>NW_024962252.1:44036167-44397174 GCF_019238085.1 Lagopus leucura | reverse complement strand
AGAAAAGAAAAGAAAAGAAAAGAAAAGAAAAGAAAAGAAAAGAAAAGAAAAGAAAAGAAAAGAAAAGAAAAGAAAAGAAAAGAAAAGAAAAGAAAAGAAAAGAAAAGAAAAGAAAAGAAAAGAAAAACAAATTGGCATTGCTGAGTAAACACATTGCACTTGGAAAAGACTTCCTCATTAGCTTTCAGACATTAAAAGAATCTGTGTTCCTTGTTAAAAGAATAAATCTTGGCAAACTACCATTTTGACAAAATGGGATATATCTGTGTCAAATTATGAACTCTCTGTTGTATTAAGAGTGCAAACAAGCCAGGACATGCCTAATTACAACCCAATTCACTGAATTCACATGGCTGCCGGACCCAGAAAGGCATTTTACATCTCACTTACAGGCCAATGCCCACAGAACCTGCATTCCCTCGATCCTGGTGTGCCTATGAGAGCGGGCATGATGGGACGCAGGTGAGCTCTGGACATGTCTGATACCATGTGGAGAGGAGCCAACCCTGGTACAGAAGCCATGTAGAATGTGTCCACAGCAGCAACTGCAGGCAGATGTGAGCTCACATTTTCAGCACTCTAAACCAGGAGGCAAACCTGTGGCTATGTTTACCATGGCACAGAGTAATTTCTGAAAGAAAACAGGAAAGCTGCAGCTCTTCAGGATTCTGGTCCTCCCTTCCCCATAAAACTCTGAGTTTGGGCCTCTCTGTTTCTATACAGTTTGCATTGTACTGCCAGACAGCTTATTAGTACAGGCTTGGTGCTTTCTTAATGGCATTTTCACCATTTCCAGCCCATATGTGCAACAAACATCACTTGACCTGACAAAAACACGCACGTGTACAGCAGTGCAGAACCAACCTCAGGTTAGTTACGCTATAGCTTTCAAAACCAAACTAACTCAGCTGGCAGAAGAAAGCAGACTTCTGCAACTCTTCAGGCTTGCCCAGAAATGCCCACCTTTAGCTCTTGTCACTGTTCTGCTCTTGAGGAGGGAGAGAGCAAACACTGCATGGGAGAAACCCTGCAGAAAAGCAGGATTGTGCTCATTCACAGGATGCTGCTGCCATCAACTTTAAGGATTTGTAAAGGAGAGATGAAATGGCTTACAGGCTTTCCTGTCAGAAAAATACTGCAGTTTATGGATGTGCTTCACACTGGATCCTTGCTCAGAGACAGGAATCCCATTGCATCCAGCACTGTGCTATGTCCTACCAGAAAGATTACAAACTAATTAAAGCAGACAAGGGAGTGCTGGGAGGGTAGAGACAATTTTGATCAGCAGTGTAGGCAGTGGCCTGGGCACTCATATTTGGTCCTGAGGGAATGCACTAGCTCTGGGAAGGGATTTCCCAGTTGGAGTTGAGAGATGTCCTCAAACATCAATTCTTAACTTTTATATTTTTACTTTCTAAAGAGATGTTTTTAAATCAGCACCTATATTCTGTCATCTTCTGTAGATGCCCTCATTAGCTGCACATAGCTATACTATGCAACTTATTTTTCTGATCTAGGGTAGATAAACTGTGAGAAGTATCCACTTGCAGAACTGGGAGGGGTTTGGTAACAGCTTTGGTTCCTGAAGAGAGAGAACATATCGCACTACTCAGTACTCTGTGACAGTAAAAAACAAGAACCATTGTCAGCAACCTCAAAAAGGAGGCTAGAAATGCCAAATGCAAACCATGTCATAATACTGGGAAGGTGGAACGTGCTAAAATAGGAACTCCAGTAAAAACACAGCTCCTTGTTCACCTATTCCCTTTAGCAAAAATAAAGCACACAGCCAGAATCTTCTTATCGTCTTGCTGTTCCTCAGAAGTAGCGCTTCAAATTTTTTCCCATCTTGACAACAAAAAATACACAGAAGTCGGAGATGATAAATGTCAAGTAATATCCAGAGAAGATAAAAATTATGTTATCCACGAATAAGCAGCCAGTGGAAATATCTTTGCCTCTCTGGGACAGTAAAATTATTGAGTTACGTGTGCATGCTACAAAGTTTATTTAATGAAGCTCTGTAAGCGTGCATTTGCTTATATAATCATACCAATGAAAGACAGTATAGAAATTATGACAGAAAAGTATGAAGATATGAATAACTGCCTAGAACATTAATATCCAGAATATTTTTCATCAGTTCTGGCCAATTAATACCAGAAGAACTGAGTAAAAACAGAAATCCAGAGAGGGAAAGACTGAAAGCAAGAGTGAAGGGAATAAACAATGTGAACAATGCATACTAGCATTTTTCTTTACATCTAAGCAGATTTGTGCTGGAGGTAAGATCTCCATTTCAGGATGCCTTGTTTAGTATTGTAAAACTGTTGTTCTGTGTAACAGTATGAACTGAGTATTTCTGAGTTGATTATAAATGGACGTTCTGAAAATACAGTTTGATCCAGGCACACCAGAGTATTTCAACTGAGAATCTAGAAACATCATAATACAAAATCAAATAATGTTGAAATGAAACATGATTTCAAAGTGAAATGTAAGATGGGATTTTTTTGTGCTTCTGGAATGTTTTTTCCAATTTTCTTTTGTAATAAAGTTATAGTGAATTTGACAGTTTCATAAAGCAATATTAATTCCAGCAAAAATACATTCTCTACTTGAAGTTGGTTTTATTAATAGAGCTCTGGCCAACTATATTCCTACTACTCATTCATTTGGAAAAAAAATAGCAAAAGAAGTAGGATATCCAACAAAATTATCAGACAAAATATTTAGCACCAATAAAAGCAAGTACAGCCATAAGATGCAACTGAATCCAGAATCTTCATGGGAATCAAATCCAGATGAGATATTTAAAATAGACAGTGAGCAAAGCTGCTAAACAAAGCATTTACAATGGGAGAGATACCATCTACCATGTAAGTTTAACTGATTAGGGGGAAACTTTCTGTACAAAAAAACAAAAACAAAAACAAAAACACAACAAAAACCACAATTTATGATTGTTTGCTATGATATTATACGCACTTTATGTGAAGTTCCCAGTGCCACACAGAGAAAAGCGGTACATGAACAGATGCTGGCCTGCTGCTGTTTGACCTCATCTCTGTTACTGTGCACCCTAAAATAAACGTGGGGGATACTTTGTTGGTTTCACTGCTAGAAGACCCCTTCCACACACTGTCTCTCCCCAGACAGCATCTGCTGTTCCAGAATCATTCGAAATTTTGCTCACGGTCCAGCAACATATTCATCTGTAATCAGGCTGCCTGGAAAGACTTCTTTTGGAAATATTTTTCACTAAACTGTTTCCAGAGGTCCCCGGTTTCCTTTGCTAACACAGGTCTAGCCATTTCTTTGTAGTTTCTTTATGGTGTTTACTTATTCAGACGACTTTTATGTCGTGGCTTGCAAGTCTGCTCATTCCTTTCAGCAACATTTCCTCCCCTTGTTTAAAACTTGTTGAGTGCCTTCTTACATTTATGAGGGAGCCCATCTACAGTTCAACCAGAACACTGAATATGTTATATGCTCTGTTTATTACACACCCTGGAGAACTGTATTTAATAGTGTAGATAAAAAAAAAAAAAAAAAGCTCTCATTATTTAAATGAAAGAATTAAGGAGGAAGCACACAAAAGTGCAATTCTTGCAGCCACTCAGACACACTTATCTGTTTCTTCAACGTTACCTCACAGACAGTAAGACACTTAGCTGTAAAATTTATCATCCATGAGGTCATTAATAAAGCTGGTCAGTCTCAGTAGTCACTTTAAAGATGATAAAGCTCAGTGATAAGCTAAAATGCGAGAAGATAGTCTTGTTTTCTGTTAGTAGCCGAGTTATGATTTTGTAGTTAAAAGATTTTGACAATGCTGTCTTTGAAATTTCTGGCCTAGTTTCTGAGCCAGTGAGCCATTTACATATTCGGCTCTTTCCCTCAAGCTAGCTTTAAGAATCAAGGAACACGGGGTGAGTCCTTGCCAAAGAATATACCAGAAAATGCAGGAGTTCAGATTTATAGTAGAGCTGGTACAGTCAAACTTGCAGAATGCTCCCTAGGCGAGCAGGCACTTTTCCTAACAAGAAAGCTCTTTAGGCTTGTACGCTATGGAATTTAACTAACATCCAGGAAAAACTGTGATATGAAAGCAGCAAAATTTAAAAGTCTAACTGTAAGTTCTGCTATCAATGTACTTATGCAAAGTCCTCAGCTTGTGCCCACTTCAACATTGTCCAATTTCACGCTGGAAGTAGCCAAGGGGGAAGCACCTCTGCAAAGAGTTGCTCTATATAATGCAGCAAAAAGATGAACGTGTCTCTGTCACTGGTGGGGAGTTCTGTGAATCACAACCTCCTCTTAGCTCACCCACAAGGAGAGCTAAATTAAACATGTATCAGTCTCCGAGCAGTTCAGCAGTCGGTGGGGAAGCTTCAGTGAACTGGCTGTGCCTGCAAGGGCTGGAAGCAGCCCCATTTTCAGGAACATAAGACATAAAAAACTCCCTGTGATCACAACTGCAATGATCACACACCTTGAAATTCTTCTCAGGCTCTTAAATAGAAGTGTTCTGGTCGATATTTGGATGCAAATAATTCAGATATGGTTTGCATGAACCGGCAGAGGACAAGTGGGGGCCGCCTCTTCTGAACTCCCCGGCACCTCCTGCCCATCTTCTTACACTTTCTCCAGCAATGTACTCTGACTCGGTGCACAGAAGCTACTTTTTATCAGAGCCTTAAATACACATATCCTAGAGCTACAGGAAAATTGCAATCCAAAATGTGCAAATTGAGAGCCGCTTCTCCCATAAGTCAGGCAGAAAACTGCCAAATGCTTGAAGGTATATTTTCACAGTTAACACACACAGCAGATTAGTTTCAAATCAGCTGCCTAATCAGGGTTCCCTGGAAGGCTGTAGGCACAGTTTTCAAAGATGAAGAGAAAGGCTTTCCTGCCACTCTGATTACAGACGCTATGAAATCCCAGAGTGCAGGGCTGGCAAGATGCAGGGTGAGTTTCTCCCCAAATACTTCCTTCTGCATTCCAGGCTGCCTCCTTTTTCCCAAGGAACGCTATATACAACACGTCTCTTTTTACCGCAGCGTTTTTTCTTTTCTTTCTCTCATTTCCATGAAATAAAATTGACTTCTTCAAATACTATGCCACACAGGAGCCAGCATTGATATTTTCAGACGTTATTTATAGGAAGTAACCAGCTGAACAAGGGAAAGAGAAAGATGAAAAAACCTCTCTGACACATTTTAAATGCAATTATACTATTTTGCACAGCTCCTAAGTGATCTTTTTATGGAGATATCAGGCCACAGAAAGACTCACTGTGTAAGTAACTCGTATTTCAGCTTATTAAAATTTCTTCAAGTTTAAAACTCAGACACACCTGAATCTTCACCACGAGGACCCTGTGTAAGAAAGCACACTGTAAAGAACCATCTCTGAAACGTATTTCTTCAAATTCACAAGTAGTCCCTGCAGACTTAACAAATTCCTCTTCCCAGACGCAGTGCTCTCTCTGGTGTATTTATCTACAAGCTCTGGTCTGCCTGGAAGTGGCCATAGACCCTTTGCAGCTGGTGCACAGCAAACTGCCCAGGATGGTGTACAGCCTGGGTCTGCAGGGTGCACCCAGTGCCAGAGGTCTCAGTCAGGGCAAGGACACAGAATGAGGACAGCATTCTGACTCACAGCCATAGCCCTTACACTGCCTGCAAAGAGCTTCCATGAGGCTGTGGCTCTCTGAACCTACCTGAAGACTTGACAGACAGCTTTACCATCTTTTAGAGTCTGGTCTAATTTGTTTCCTTTTCCTCGCCCTACATAGCCAAAGAAGGTGCACAACTCATACATTCCGTTGAGATGAAAGCAAACCTCTGTTCCTTTGCCGTTCTATTTGACCAGTGCTGTGTTGCATTTCTGGCCAGAGACCCTTTCGCTTTGCAGACCACTGTGGGGTTATTTAATCTGCCTTCTGGGGAACCATCATTACTCAGTAAATAAAATAATGAGTTTGCTATAAAGCTCACACTGGTCTAACCTGCAGAAACACAATTAACATTAATGCCATGCATGACTTTTGCCAAATCCTCGCCTTGTGTCATCACTATGATTGGCATGTTTGCAGCACACATCGCAGGAGCTTGATTTGGTTCACAGCTCTCAGTCATTTTTATGTTCAGACATATAATCTAATGAGGTGAAAATGGAAAGCAGCCCCTGAGCATTTGGCTATTGCTGGGAAAGAATGCAAATTAAAGATCTGAAAAAGAGAGCAGGGCACGGGGTGGTGTGTCACGGAGCTTCGGAGTTCCATCAGGTGCCTTGCCAGCATGCACAGCCTTTGTGTCCACATTGTCTGCCTGTTGGACAGAGCTAAGAGACAGAAGAATGACAGTCTGGGGAAAAGAAAGAAAGACAGTAATTATGGGACGTATGTGATTAGAATGGTAGCCAGAGAAATTAAACCACTAGTTTAGGAATCTTCCCTTCTATAAGGTACCTGTGGTGGAAGAGAAAAGCTCCTCACCACAGAGTTCAGCTGGAATCCACTCCCTGCTAGTTTAGCTTGATTGCTTTTTTGGATACCTACTGTGGGAGTTCAGTTCCTTGACCTTCCTTTCTATAGGACTACATTGTCCTGCTACGAAGAAAGGCAGATTAAGAATTTACAGGGATCCTTCCATCACTGGACTCTGACAGGAGAGCTCAAGGAGTTCATTTTTCATGGCTTAAATTGCTCCAGGCCAGCATTCTTATCAAAAAGGTTTGGTTTAATGTAAAACACAGACTTCTTTCTTTTTAATTTTAGCTCTGCACAAAACAGCACTACAAATTTCCCTTTGAACAGCAAGTTCCTGAGTAGCTTTCCTTTGAATAACATATAAATTTCAGCTCAGCTTTATTGTTCCTGAGTAAATCAGTCAAGTTAAGAAGTTTATAATTATTATTAGGGCGCAAAAATATTTTGCATAACAGCTGAAAAGTCTGGAAAATTCCTGGTGATAATTAGACCACGGATCCATTGTTTGTTTGCACTTTAAAGGTACCAGCTTACAGGGTAGTTTCCAAATGTAGTCTTTGGGGTGCCTTAAGATCTCGACAAGGCTGGAAACAGAAAGAATTGAAAGTCTGGTAAGCATTAGCTGGCATCCGGATGTCCCTTCCAGCAGGATTTTCCCGCACACCTCCCAGCACACAGATCTGTTTCTCTGCAACCCCATTCCCTCCATAATTCCCAAGTTCTCCCTACATTGCTGCTGTTCTTCAGGTTGTACCCACCACTGGAAGCAGTGAGGGGATATGGAGAAGTGCCTGGAGCCCAGCAGCAGCACAAGGGTCCTGCAGGCACCCCGGAGCATGGTGGGAGCTGCTCTCCCCAGCATCACCGCCAGCAGTTAGATGGGGAGGCAAAAGTTTATTCCTCTTCCAACCCTTAAGCACTTTGAACCCACACTTTGTTTGCAAAAATGCTTGAATTATTAATTGCCAAGCTTCTGGGTACTTGGAGACAGGAAGCTGTTTTACTTTACAGGGAATAATTAAATATAAATTTGGCAAGAGATACAGAGCTGGTGTTAGTGTAATGCTGGAACCTAGCAAGCACTTGTCAGAGAATCAGACCAAGCTTTCTGTCCCCTCTCCAAGCACAGTGTACATTGTCTTACACTAAGCCTCCCTGAATAAAGCACATAAAGCAGAGTTAAGAGTGTCCTTCCAGCACAACACTTAGAATTACTCTTCCTCTGTTTCTCCATCCTCTCTCTACTCAGCCCACACAAAAATCATGCTCTTACGACACCTAAGCTTGTGCTAGAATGTAAGAGAAATGGCAACAGGGAACTAGAGCTGCATATGAAGGAAGGACCTTTACCCTCATATGTGCAGACCAGTCTATCAAATTTCAGCTGTTCCCTGAAGTTGCTACCAGACTGAGCACACTGGGTAAGAGTATGGATAATGCTTATATGCAGTTCTTTTGAGGAGCAGGACTAAAAAAAAAAACCAAATAGCTTAGTGTTCTCATGGTGTAGGTAATATCCAGCTGGAGAATTTTATAGTCAGATGGAGAATTTTAACAACTGAAATGTAGGTGCCTAGAGAGTTTAGTCACCAGCTGAGCAGAGATTCTGAGGATCTAAATTTTGGACCTAGAGTCTGATCCCCTTTGGGGATTCAGTTTTAACTTCCTAGGGTGAAAAAAAGGCCAACTGAACTCTGTGGGAATTTTACCAAGGCCAATTTCTTTTTCTTTGCTGAATTTCTTCAGCAAAGGAGCCAAAAACTCCTTTTTAGAATAGTAACACTCATAAAGTAAAAGGAATAGTCTACTTCTTCACAAGTAACATACCATTTTCTCTAGCCCTGACCAATATTTAATAAAGCAATTATAATTTCCAAAGAATAAAGTCCAAAAATATCCATTTTTGAAAATACTGATAATGTTTTCTACCTTCTGCCTGCAAATATACCTAAACTCTCAGTCAAATATACTAAAAGTCTAGGGAATCAGAATCACAGTCAAACACTGTAGATGGATTGTCCTGTAATTTGTGGGAAAGACTTGCTTTTCAAGTAAAAAGTTTTAAAACTTCTGAGATATTGATGCATTTTCAGCTAACCAGATGCTGCATACTAACTCTGTGCCAGTATTCTCTCAGTGCTGGAAGAAAAATAGTTGAGACAACATATTTGATGAATTTGTTTAGGGATTATGTATTCATATGGAAATCATTTGTTTCTTTACTGCAAAGCATGTTTGATGGTTCAGTATCAATATTTAACTAGAAAAAGTAGCTGCAGTGCTCCCAGTTGTGTAAAGCACAAGCTAAACCAAACAAAAATCTGAAAAGCAGTTTCAGCATCTCATGCTCATTAAGAGAATGAATGATGAAAAAATTAACTGATGATGGGTATGCAGGTTTCTGCAACTCAACAGTCTAATATGAAAGCCTTGCTTGGTTTAGTTACCCAGAAGGAAATCCTAAAAGATGGATGTGAGCTCACCTTCAAAAAAAGTGGATTGGTGAATATCAAGTTACGATGAAAAGTTTCAGAGAAGTCTTAACCCCCAGGTTAGACCAGTTCACATGTATGGATCAGTTCTGCCTGCTGCCTTCTGCATGGTCAGCCACTCCAGAGAAATGGCCAATTTCTTCGTTCTTCACACAAACTCCATTTCCAAACAGTTTGGATATCCTTGCATGTGTCATCTGATAGCCCTCTTTTATTCTGTTCACAATCAGAAGACAGCAAAGAGATTCTTAGTTTATAGAACATGTTGATCATACCAAAGCATGATTTTACCATTCATTTCACCTTAATTGAAGTTGAAAGTTACAATTAGCTCATGATGTTCTTTCTTCCTCTGGATGGTTTCTGTGTAAATATTTTTCTGATGTAAATTTCATAGAAGGCAAATTCAAAATTTACTTTGAATTTACTATGTTGGTACTCCAGCAACAAATCTGTTTTCCTGAAAACATTTTCAACAACAAAATTCAAAAATAAATTTCTTTAAGAATTTGATAACTGCCCCAATATTTTCTGGGTAACTTGTTTTTCTTTATTCAAATGTAGGCAATCATTTGCAATCAGAGTATGTAATAACATTATTTCCTGATAGTTCTTAAGGCTTGATTTTTGTGAACCAAAATATATGTAGGTAACTGCTTTATGAAATTTCAGACGTATGTAAAATTTTTGCAGATATGGGGATATAGCCAAATTAGAAAGAAACCACTGCATTTTGATATATAGTACAAATCAGGCTGTTTAGCTTTCTACATCAGAAACAATTAGAACTGCAGTCAGATTAAAATCTCATCATTCAAATTCTGATTTACTAACCACAACAAACATTTTTAGGATTTAGGACACAGATTCAGGACTACTCCTACAATTGCTTCCCTTTTGTTAAGAAAAAAAATAAAATAAAATAAAATACAAGTTCAGACTTTCCAATACTTCCATTAAAAATAATCAGCTTCCTAAAATCAGTTTCTACCCCAGAGGAACCTGGATAACAGGAAAAAGAGGTACCTGCATTTGCAAGTAAATGCTTCTTCATCTACAAAGCTCTGAATCTGTATATGGAAAGGCCCACAAAAACTGGATGGGGAGAAAAGCAAGGCATCATGCTGGAAAAGCACAGCGTATCAATAAATATTTTCTATCATTTCTAGTAAATAAAACAGCCATCCCACCTTAGCTGTAGTCTTAATTCAGTACCTGGACCCTGGGTTGAGTGTTCAGCCCATCCCAGCTGTTGTTACTGCCCCTCTCCCTTCCCCTCCTGTTTCAGTTGCACTGACAAAGGGAGTGAGGGCCACATTCAGTGGAATAAGAGATGCTACTCAGTCCTCCTCCATGGCTTTCAAGCTCATGTACCAGCAATGCTTTCTGGGTACCTAATGCTGAATAAAGAAAACTTGTGCCTCAGTGCCGCCTTCAGCTCTAGGTCCATAGGGTCTCCACAGAGACTTTCCTATGCATACAGCACTGAGAAACAGTCCTGCCACCACATGGGCACCTCATTTTTCTCTCTGTTTACAATCACTTTTCACATAGGTAAGCAAAGACAAATTGTTAGTGATGGTGGCACCACTCCCATGAACATACCCAAATAAGCGTTTTAGTTCTTCTTTCCCATCTTAAGAATTGTAAGAGTTCTGTTTGCCAACACCCAGAACACAAACTAACTTTAATCATATTGATAAAAATGTCCATAACATAGGGTATTATAAAGCAGCTGAGGCATTTTTGCCTTGACTTCTTTCCCCTGCCCTGCAGTTGATATTAACAGTAGATCTTTGCCCTTAAATCCCTGCGGATTTAAGGAGTATCTTTAGATTTTCATGATGATTAACTGCTGGAGAGCTGTAAACCTCCTGACAGCTTTTCCCTGAAGAGCTTATTCAGTAATACTATTGTTTCTTTAGTACCTTCACATAGAGGACTGAGGCCCTCTGCAACCACAGTTAAACATAGCTTCAAAATAAATAATTAAACAATGTGTCAGGCAATTATGTGTCTTTGTGGTTGGGAAACTGAGACTCCAAAATCGTTAATGCCACATTTAAAAATGTTGCATCCAAACAGAAGAACTCCAGCTTTCATCTTGAGAAAAGTGGAGCTATCAGCTCAGCATCAACTCAGCTGAAGTGAATACAGGCTGCGGTTCCAGCTGCACCTGAAGAGACACAAAATTTCTTAAGCTGCCCATGAAAAGTGGATTTGTCTAGCATAAATGGATACATCAAAATCCGGACAAATTTTGACTTTTTCAAGTCTGTGGCAGATACTTTTACATCTTTCAATTAAAGTAAATCCAGAAAGAAGAGTTCTACATCTCCCCAGGAATGAACTCTTAACAAAATACCAGCTTTTATAAATTCAGATGCAAAACTGTGCCTGAGTCTTTTACCATCTGGATGTGCTGTTCTCATCCTGCGAAGAACACAGCAGTCATAAAGCTGACTGACTATAAGAGGTGGCTCAAAATAGGTATTACACCACTGTGGAGTTCAGAGAAAACATCAGTACTCTTTCCCAGGAATCTGTTACTAAAAGGGAGATAATGGGTGGGAGGAGAGCAGTGGAGTCTGGATGATGCCCTTCAATTTACAGTGTTCTGACATAACATATTGAGTATCATATATCATGGAGAGAAAACTTGTGACAGTAAATAGACAAATGTAACTCATTGCTTGTGACCATTTCCGGGAAATGAAATTTTCTGATGAACTTTTCTCTTTTCTCAAATCTAAGTGTTTGAACTTTCCCACCTGGTTATAGAAGACACCCATAGCCTCCCTCTCCTCTGCTCTCATATCCAGAAACGTTGGGGAGAGGAGTCCAGGGACACAAATAATTGAAGTGATGAATTTCTAAAAGATACAACAGTCTGCACAGAGGAAAGCTTCATCTAGTTCAGGCAATTATTCAGACTTTTATAATCAATGTAAAGTAGGTTAGGACTGTCCCAGATAGCCTCAGAGAGCAGCTAGATGAGATGGTGTACAGACAGATAGTTTGTCTTTCTGTTTCTACATTTTCCATCTGATATTATTTTCAAAGCTACTTAGTTGAAAAGGAAATTTTATCATGTGTTCTGTATACACATACACTTCTATTGGTCGCAATCATGTCTCACTAGCAACATAGAAAATATGCTTTTAGGCACGGGGAAAAAAAAATCTGCCTTTCTGCAAACTTCTGTTTTCTGAAACAAAATCTGTTTGAAGTCCAGTATTATTTTTATCCACTTTGCCCACTTCTGAGAAGGGAAAAACAACAAACTCCCATACGTTACCAAGGGTTAATTTATACCTATCCTTTTTCAAATATTAAGCTAAATGTAGGGTATGCCTATACAGAGGTACGTACAGGAATAAGCTGGCCCACCATGGATCCAACTGGACCAGATACATAGTCACTTCAAAACAGAAGTGATTTAGTGGCATTTCACTGTGCTGTTCTCAAGCTCTTATTAGCACGTTTGAGATCCTAGGATTCCAGGACAGCCAGGCCAGGTAGGGTGCTCAGGATGCCCTCAGCCCAGTGTTGCAGCAGGCTCAGTGCTGAGGCCAGGCCAGGCTGCTCATGACTGAGTATGGCTGAGGCTGGAAACCCCAAGGATGCAGCCAGAACAGCTTCCTCGGGCAGTCTGTACCACAGAGGGGAATTTTCTCCCTGTATCTTGGCTGAACCTCTCATTTTAACTTATGCTCATGGTCTCTAATTCTCCTAACGTGCAGCACTGTGAGTGGCCTGGCTCTGTCTTCATAATGTACAAATATGCTGTTTGCTGTAGGTCTCAAAGTACAATAAATATATCCATGAGGACATTCTCACTGGCAGGTTGGGCTAAATTACTTTTGAGGGTTGCATCACAAGCTGGCAGCTTATTTAGGCTATGACAGCTTTCCTAGCCGCAGTGCAAGCCAGCCATGTGCAGCTCTGAAATTCCTTACCTCTGCCTATAAACGTCATTCCCACCACATCAACAAAACTCTGCCCAGTGTGTTAAGTGAAACATGTATGAAAACATTTGTATTATCAGGCTGAGATAATGCAGAAGAATCTTGTGAGACTGAGCAAGCAATAAAGCAGCAGAAGAAATTCAATAGAGATACATAAAAGTGATATTGGGAAAATAATCTCAACTTCATGTATAAAATATTGAGGCTTGAGCTAACAGCTACCATTTGGAAGAAAAATCCTGGGATTATGTTTTATGAAAACAAATTCTTCATAGCAATCAGAAAAGCAAATTGAATGTCAGGAGCTATTAGGAAAGACCTAGAGAACAAACATAGCTACACATCTGTATAAAGTCCTAGTGTGCCTACAGCTTAAAAACTGCCTGCAGTTCTAAATGTGTTGCTTTGGGAGCATGGTAGAAAAGGCAAACATTTAGAGTTGATCCACAGAGGTAAGCATGGCTCCCGCAAAGAGGATGGCATAGCAGTCAACTGCAGCATGGAGGGGTATTATGACCATGGTCTGCCAAAATCATGAGTGGAGCAGGATCTGCTGGGCACCAACAGAGGTCCATCTAGTGAATCTAATGGGAGTCAGGTTCAAATTCAACAAAAGATGGTGACTTTTGAAGTAAAAAGGAGTAGATCTACAGACCTTATTTTTCAAAGGTGAATCAGAGTAGAGCTCAGAGAGAAATCTATCGAGAATAAAAACAAGAGGCTCAGAAAAATCTCCTGACTTGAAACTAGTTCAGTCTCCGACAGTAGTCAGTTAAAGTAGCAAATACAATTGCCCCTTTCTTACTCTTTTGTGAGCATTTGCTTTCGGCCACTTTTGGAAGGAAGACATTGGGTGACATCTGTTTGTGTTCTGACACAGTATGCTCTTCTCTATGTTCTTTTCAGGATCATACCATATTTGTACTATGGTTTTGATGCTATTATAAATCCACTTTCTGTAAACATAACAAGGAAATAAACCTGTAAAAGAAAAAAAAAGGAACAATAAAATTTCTATAGCTCAAAAATCAGGGCTAAGAAATTAAGAAAAATACTATAGCTCAAAGACTTTCTTTGTGAGCTAGTAAAGACAGGTTTAACAAAAAGCAGTGATGGCAGCTGAAACCAGATTAGATGCACTCAGTACAGGAGCAGTTAGGTAACATACAATGGCCTGTGATACACAGAAGGTCAGGCTAGATGATCTAATGTCCCTTCTGGCCTAAATATCTCTGAGTACAGTACTCTGGCAGCCACACAAATGTTGAAAGCAAACTCCAACTCAGCATGTTTTCTGTCAGCCACACTATATCTACATAGATTTTCATGCCAGGTTTTTAAAAACTTGTCCTGTTGATTCTATAACTGTACTTTATTTCTCTGCTTAAAGAAGATAACACTGAAATTCTAGGACAACTTAGAGAGATGAAAACCTGCAATCTTCAGTTTGCATTTATTTATGTAAATATTTGTTCCAGTTTCGTGTAATGTTTTCATTTCTGTCAGCTCCCTGGTATTTTGCTTTTTGAATGTAGAAAATATACTTTTCCTCCCCTGTGAAATTTTGATTTCCACATTTTTTCCATTTTCAGCAGAACCTTAAGATCTGAATCTCCTGATCAATTAAAGGATTGTGCATTTTCACAGACTGAAAAAAGTTAAAAGCCTGGAAAGTGATCCCTGACATAGCATGCAGCATTAAGATGCAGATGTAGGCTGGTTTTAAATATGAGAAAAACAGAAAAAAATAATAGGAGAAAGCAAAGAAATTTTAAAACCAAATCAGAGAGAATTCTCTGATAATTTCCTGTTCTTTCTTGATTTAATACAAGGGATACTAGAAAGTGCTATGAAGTTACAGGTTTTAGCCACCCTTCTGTATGCCATTTCCACAGAAGTCCAGAAATCTCTCCCTTCTTCTGCTCTTTGCTTTTTCTCTCTGAATCTAGTATTTCAAATTAATTTAAGTCACATTTAAGAAGACCTTCTAATTTCAAGTTTCTTTTGGAGAAGCTTTTTAACTGTGATCACTTCTGATTCATAATTTTGGTGGCATTTAGAGATTTCTACAACTATACACAAAATCTATTGAAGATTTTATTAGTCCTGTCTAATAAAAACACATACTTGAAATAAAACTGCTACTTCATCTATCCCATAAACTCTGTTTGTCTACTGAGAAGACAAATTGTTAGTAGAAGTCAGTGAAAGCAAAGTTTATATCTGAATAACTAGTACGTCTCAAAAAGCTCATAATTTCATCACGAAGCATGTAAAGGGCAAAGTTTAGCAGCAATATCCTACTCTTTATACCATGTGGATTTTGTTTTCAAAGCAGTTCTCTGAAATTAAATATTTATAGGCATCAGTCTGTGGCATCAGATTAATACATGCAGTTACAGGTAGGTGGACACAATTAATAATCTTGCAGGATTTTTTCATTCCTAGTTACCGGGAACCTGTTAAAGAACTAATGAATAATAACTTTACAAAAACATCAATCTATGTCTACCAATCAGTCTTTCTTGCTGACTTCAGGAATTTGCCATTTTCTCAAAATGCTTACTCCTCAACTTCTGTACAAAAGAAGGGCTCCAAATCCATACAATAGCACCTATGAAATTTAGGAATGAAATAGCTGAGAGATTTCAAGACGTGCCTGCCGATAGAGTATCACAATTACATCAAGTTGTTCTTAGTGATACTCCAGAGTTCTGATATTATTTCAGGTGATATTCAAGGAATTCATCAGATGTAAATAAAAACATCTGTACATTTTGATATTTGTAACAGAAAAACTTAGACTTCTAAAAACAGTAGTCTTAAGTCAGACCCAGAAGTGGCGGTGAAACAAGTGAAACAAGTGCCTGGGAAAAACTGGTAAGTCAACAGATGGAGAGCTGAATCTGAACACCACATGAGATCTGTAGCAAATGCAATCCTCATCTGTATAAAGAGGCAACCTGTCCAGGACTCTGGAGATGAGCTTATCCCTTGTACATACCCTTTTAGAATTGTGTACAATTCTGTAATGCATGTTTTAGAAACGACAGCAAGACAGTAGAAAGGGTGCAGAAAAAAACAACAAATGTTCAAAGACAGGAGAAAATGCTTTCATATACAAATGGTAAGGGAATAAGAAGTGAAGCTAACTCTATAGCTTAGTTATGATATACACATGGAAGAGGAAAGATACAGACCTGAAGCCATAAAGGAATGACTATTTAACAAGAAATTGGAAAGAGACCAAACTTTTCCTCCAAATTAATAATTATTTCAGTGACCTGTTTAATCATGCTCGTAATATCTAACTGACAGAGAGTGCAAATATAGATGGTTCCCTGTTCCACATCACACTGTGAGAGAAGAGTATTCGACATCCCAGTTACAGAATGAATAACCTCTAGTGCATACAGCATGTAGCTTTGACACTATTAAAACTAACTGAGCCACAGGAGTGGAGAAAGTGGTAACAGCAGACACAGGACATACGCCATACTAGATGTCATCCAGCAGACATGGTCAGACAGTAAGCACTGTAATGTGTTCTGTAATGAGCACAGATATTCTCCAGATTGGTCTTGTCCTGTCTGTCCTCAGGCACTCAGGGCAGATTCAAGGCCAGCATGTCAGAAGACTGCGTCATCACAACTGCCTGCTTTTATCTAGTGACTGTGCAATCGCTGCAGAGGATTGAAGGCCTTTCTGAACTGACTCTGACTCAAATCCTTCAGGTGACAGAGCAACAAAACTGGTGCTAACAAAGGCAACAGCATCTCTCATGACAACTGGAAATAAATGGCATCAGTGTGGGCAAGCAGAATTTAAAGGACAAAAGTAGGAATTAGGTGGGCTGTAAGCACCTGGGGGTGTATATGCAGCATTGCACTTCTAGTTCTTTCTGACTAAATTCAGGTATGCCCTGGCACTACTGCACTATGCCAGCCGTGATCCTGCTTCTCATGGTCTTGCTTTCTGTTCTCCCTCCATTTTGTGCAAAAGATTGCAGGAGAAAGCCACATAGAAACACTCATCCTATTGGAAAGTGCAGAAAAAGAACCAACGCAATGAACAAAGAATAAAGTCTCCAATTTAATTTCAGTATCTCAAGTTAAAATACACTGGCTTCACGCGGCCAGCTTAAATTCCTAGCGAACAGATAGAAAAATACAAGTAACTACAATATTTTTTAAATATTTAGAAAACTAGACTTTCTTTGGTTTAATGTGAAATATTGAGTCTAGTAAGCTGACATCATGATAGTTGTGCCCATGAAGGAACTGCATAAATCAAACATAAATCAAAGCACTGAGTCTATGACCTACAGTCTACAGTCTGTGATTATTTTACTTTTTCCTAGTTCAGTTCAAGCTCAACAGGTAAATGAACACCTACCAACAACCATTAAACTTAACAGCTGGTCACTGCTTTCACTACAATTCCTCTTTTCTACATTTTAGACTGCAGGGGTATTTGGTATAAAATATTCTGGCCTAGAAACAAATTTTATGCTAACAATTTCAAAGGAAGGTGTTTGGTTGTTTTTAAGTTACAGAACCTAAAGAAATACATAGTTAACATTTAAGAAGGAGTTTTTCTTGGTATTGTTGACACAACTCACGCATGGATGGAAATGCAGTAGAATGTATATTAGCATATTTGTTGACAGACCTAAGAGTCCCTCTATTTTGACAGAGCACCTGTGTGTGTTTATAAGTGATGTAGAGACATCAGTGAGGGGCCCAACCAGCAAAGACTGAGTCTGGATTCGATCATTCAGAGAGCTGAGTGGTTTTGAATCGAGGGATTTAATCTGAGCCCATTTCATGTAATGTGTTTTAAAGGTGAAAGGGCTTTTCTTCTGCCAAGATGAGAGTATAGGGCTGCAGGGATTTACATTTCTCTTGCAGCTGTAGACATCACTATCAAATACGGCCTGATTTTGGATACAGCTTAGCTCAAGTAGGTCTCTACCGTGATGTAGTGCTCCATTACAGTTGGCCTTCAGAGGCAGAGTGAGCCTTGCCAGCAGCAGCATGATGTCAGAGGGGACCAGGAGAATGTGCTGCTGTGATGTTTCCGCATCACCCTTCTGAAAAATCCCTGCAGCCCAAGCCTTTGGTATTGGTGTCCTGTGTCCCAGGAAGAGATTCAGCCTCTAGAGAGTTTATTGAAATGTAAAGTTCCCGCTCTGCACTTATGGTTCTGTAAAACTAGATTTTCAATAGGTGAGACAATAACATGAGCTTCCGTTGCCCTCAGCACTGACAGCCCATGTTGCAGGTGTGCTCTGCATCCAGTATGGCACAGGAGTAGGGCAGAGGTGATCAGAAGGAGACAAGGGACAGGAGCGCTCAGTTAAAATTCATATGAAGATGAACTTTAACTCATTGAAAATAATTTATCTATAGGCTATTGCCTGTTTCAGCTCCTGAAATTTCTTTGACCCAGGGATTGCTCCAGCAAATGAACCCCTTAAGTTTTCACTCAAATCCCCGATTCCCAGATACACTATTTCCTGAGCCTTTCCATAGCAGAATGCAGCTTTGACTAAGGTTTGTACCTGACCTGAAGCTGGCAAGACCATTGTCTCTGAATGTCAAAGCTAAGGAAAGCATGTCTGTGCAGGAAGCTGAGATGGCAAAGCTCACATTCTCACAAACATTTTCTTGCAAAAGCTTCAGAATGAAACATGATGGCAAATCACCAGCTTTCTGTTGTGAGGTAGCCACTGGTTCCATATGATCTCCTATTCATTACTGAATTCGAATACAATGAGAAATCACTTTTAGATGATGCTATACAGTTAATTGAATAACTGTTGCAGAAAAGGTGGGGTTGGTATTAATTTGTTATGATTTATGAGGCTAGGAGTGGGTTTCACAAAAGAAAAGCTTCTTAGGGACATTCTTATTACAATAAAGAAGATATTTCAACTCCAAACATTATCTGCAAAGATATATATTCATATAAATCTATGTATGTCTGTCTACAGACATAAACGTTTACACACATGCATGTACTTGCATGCACTTCAAAAACTGTACTTACATTTGTTCTCGAAAAAAAAGATACTCTATAAAGGTAAGTTCATATGAAATGTTGATTGAAGTTTGCTCTCACTGCAGTTAAAATGCAGGAGGCATATGATACAGCATCTTGCTGCCTCTAGTTCTTACTTGCTCATATTAAATACAAGCTCTGTTAAGTTGAAAGGATTTCTGGTTTGTTTCAACTTGAAAGTGATTTAACATGAGGCCCAGAGAGAAAATCTGTCTCAGTAATCAAATTATAACAAGTAAGGATTAAAAGTATTAAGAAGTTTAAGCAATCTTTTAGCTGCCCTGTGTTCTTGAGGTCATTTGAAGCTGGCTGTGGGAATAAGTAAAATAAAATAACAAGAGGGAAAAAAACAAAGTATTATAGAAGGGAATCAAAGAGTGTTCTTCAGGATTAAATTATGGTACAAGAAAGGGACTGAAACATTTCCAGGATCCTTAATTAATTTTCCTTTGGGAAACATAATTTTAAAAGGTTATTTTAATAGCAATCTTTCTTTTCTTTCCTTCTAAACTAGATGCACTAGCACTGGAAAATTTTTTTTTTATCTAAAAAAACCACCATCAATACTGATAATATCCACTAAATCACAAAATAAACAGTGCTCCTCAAATAAACAAAGCTAAGGACTGGGAATATGGAATTATTTATTATTTAGCGAATTCATATGTATATAAAATATATAAGAGCATACACAGCCTAAACTGATACTGGCAAATGCACTGGCTTCAAACAGCTTTGTAATAATAATAATAACAGTACTTCCTGTAAGCATGCCAGTTGTGTCTGGGTGCAAAAAGCAGCCATGTGTGTTTTTGTAGATCTGTTTTTAACAACCTTAACAAAGGGACAAACTGAAGGTAGTAGAGGGATCTCCAACTTGATGCAGGTAAGGGCTGTGGTGACAACAGTAGGACATACGTTTAATTATTTCTTACCTCCTTCTGATCCTGATTTTCTTTCAGTGACTAGTGCCTTTCCCAAGAGCTAAAGTCTCTTAAAGTCCCCACAAAGATCTGGTGAATCCAGTGAGGTGATTCACCTGTCCTGCACAAATGAAGCTGATTATGAGGTGGAAAAGGTGAGGACTTGCAACCACAGTTATTTTCCTCGAATTAGTTTTGTCAGAAAAAAAGAACACTGAAACTTACTTTAATTTATCCTCATATTCTGTGCTCAAGAAAATTCTTTGAACAACTCATCCTGAGTACTTATCTATACAGTAAGTGCTCTCAAATGCATATGTATGGAAAGCTTATGCATGCCTGAGGTTTACTTTACAGCAATGGCTCAGGTGTAAACAATCCTCACAAAGTGCTGCGGCCCTCACATCCACCTCTGCCCACCTCGCCACGCTGTCACCTGCTCTTGGGAAACATGATCCCTGAGGGACTATCACTGCACCAAAAAGTGCATGTTGCCTCAGTGCTGTGCAGAGGACAGGGAATATCAAGGCACTATACCTATTTATTAACAATTAAGGCTTTTAATTAGGTTGTGATGAGAGAATAGTAGACATCTGATCTTAATTATTTATTTTTCTAGCAACTGAGAACTTCATATGAATGGCATGGGTTGAAAAGCATCTCAAGGATCATGTAGTTTCAATCCCCCTGCCATGGGCAGGGTCACCAACCACCAGACCAGGCTGCCCAGAGATACATCCAGCCTGGCCTTGAATGCATCCAGTGATGGGGCATCCACAACCTCCTTGGGCAACCTATTCCAGTGCATCACCACTCTCTGAGTGGAAAACTTCCTCCTAATATCTAACCTAAACCTTCCTCTTCTCAGTTTAAAACCATTCCCCCTTGTTCTATCACTACTCGCCCTCGTAAACACCAAAATCCCACAACCTTTAAATTAGGTAATAACAGCAAAAATGCACTGTCAAGCTAGTCTCTAGTTTAGTTGCTAAGTCTTCAAAAAGCAAAATGTTCAAAAATGTTAATTACCATTAGGTTGCCTAGAGAGGCTGTGGAGTTTCTGTCCTTAGATCTCCAAAAGCTAATGGCACATAGTCCTAACTCTCCACTCTGAGTGATCCTACCTGAGTTGGACCAGATGGTCTCAGAGGTCCATTCCCACCTCTGCTATTCTGGGATTCTGTATTTATGAACTGGAAGTTCACTTCCTAGAGAAAACAATGAATACATTCCGTGCTATGCAGGTATGTGGCTGGAGGACACTTCTGACACTTCACTGTCCCTGGCAGTGTTCAAGAGGCGTCTGGATGACGTGCTGCACGATATGGTTTAGTACTAGTGGTGGCAGTGGTGATGAGGAGACGGTTGGACTGGATGATCTTATAGGTCGTTTCCAACCTTGTGATTCTTGTGATTCTTGTGATTCTTGTGAAAACAAGAGTAGGTAAACAGCATTTGACTGTGTGGAAACCTCCTGACACAGCTAAAGTCTCAGCAGAACTAGCTGCACTGGCAGGCTGGCTGAAAAATACAGAGAATCATTTCCAAAGGTTGCAAGTCATGCTTTCCTGCTTTCCAGCCTTATTTTTTTTCTCCCTATAAATTGAGTCCATAACTGATTTATTTTTTGACTCGTAAATCCAGCCAGATGTTTTCTTCTGTGGGGGCTTTAATTCTGTTATTCATTTCTTTTAAAGCAAGTTGCTACTGCCTAGACAAATTCCCTAAGAAAGTCTCCAAAGGACTGAATCTAATCGATGTGGTGCTGCTTTTTTTGTTGTTGTTGTCCTAAAATCCAAAAATATCAATTCACTGCAGAGAGACCTTCACAAGTCATTTTTTATGGAAACTTTGGCCCATATTCTTTTCTTCATTTCTTCATTTTATTCTTTTCTTCATTTCTTTGACTTGCAGAGATAAAGGTAATTAGGTGATAAAGGTGAGATAAAGGTGATAAAGGTGATTTATTTCTCTACTGAATGTACAGTGTTGACAGTATCTCTTCAAATACATGATGTTTAAAAAGTACTATTACTCAACAAAAATGATGTTTGTTTCTTACCAAAGCGTTTTACTTTTAGTAGCTGTGACATTGCTATGTTTGCAGTGTGAAAAATAAAGCTTGGTATAGGATGCTGTTAATTTTTGCATAAATGCAAATACAAAATCTTATGTGAATCCGTGTTCCACGGCAATCTCCAATTTAGGTTGTATCTACCTGCCTGAGTTTCACCACATTTTCTCATTGCTACTAGCCTGGATTCCCTTTCAGAAAGTCTTTGGATGTGGAAGGGCTTGGGTCTGTGCCTGCTGAATGGAAGATGAAGTTGTTAGTGTGAGACAGTTGATAAGAGATGAATGCAGATCTTTAATAGGCAGTGATCGCAGAGTTTTCCATAGTGAGTTGCTACAAATCCTCTGATTGTAGAAGGAAAACACTGAGATGAAAGCTTATGATTAGATCTCTTAAAGAATGTAAAGTAAAAATTATCTCACTGTTCAAACATACTTGGGAAGTACTCTACATATACTCTTAATTCAGGCTAGTGATTTCAGGGAAGCTGCTTTGGACAGCCTGGGGCATGGATTGCTCTAGTTATCTAAAGCACACCTGCCATGGGAGAGAAGAGATCAGACTCTTCTGCTCTCTCATTGTTGCCTGATTGCTAAGGCTTCAGATGGAGGAGGAAAATTGACCAGACAGGATAAGAGAGACATCCAAGAAAGCTAGGTAAAGGGGTGCAGCAAAGGAAGTGTGCTTACACAGAGCAATAATCTGCCTCTTGATCAGGAGGAGTATCCCAAAAGTGACTTGGATCTACTCAGAGATGGAGTAGGTCCAGAAAGCGAGTGTCTGTGTCATCCACTAATGAGTAGATCTGAGGCATTTGCAGGAAGAGAGCAGACAACAGAGGGAGCCTGGATCACTAAGCAGTACTTCTACTATTGATCTGTGGTCAGGACACAGCAGGACTGGACCTACTAGTCACCTAGCAAGAATGGTGACCCACTTAGCCCCACCCACAGATTTTGGTTTAAAAAGTAATTGAGGGAAGCTCTAAAACCAGCAGTGTATTTGGCCACCACCAATTTCCTTGCTTTCTACTTGTTCAAGGCTAGCGCATGTGAAAACACATCTACAAAACATTACAAGTTAGTACACAACTGAAATCCAAAGAAATTCAGTCTACAGAAGAGAGCATTTTCAAGTGCTCCAATGGACTACTATCTTAAAAAAAAAAAAAAAAACAAAAAAAAAAAACCACTCAATAGATGTCTCCTAGAGATATTTGTTTTCTTTTTATCCCAATAGCTGTCACATCCTCTGCATTCCATGTGATCGGAGTAAGGTATAAACTGCATACCACATATTTTCACACTCTTGTCACCACCTGCAATATGACTCCAACTGCAGATGTGTGAAGTGCTGCCTTTTAAACCAAGGCACTTTTCTCAGTAGAGAAATCCTTTCCCAGCTGATCACTGACACACAAAGTTGAATTATGACCAGAACAAAATCTGGGAAGATAACTTAAAATGAGAATCAAAAAGTTATAAAGCTAAATACTTTTTTAGAGCCAGTGGTTGTCATAGTAGCCACTTGTACAACTTTTTTTTTCTTGGAAACATAGAGTAAACCCTTACTAAATTAGGCCTCAATGATATAGTAAATACATGAATTTATTACTATTCTTGGTCATTTCTGGGTGAAAAAATCCAGGAGATGCTATTTCAGAATATGTTTTCCTTCTCAAACCAAATGTCCAATGATACAAAAATCATTCAAGTGACCAAGGAGCCAGAAATTCATGTTTATTGTCTGTTTTGGCCCATCTTTGGGGTCTTGCAGCTGCAGCTAAGAAGCCAGCTTCACCTGGGTCAAACTCAAAGACATGGATAGGACACATTAGGCTGTCACATTGTGAGGAGTGTTACATGATATACATCTAGCAAGGAAAATTTTATTTAAAAAAAACTTTCAAATCAGTCTCAATTTCTCAATTTTCAGTTCAATTTTTCTGTACTTATTAGGTTGCATTTTTAATGTTTGCACGCTGTACAAGTTAAAACTCTATTGGAAAGAATAACACATGCAAGCTGCTGTGTTTCCAGGTTTTAGCTATATGGGACAAATCAGAATCCTGCTAAAAATCAGTGTTGAAATTAAACAAAGTACTCCAAAGTGAATGGTTTGGATCTGTTAATGCTGCTGTGGACATCTACCATTTGAGATTTCAACTTAAGTGCTTTGGATCAGTCAAAAAAAATAGAGGTGTGTAATCTCAGGACAAATATATATATTCCTGGCATATACCTTAGACCAACAGATAAAGAAAACAAAGTCAACTCTGAGTAAAATGAGTTGTAA
The DNA here is from genome assembly GCF_019238085.1 of Lagopus leucura. Taxonomy (NCBI): domain Eukaryota; kingdom Metazoa; phylum Chordata; class Aves; order Galliformes; family Phasianidae; genus Lagopus; species Lagopus leucura. Next base: position 44,372,860 of record NW_024962252.1, on the reverse strand, counting down.
AAGCAAGATCAGGTGTTGAACTCCCAGATGTAAATATGAGGAAAGCGTTGCTGATGCAAACTATATGCAGGTGACATCAGAGCTACAAGACACATATCCTTATTACAAATAACACAGTGCAAATAATGCAAGGCAGAACCAATCTGCCCTGAAACAGATGTAGTGCTGGCTTTAACTAGGAGTTTTTTTGACATTTGACCTCGTACCACTCTGCTCTTTCTATATGCTTCCCAAGAAGCATTTTCTTCAACAAAACAGAGATGGACATGGCTGCAAGTCAAACTCAGAATCAGAGCTACAAGGTTACTCTGGGTAATAGAAACTCCCACACGTTCAAGTTTTGAGTTAGGGGTACAAAGATCTGAGCATCTGCCCTACTTCACAGTAAAAATACAGGAACAGATTTGGAAGCAAGGCCTGGAGCCACAGTCTTCCCACCACAAAGCAATTTTTTTTTTCTTTGCCACAGTACATGTCAGATTTGTGCCTGTATGCCTTTATGTTCTCACTTGGAACAAATTCTTCTCTACATTGTGATGCAGCTCCAAAACAGTTGATTAAGACTATCTCAGCCTCAGCCTTCCAATGCCTTTCTCTAAAGGCTGATTTGAGTGTTGTCCTGTATAATAACAGGTTGGGAATGCAGACTTGCGTTCTCTTAGGAACTCAGTCAGGAGGCAGCCTTTCACACTAAGATAACCTAGTGGGAATATTTTTTATGGGAAAGTGGAAAATGGAACACTGTGTAAATAAAGTGTCATCAACAACTCAATTTTCTAAAGATCCCAACTTTGGGAAGTGTTTAGTTTCCTCAACAGCACCTACTAAACTAAGCCTCTCCAGGACACATCAAAAAACACGCTGGCTAAATCTGTACTACTAAATCAAATGAGCATGGAACTGTTTTCTGTTGCTGAGTCCAACTGGCATGGAGCAGTCTGCTTCCATACTGCTGAATTCTCTTCTTCCAAAACATGCTGGCTGCAGACAAATTGTCTATGATCTTTGAATGACCTTCAGCCTCTGAAAATCCTCACTGTACTCAGTACTTGTTTAGGATAGTGCCAGCTGGTTCAGGTCAAAACCATTCTAGGAACTTTTTTAACAATTTAATAGATAACTGAGTTATGCCCAGGAACATTCTCAACATAGGCTAATTTACTAATATAGATGCCATGATTTTAACTTTTCCCTAAACAAGCATGAATTAGGACTTAAGAAGTCTGTCAGAACTAGGGAAGTTTTGGAAATATTGACAATTAAATTCAACTAAATTTTCAATGCAGAAACTTGTGTCTCGACATCCAAACTTTACAAAAGTCCTACCTAGTTGCTAAAATGTCTTGGTCTGACTCTACAATTTTAACGTAGAAATGTTTTCAGAATTATGAAGTGCAAGCTTCTAGGCTCACTTTCCTTCATAAATAGCACAGTTGCCATTTCATGAAGTAAGCACCTCAACTGATGCTTCTCAGCAGCATGAAGCACAATATAAAATTTCTGTGGGAAACCAGAATTTATTCTGGCTTTCCGCTCTGCATAAGTATTTCTACGTGGAAATATTTAGGACAAAATTTTAGCTTAAAATATCAATTTCACATGTATTGTTGGTTTGTGATATAATCACCTATAGTTCTTCACACTGGCTTTAGATGTCCAGAAAGGGAAACTTGCACTGAACTTGAGTTTGAATCACAGTCTGCTAAAAAGAACTCCCAATAAATTTTACCTCATTTCTGATGGACATGGAAATCTACTGTTGAAAACCCCACTAAAAATTCAGAAGTAGAGACCCTTAGTTTAGATGGCGAGCATGTTGTAATAACATATGGATCTTTTCAAAAGTAGCTGAAGCATGAACACGTGATATCAATTCTTCAGTCTTGGGTTGAACGGTACAAGGAGTCCTTCTTCATATTATGAGGAAGGGAGAAATACCTTATACCTTCCTTTGAAGAACTACAGCTGAGAGAAGCTAGTCCCTTCCTATCGCAGCTTCTCTTCAGAACATGCCTGGTTACTCTGCTGATGGATATAGAAACTCTGGCTCAGTTCACTAATAGCTTTACTGTCCTTGTAATTTGTAAAACTTACTATGCTGTTGGACTTTACAGCCCCTGGGGTGAAAAATGCATTTTATTCATTGCCAAGGCTATGTACGCTCTAAAATGCGTGTTCTATGGGATTTTAAAGCAGGTAACAAAGTACTGGACTGAAGGAGACAAGTTCTTGTTTCACTCAAGAAGGGAACAAAAGATAATTTGTTCCTGTTTGAGGCATCAAGGTAAGCCCAATAGACTCCACCTACACACTGGAATGTGGCAAGAAAGGCAAAAGGGAGCCAAGTCACCTTGAGAAGAAGGAAAGAGTTGAGATTAGAGAAATCTTTCTTTCGGTATATGTTACAGATACCTAAACAAAAAGCAGAAACTTCTGAATTTTGCTCCTCCTTCTATCTCCAGCACAGCACTAGATTTTGTTCTTTCTTAATTTAAAGGATAAACTTAATTTCTTCACCATTTGTCACAATATTTAAAGAAATACTGACTTTTCTCTGAGAAATGCCGGTATCTGTACACTCTTTTGTACAGATGAAATAAAATCATTTCATAGGAAACCTAGGATAAATTACTTAGAAAAAAAATCCAGATCTTCAAATAAGAGCTAATAAGGCATTTTCTGTGACAAGTCAATTTTTCTGCACACACATTGAAACATATTACTTTAGTTAAATCAATTTTTTTTTATAAACAATAAAATTCAAACTTTTTTTAGTGAATAAAGAAAGATTCTCACTTGTAGGACAGTTTTCCAGGTACAGACAAGGAAAGACAGATCTAATTCAAGCTCCTGGTCAAAGACAAGCAAAAACTCATCTCATTTGGGTGTCATAATTCCTAGGGCACTCTACACATTGTCCTCTTACTAATCATGAACTTTTTTTTAGGTTGTTCTCAGATTAGAAAATAGCCTTTTTATCTGTATACCTTTTGTAAGACCAAAAAACTTCTCCCCACCCATCTCCACTTCTGACCCCTGAATTTGCACTTACATTACAGAACAGCTACAACTGTCTGGAATGCAATTCCTGCATCCACTGAGGCAAATCACTACTGTAGTCAAGAGTTGGTGGGTACAGGACAGAAAGTAGTCAGGAAGATCTGGTTATGACTCTCTGATTCACCACCAGCACCAGCCACAGATTCAGTGCACACAGGAGCAGCACTCAGGCTGCCCTAATCTACACCAGATGACAATGGTCTTAAGGTGGCAATCTGCTAGCTGGAATTATCTGGAGCACAGTAGCCATCCAAACTCAATCCTTCCAGCCTTTAGCATTATTTTTGTATAGATTGGGACTGGTAAGACTCAGTAGATATTAAAATGGCATTACTCTAAGAGCTCCTTTCTGCTGGGAAATTTTCATTTGGCCAGATACAGCTGAATTCCTGAGGCACAAAAAGGCCAGCATATGGAACTAAATCTGTCCCAGTGTATTTTTGGTCTATCATCTTGTTAACTCATCAGTTAAGAAAATATCAGTTTTGAAGGAACCTCATATTGGTGTCACATTGTGACAATCCCACAACTTCACAGTACTCTTTGCACTAGAACTTAATGTCAGTGACGCATCTCGAAGTGAGAGGTCACATCAAGAAGAGAATCAGCCAGGAAATTTGACAAGATACAGCCTTCTTAGAGCTGATGGAGCCAAGACTTGCTGAAAAGGCTGTTTCTGAAAACTAAAAGATGGCAACACTACTGGTGATAGCCACCACCTCTTACACAATTGCTGCCATGGTTACAGAAAATCTGGTTCAGAGGAGAACGTGGCAGAATAAAACAGGGACTTCAATTAAGCTGCTATAAATACATGTGCATGCCTGTTTACTTATAAAATGATACAATAAAGGTCTTTCACTTAAGTGAAACCCAAAAAAAGCTTATTAGAAGAATATTAAAAAAAAAAAAAAAAACCAACAAAAAAAAAAAAAAACAGCATACTTATTTCTAGTCAGAGTAAATAGGCAACCCAGACAGAGGCCTTTTTTTTTCCCCACACAAGCGTATAAAATACATGCCCTTCTGTAGCAGTCAGACAGATCAATACAGCAGGAAAAGCATCACAACAAAGGAGTGATGACGATAGCACTAGCACAATAGAGAGGTGCTATAAAGGAAGGGAAGAAGATTGCTCACAGGCACAAAAGAAGCCTAGGCTTGTAGAGGAAAGCTTCACTAAGAAAGGATCTCCAGGAAGAGATCCTTCCCCAGTGGCAGTCAGCCCTTAAGTGAGGTCTAAGAGAGGTGCAGCCAGGCTCCACCCCTTCCGACTGCACAGGAGAATTGCTGTCACCTGTGCTCCCAGGGCTGACCAGGTCCTTTCCCCAGGTGCTCAATCAGGCCGTGACTCAATAGTTTCCATACACCTTCCCTGGGCAAGCTACTCTTCATGCTACTGTTTGCAAACACTTGCATAATTTGCTAGACCAAAACCTTCATTTCAAAATCTAATTCTGGATTGTCAGTAGTACCAAAGCACTCAACTATCACAGAGGTTTCAGAAGACCACAACTGAATTTAAGATAATTAAGATAGTCAAAGGCAAAATAATTTTTGTGGTCCCTGCAAATTTATCGCAAAAGAACATCGCACAGGAAGATACTTGTATGTCATTATTTTATGATAGTTCACCTTTACAATCTTATACACTGTTTTTGAGGGGGAGGGAGGGAGATGATGGTTGGTTGATGTCTTCTTTTTTTTGTATTTGTCTTTGTATTTGTTTATTTTAAAGCTTCAGAAATTTGAAGAAAGATAGAAAAAATCCTTTCACAAAAGTCCACACAGGATTTGCAGGTTCCAGAGCTGGAACCTCTGGTTATATGGCACAAATTTTTGCCAACTGAACTGGAAATGAATGGAGAAATAACTTGGAGAAATAAAAGGTTGTGAATATTATAGTGTGTTCATCAGCCCCTAGACATGAAAGAGAAGCATGCTTTACCTTCAGAAAATATGCTTCAAATTTAATGACACTGCAAAAACAGAATCTAAGTGTTAGACCTACCTGCATTCATATCACTTGGCTTTGGATGGCTAACCCAGTCAGCAGGTTGCTCTCTAGTCAATGAAGAAATTTAGGTCCAAAGGCTGATTCAAAAACCTAGATAATTCCTTGCCGTATGACAAGGTCAACTTTTACTTGTGTCTTTCTGACAGAAAGTCTGACCAGTCCCATAAATCTTCTAATTCCATGAAAGCTTCACAACCTCCCAAGACAACCCAACAATTCATAATTCTTAGGGTTGCAATGTTTTCCTAATCCTTACATGTATTGTTGCCATTGCAATTCAAGCATCCTTCTTAATCATCATTTGGTGCTATCCACATTGAACATTTATTTTTAAACATCCTTATTCCCCTTTGGGATAAAGCTTTTGCTTGTCGTGGCAGGAATGAGGATAAACTGGTTTTTCCATGTCTGAATATATAAAACTCGTGGCCAACTGAAAAGTAAAGGGCAGAGGGAAGTGGGAAATGAAAGTTAAGCCATGGAACACAATGTTTTAATTAATAATAGATTGCTGGAACAGGGAAATAATGAGAAAAGTCAATATCCTCTACATCATAGTAAAAGTTGTTTTAAAGCATTTTAACATTATTAAACTAAACTTTTTAAACCCTTTAAAATTCTATTCCCTCCCAGGCTGGAGATGTGAAAATTCACAGATGACTCTCTTTCAATTAGTGGACTGGCTGATGTGACAAACAGCATGACTTCATTTTTTTAATTCAAGTTATATTTTCTGTTGTTTTTTTTTCTTAATAGAATTAATGATAATGAGACACATATAGCCTTGGAGAGAATTTACTCACTCACTTCAACAGAAGCACTTTTTCAATTCATACCACAAAAAAATGAAAATATTTCATTAATAATGGCATTCTAGGACCACTTCCTCACAGGGCTTCAAGAAAAATCTTGGTTGTTTTCTCCCTTTGGCAAAGGGGATTCAAAGCCACATCTTTGGTGGGGCTGAGCCCTGTATGACACAAAGTGCAGGAAAAGAACAAAAAGAATTACCATCTAATCATGCTAGAAATGTAAAAAACAAGCATCTCCAGGCTTTCCATACTACATCAATAAATTACTATTCTATCTTTAATATTCATAGTTTTAAAAAGTAATAAAAGAGATGTTTTGACTTCTCAAAGCACTTGCAGTAGCTGTTTTCTGAGTATTCATATCTCACTCTTGTCATCAGCTCTTCCTACACTGAAAAGTTACAATATATTTATTTTGATGCTTCATTATGTTTTTTTGATGTTTTCTTACCATTGAACTGATTTATGGACAACCAGTTATTTCTTCCAAAAAATCTCCAGTGTTCTCAACGATATTTCTATGCCATTTAATTTTTTAGCTATTTAGCTATGTTCCCATAAAGTTGTGGTGCTTAATTATTGAAAAAGTTACTTGCTTACTTTTTTCGAACTTGCAGGTCTGTGCTACTTTCTTCCTTATTTTATGGTTAGAAAGCTTTGTTCAGGCTCTCTTTAAGCATCCCATGGATGGGTATTCTACCACTTTTCTCATAAAACTTTATACAGATTTATAAACTCAGTAACAAGTATATGTATATATATGCATATACACGTACACACACACGTACACATATATATTCTGTAAATCAGTCAATTTTCCCATGCTACAATTAAATCTGTTATTTAAAGTGTCCTTGGGTATTCTGCACAATTCAACATCCTGTCTTTCTTTTTAAGGATCTTTCATAAATCTTGGCTTAATTTCCTGCCCCCAGTATATGGTGTTGACATGCTCCTTGAGTGCCAACACTTTTTTTGTGGCAGGAGACATCCAAGTAATGCTAGGCACATCATGTTCATAACCATCCATCAACTTTTAGCAACAGAGATACTTTCATTCATTTATTTATTTTAAATCTAGATAACCCAATCTGACTGTAGGAACTGAATGGAGGGAGACCAATAAATTCAGGTTTGCAGAATGCGTACCTGGCAGAATGTACTTTATCTATTTATTTGTTGTAAGTATACTTGTGCTTGTTCAGCTATGCTGCAAAAACTCTGGTAATAAAGCTGAGAGGTGCTGCTTTTCCCTACTCTTCCTCCAAGGATTTTTCTCTATGAAACAAAATTGAGCAGCATTAAGAGGAGAGCTAAGCAAAATTTTGCATCTTTTAATAGTGTGTTTTTGTATAAAATCATCATCAGTGATGCCACCGAGCAGCCAGACAAATGGGAAAAGCTTCCCATTGTGGAACTGCAGGCAGGACCAGGAAGACTTCATTTTTCTTCTCCTCTCTCTTTCTATGCAAATTGAAAAGCAGATTAAACTATCCTCTCATCCTTAGAGATGAACATAGCACGATAAATGTGAGAACAGAAAAAATCAGCTTTCATGGCATCTCTACTCTTCTGTGTAAACCACAAGACCAGCACAATCTCATTTCTGACTACTTACCCTAGGTCAATGTCAGTAGAAAATGTAGCTATAAAAACAAGGATGGATAAATTTCAAGCAATAATTTATCAGTTTGAGAGAGTAAACAAGAAGTTGTCAGAGCACCCCAAAATGATAAGATCATAGAATGGCTTGGGTTGGAAGGGTCCCCAAGGATCATCAAGTTCCAACCCCCTGCCAGAGGCAGGGCCACTGACCTCCAAATTTGGTTCTAGACCAGGTTGCCCAGGGCAACATCCAACCTGATCTTGAACGCCTCCAGAAATAGACCATCTGCAGCCTCTCTGGGCAGCCTGCACCTTACCAATTCTCTCTGTAAAGAATTTCCCAACATCCAATTTAACCTTCACTACTTGAGCTTAAAACAATTCCCCCTTCTCCTATCACTATCTACCCTTGTAAAAAGTGGATACACTCATTTTTATAATCCCCTTTTAAATACTGGAAACTTGCAATGAGGTCTTCTTTTCTCCAGGCTGAACAAACCCAGCTCCCTCATCCTGAACTACACAAAATGTTGTCTATCTTCTAAAAGTTAATTACTTTCATTGTATGCATGCCTGTGGAAAGGAAAGATGTAGGAGGCAGGAGTATAACAACCAAATACACTCACTGGCTAATTAGAGCAAATAAGTTTGAACATACCTCTTGTGAGCTGGCAAAATTTTATTAGGGAGTGGGAAAAGATGAACTCAAAAGTTCATGTGGTATTAAAAACTTCTAAAATAATCAATTTTTTAATATGGACTTCTGTCTAATTCCTCAAATTTTAAAAGGTTTAGCCATGTTCTCTGAGAAAATTTTACCTTTTGTTTTTCTTTTCCTAAGGTCAAAGTTATTTTTCCTGTCTTCTTGAGCTTTAAACAATCTCCAAGGCAAATGACAATATCAGCTTTTTTGTCTTGCAAATACTATTTGAGCAAATGAGAGGAATCTGCCACCTATAAGCATAACGGGGAGGAAAGTCTTGCAATAACACTCCATAGATTATTCCATTTTCATAAAACTCAGACTTTACCCAATATTTACCATGATGTTTTTTTTATAAATCTCCAAATCCTCTTGTGGGTCATGACTGTATATGTACTATATTTGTATGGAAAAACGGAACAAGAAAGTACTATAACAAGCTGGAAACAATTCCTCAATTTGCTGATTCTTCCAATAACATTACTTGTCCACAGTGCATTGTGGCAAAGATTGGAGATTATGATTCCATTAAATATTTGGCTTACTGTATAGTTTTAAAACAAGTAATTTGCTGGGATCATAAAATAGCGGTACAAAATGGAGACAATAATGGACAAAAAGTTTCACTTGATTAATCAAGTACTTGATTAAGTACAAGATGGCAAACATTCATTTATGAATTCATCCAAGCATTGCTGCAGTTTGCAGTGCCTTTCTGCTGAGGAGATTTAGCACTCAGCAAGTTCAAGTGTTGGGGTTTAGATCCTCCAGGATCTAAAGTATGTGTCTGCACTCTCACACATTTTCAGTGCTATTCAGGTATGCCATTTAATCCAGGCAGGATTTAAATTTCTGCAGGTCTGTATACATGAAGATGAGACACAGCTGCTGATCTGTGCCATTCTCCAACTGGGACACGAACTTGGTCCCAGATTGCCTGGACCTTGCTGGTTGACTTAACTGGTTGACTAGCAGTCACTGAAGAGTGGATTTTTCTCAGTCTGTCTTGATGATTTTTTTCCACTTGTAGAGATCTCTTTTCAGTGGGGAAGCAAACTGAATTCTGATTCCATACTACTAAGACACTCATTTCTCAGAAATGGGAAAATTACCTTTCAGCTTGTCTGGAAGAAGAGAAGATAAAGATTTCCTGAAGGAAGATTCCTACCTCTATCCTGCCATGGCAGCTTAGGAAACTCATTATTTGTTTTCCAGTCCACTTCCTTGGGTGCCCAATTGCATCACAGCAGTTATTTAAAAGCCTGGACATATAACCTGGAACTAAAACTTCCACAACACGCAAAGAGTTAGGCAGTTTCACTAAACACTGCATCACCATCATAAAGACTGGTAATAATCTCCAAAACTCATCACATTCAAAGAAAAAGCCTTTTCAATGTACTTGAAAGCTCCAGTATCTGTGAAAGAGGGAGGAGCACTTAAATATTTAGTTTGAAATGAAGTCTGTAAAAATACTGCGTCCAGAGGTGGAGTACTCAGTACAGGAGAGACAGAGATCTGTTAGAGTGCATCCAGAGGAGGGCCACAGAAATAATCCAAGAGATGAAATACCTCTCCTATGAGGACAGGCTGAAAGAAATGGAGGTGCTCAGCCTAGAAAAGGGTCCGAGGTCACCTGATAGCGGCCTTTCAGTACCTAAAGGGGAGCTACAGGAAAGAACAGACTTTTTAGCAGGGTCTGTTGTGATAGGATGAGGAAAAATGGTTTCAAACTAAAAGAAGAGAGATTTAGATTGGATATAAGGAAAAAGTTTTTTACAGCAAGCGTGGTGAGGCACTGGAACAGACTGCCAGAGACATGGTGGATGTCCCATTCTTGGAGACATTCAAGGTCAGGCTGGACAGGGCTCTGAGCACCCTGATCTACCTGTTGGCGTCCCTGTTCATTGCAGAGGAATTGGACTAGATGTCCTGCAAGGGTCCCTTCCAACTCAAAAGATTCTATGATTCTAACGAAGATCAGTGCAAAGACCCCTCATGGCTCATTGCAGATCACAGCACTGCCTGACTTTTAGCATTAGACATATACTCACAAGATCCTTCAGTAGAAGGAGTGGTAGTGTCTACACCTTTCACTTTTTACTGCTTTTGTTAGAATTCTTTGGTCAAATCCCCTACTGTCAAGGGCAAATTTTGATTCTGTTAAAATTACTGGCTGAAGAGCTCTAGAGTAATGGACAAAACATTGTTGGCTCAGGTCAGTAATGCTGAACAAGCAAGTATGCTGCCAAAGGCAGCACCATGCTTTCCTCTTCCTCTAGAATCATGACTGCAAGAAGGTTTTTCATCACAAATAATAAAGTAGTGGCATGGGTTTAACTCATGCATGGAATACATGAATTCTGGTAGCACTGGGCAGCAGTGGTAGCTAATGTAACTCTTTTCCAGTTTCTTCCCTAGCCCTGCAAGTCTGATCCTTAGACTTACACAGACCAGTTGGGATATTCTACCATTCTTTCTCATTTGTGGGACAGCAGGGTTTATTTTGGTCACAGATATAATTGAACTACAAGCGTTGGTTAGGAAAAAATAAATGTTCTTTTTTATTAGTAGTATTATAATTATTTTTTGCACATAACCTGAAGATTAGTAGAAATACTAATTAAAATAACCAGGTACAGTGTAATTTCCAGTAAATGACCAAAGAGAGATCTTGATTATTTCAAATAGAAAGCTGTGCAACATTTTAAAAGCTTATTCTGTGTGTTTGTATGGGGTTTTTGTGTGTGTGAGTGTATTATTTTTTTCTTTGACTGAAAAATGATTCATTGACTATTCTTTACTGCACAGAAAACTGGAGCTTATTTGGATCTGTTTCTCTTCTGTCGTTTTACTTGTCTGAAGAAAGCTATAACTAGATGACTAAAAAGTGAAGAGAAAAAAAAAAGCGATTTAGATACTAGCATGCCACTGAAATGGTATCAGGCTGAAAAGATTATGTGGTCTCATTGACTAGTGTGCATCCAGCTACTATGACTCTTGCTATTTCCTTAAAATGACCCAAAAGGCTCACATTGTTATGTCTGTGCTAATTGACATGATCCTCCCTTGCATGCTGACTTTGCAAGGGCAGCTAAATTTCTGCAATCAGGTCAGTGCTTCTCTCGAAAATGTGGATATTCAATACATGTTTTTTTAATGAGGTATTACTGTAAGGGCTGTACTGTGCAGTCCCTCAAAGGATAAACTTACTCCAGATGAAAAGGATCAACTGCCTATAAGTGGTTGAAGTTGATATTTTTTTCTGATTTACTTTCAGCTAAGTATAATGGGAGATAAGATACTTATACTTGTAAAACAAGGCCTGAATCTGCAATCTACTCCATCTGATTTAAAGGGTCACATTTAGCTGAAAAAAATACGTATTCATGAACTATGATCAAAATTCCAGAAAAATAGACAGAAAATTAGTACAGAAATGTTTGGAGACTCCTTAACCAGTGAAGTCCCTACAAATCTTGGTGTTGATTAACAACATATTTATCAAACTCTATAAAATTTGAAAAATTAGAATGAAAATTTTAAAGGAAATTTCTGCTCAAAACCACCAAATAAAGTAATCCCCATCATAGTAGAGTTATGATGTGCTTGCTTTTCTTATGAAACAAAACTCAGAATTTCAATCAAAAGAAAATAAGGGGAAACAATCCTCTTATAGAATCTGTTTCATGGGAAAGAATCACAGGATGATTGAGGTTGGCAGAGACCTCTGAAGGCTATCTGGTCCAATTCCAGCTCAAGCAGGGACACCCAGAGCAGGTTGCTCAGCACTGCGTCCTGGGGAAATTCCCTGGGAGAATAAACAATATTTTTAAAATTTTGGACAAAAATTGCAGCAGAGCTTTTCTTCCCTTCCCTGAACTTACAGAAAACCTCTGTCCTTAACAAACAGTTGCTTCCTCTTTTTGTATTTCTTACTTCTAAACTCCTCTCAGAAAGACTCATAGAATCACAGAATCCTAATACTTGGAAAGGACCTGTAAGAGCCATCTAGTCCAACTTCCCTGCAATCCCACATGGGAAAATTCCTTCCACTGTATGTTTCTTCATTTTGTATCAAAAATACTGTATGTGAACCAAACAAAAATTGTCATCTTTCCTTTTGGTTCCCATACCAACAGTCCCTGGGATATGTTTTCGAACTTTAACAATTTCTTTGACCATTTTCTCACTACAAAACATCTGCATACTTCTACAGAGAGATTTATCTATCATAAAGAATGCAGAGTGCAAGCGACCCAATTATTTTCTTACACCTGCTTGGCACAAAGGGTTTGCATTGTATTTGAAAGATAATGATTTGTGTATAACCCCAAACTTTCCCATGTCTCTGAAAGAATGTACACACTGCATTGGAAAGATAGAGCCTAGTTTTCTTATTTCAGGAAAACTGGTTTTGTTTTGAATATGGAAGCTTTTTCAGAGATGGGAAAGTTAAAATCATCTGAACTAAAAGTCCATATTGCCCAATATTTTGTAATCCATTATTTTTGTATGCCCACTGAAAAGAAATAGATGTACAAAAGTTCTTTAGAAAAAGGACACTACAGCATGTTCTACTTGCCCCCAGCAATGTTTTTAATTTAGCTGTTCTTTCTATATCTAGTATGTTTAGTTACAGTAGTAATGAAAACCTCAAAATGGGTACAAGGTTTTGCAGATTCAGTAGATTACAAGTCTAGCAGACTCTGGAAATGATGAGCTATAAGCTAAGCCATCTACGTAATCTTTATGATAGTACACAAAGCTGCTGAAGTCTAACATCAAAATATCCTTTTGCCATGTCAAATGTTAGTACTTTTACTGATATTTTTAACCCAAATAAGCTGTTTTAAGAATGCTAAATGGTGGAATGCAAAGCAAAAGCTTTGCTTGAATACCTGTGATCAAAATCTGTGTCACCTAATGGGGGCTTTTTCCTAAGTAAGTCTGACCAGATTCAGAACTTTTTTATTCTTATTTCTTGTACTTCCCAGGAGTCAAAGCAGACACTGCAAGTTTAAGTAAAGAAAAAAAAGAAAACTTTTAACAAGGTTTATACACTAAACTAATCTCTTCTGTCCTGATATTCATCTCAATACCTAGCTTTGATTAAAAGCTTTCAGGAATTCTAGCAAAGCCCTAAAATTGAGATTTTTGAATAAAGCAAGATCCAGAGCTCGGCCTCAGTGCTAAGAATATCCTGCTACCAATCCTTTGAAAATCTTAAGGAAAAAGAAAAGAAATAAAAGAAACTACGTGTGAAAATGTGTGCTTTTAAAGTTTAATTTCATCAGAATACTTTTGCAAAGCATTTGTTTTGTGATGATCTTCTTCCTCTATCTTTACAGATAAAAGAAGACTTGAAATGAACAGAATATGTTAAGGAAATCCAATAATTTTATGGCTTTGCAGCATTTACTCTTTCTTATGAAAAACCACATTTACTTACCTCCATTGGGCTGTTAATTAAAATTTGAAAACTCTGGGTAAAAAAATCTATTAGTCCACTTACAATGAAATGGAAAACAAATGAGCATAACTCAGGTCAACACAGTGAAAAACCTTATTTATATGCCTTGAGAACAATATATCTGAAGAAAATTTATGTTTGGCAATACTCAGGATTGTATGATTTTTTTAAAGAGAGATTTAAACTGATCAATAAAAATTAGATCAAAATTGGTGACAATATATGAAAGCTTCAAAACTGACTTCATTCTATGAGCTTCAGCGTGAATGTAGAAGAAAGGAGCATGAATGTAGAAGAAAGGCAAATTGTCTCAAATTTATAGTGAGCTGAAAGAAATTCTTACACCACTAAAGAAAGAAGAGCTTACACTATCACAGTTAATGTTCTGCTGTGTCTAGGTCCATACTTCCACCGATTCTTTTTTATTTTATTTATTTATTTATTTATTTATTTTTATTTATTTTATTTATTTTTTTATACCATGCATATTTTATTTAAACAGTCTAGACCGATATTTAAAATGCTGCATTAAGGAAAATCCCACTTAACATATCCAAATTTGACTTAGGCACTTCTGTTTTAGGAGTTAAGACTTGAAAGCACTGACTGTTTAAATCAGTCTCTTAATGTTTGCAGACAAGCTCATCATATTCCTCCACACTATGTTCTTAGCACTTGTTGTTTCTAGAAAGTGGAAAAAAAAACCACCTAAATTATTTTTAACATAAACATTTAGATAAGCAGGTGTTAATATAAATATTTAAGAGCAAGATCCTCCAAATACATTTTCAAAATGTAATTCCTAATAATCTAACCAATTTAAAATTTAACATAGTCCTGAAACCTGATGCATTCAGTACAATAATTTGCTAAAAATGGGTCTAGAAGGAAACAAAGAAGCATTTCTTTATTCAGTCCATCCTTTCAGAATCACAAGACTTTTCCAAATATTCTGGATATATAATGAAATAGAACCAGGACAGCATGGAATTATATTTAAGAAAGGGGCCTCAAAATAAAATTCAGCTGTATGTAACTGAACACAAGACGACTTCCAGCACCTCTTATTGAAACCAAATTAACTTTTCCTTTCTTGGCTTCAGAATAAAAAGTTTGCATCCCTGCAGTTAGCATGATTAGGTCCTGTTCTTCAGAGGAAGGATCAGAGACAGATTTCAATGGGACTCACCTCCCCTCTAGACAGTATCTTGCTTTAATTATGATCCAATTCAAAAGCATATCTGAGTAACATATTCTGGCAAAACAAAGATGTTTTACTCACTATGAAGAACTGTAAAACCTTCTGGCATTCAAAAAATTAACTTGTATCAGGAGATGAAAGATTTGAAGTGAGGGAGTTGGGATAAAGTCAGTCATCCTTTCCACTGAGTCTGTAATGATTCTCACTAGGACACATTCCAGATTTCCTTAATAATATGGAATAATAGTATGGAATAGCACTGCTTTGCTCACAAATGGACAGTCTGTAATTTAGAAAAACCAAAAAAACGTGGTCAAGACTGTTCAGTCTAGACTTTCTGAAGTAGGTTAGAGCAGCCTTGAATGTGATCTGCCATAGTATGGATATCATTCAGACTCAAAATGCCATTCAGCAGCTAACAGTAACTACAACAGCGGCTTGTACCTCTCTCTGTGCAAGGACATTTCGTATAGAAAAGTTAGAAGAGATGGCACAGATGTGGTTATATTCCATGATGAAAATTGGAATCTTTTTGGCTGATGAACTGATTGTGTGAGTGCCAGAGTGAACTAGAGAAACAGACCAAATACTTTTCATGTTGTGGCACGTAGCAGTACTTGGCCATTGGGACTCAAGAGACCACATTTGAACACCTCTTTTGCTCTTCCTTCAGTTCAGAAGGATCTTTGAGCTCTCAGTTCTAAGAATGAAAATACAGGACTGAAATCTGAATCTGCATCTTGCCAGGACTGACAGGCTGGATAGACGTATCTTCTGAGGTATATACATTGGGAAGCATGGATAAGAATATGCATTCTTCTGTAGGTACACGCGAATGAAAAATCCATTCCTTCTCTTCCACGTAAGTTACAATATTTATAGATTTTAAAACTATGTTCTAGAAGAACTCTCTAGTGCTGTTTTTTGGTAGTACCAGTTCTCTAAATATCTTGCTCTTGAGAATTTATTGAGATCAATCATTCTAACACACAATGAGATCAAACCATTTTGAAAGGTTGTGAAGTAAATCCTTATCAAATTATAGATGCAATCTACTGCAGGCTGAGCCATATACAACATCAGACAATTTAAAAAAAAGTCTTTTTCCCCTTGACATTAACTCAAGTAAATGTATATTCTACCTAGCTCACACTATGCATAAACACAGTGAACAATCTAAAAATGCATTGATTTTCCTCTACGTAAGAGAAGTGTGAAGTTGGAAAAAATAATTGTTATAAAAATATTTAATAGTACTTAAATTTCTGATGATTTATGCTTCTTGAGGAAATTAGCTAAAAAAAGACAGCACCCAAGTGTATGTTTGTAGACTATATGTCATTTTCAATTTATTAACAAGCAGGAAACAAGAGAAGAATTATAAGTTCTCCTTACCACAGCTTCTTTCAGGAAGGCAAACACCCAAAAAGTTTGGAAAAATTCCAGAAGAGGAGTTGGATTTTATGTCTCTCTGAATTTGGGATAAAGCAACTGGCAGGGCACTGTGCCAACAAGGCGTTGGCTGCCATCATGGCTGTACCCAATGTGGGTTTAATAGAACAGGAAAGTGTTTCTGTTTATTTTTAGTTGTTTTGTTACTCCTTCTTCTTTTGAAGAAATTCTTATAAAAACGTTTATCTTGTCATCGTGTGTAAATTATGTAGTATATTTTCAGTATTAGAGGGTTATGTCCACCCTACTGTGGGTTATATATCAAGATTCCTGCAGCTGTTCTGAAAAGTATTTTACTCTGAAGACACTCCAAAGTTCTGGTTGACTTGAATTTGGAATAAGGACTTTGCCATTATATGCTTTATGAGAGGGAGACTGGTAAATGTCTGGACTTTGGAACGGACTTTGTGATATTTGGACTGTGCATACACATCATGTGGTGAATTAGCATGTGGTGTTCTTAAAACAAAACAAAGAAAGAATTAAAAGTGCATTTAAGAAAATGAGTTTCAGCATATGACTAAAACAATCCCATAATAGCAACAACTTTGTGGTAAAGGTGCATACTTGCCAAAAATATCTGCTAGCGTAGATGTCTAGTATTCAAAACCCTCAGTTTAGCAGTAGTGCAGATGCCATTACTTAGTTAATATTCAGTATCACAGAAAAAAAATCAATGCAGTCTACAGATTGTGCTTCAGAATAAATGCAGAAGGCAAATACAGAGGTACAAAATCTTGCTCCCACTTTTTAGCAGCATGCTTTTTTTCAGATGACTTCATATTTACATCAGTCTAAATAGGGAAAAGTTGGCCCAGAATGTCCCTAGAGAGAAAAAAAGATGTTATCAAATTTAAAATAAAAATGATGAAAAATTATGAAAAGTTCACCTAAGCAGTTCCTTATCTCATCCAATCTATAATTTGCCTTCAGGAACTCCAAAGCCCAGAGACTCTAAGAAAATATAATGCTTAAAGACAGTGACAAAAATGGTTCTCATTACTGGAGACAAGATACACTACATTTTTTCATACTGATGTCTTAAATGTTAATAACTTCTGTTATTAACCTCAGCTGAACTGAGATTTGGATCTTTCTGCAAGGCAGATAAACAGAGAAAGTAGCTAGCCTGTCTAAATCCTGACAGAGGCATAGTATGGTGAACTTACTGTCTGCAAATTTTTAGCACTTGGCTTCTTTTCAGATCAAAGGGCTTCAATTCTTAGAACCACTTACTCTGGAGACTACAGTTGTTCCTCCTGGACTTTTCCTAAGGGGAGAGGTTTTCCCCAGTGCACTTGGTCAAATCTACTACTTATGTTTCGTACAAGTATGGACTTTCACTCCAACAACAACAAAAAATTGAACTTCAGTAAAGCTGTATTATTTATAACACTTCTATAGTTCTGCAGCTAGAACTGATCAACTAAAAATATTTCTTGGATTTTTTTTTTAAAGTGCATTTCAACTTTTCCCCCCAAGTTAAGGAAACAAAGTTTATCATCAGGAATACGGACGTAAGTAATCTAAGTGCACTTGAGAAAATGTTACGTCTATCTTTTTCAATCTTCCAGCTAAGAATTATTACACACATACATTCAGTCAGTCAGGACAAAGAAACATGACACACAAGCTAACTGGTTGATTACAGGCTGTTACATTTCAAATGCCAATCAGCAAAAACAGGCAGCTCATCAGTCAGCTCAAAACCAAAAATCGCTAAGAATATTCAACAAAAGATTCTGACTGGCAAACTTGAAGGAGCTAAATTAATCACTAACAATCCATGCAGGAGAGGTTTTACTAATTATCTGCTTAAAGAAGTTGTATAGCACTGCAGGCAGTAAGAAATATTTTAGGAAAGACACACCTGGGTTTTAAAAGAAATATAAATAAAAGGGATGGTTTATGATATCAGAGATACCACAGAATTTGGTCAAGACATGGCTTGTCTTTCATGTCGCAGTCACTTCTGCGAAACACACCACCCACTGCCTCACTGTGCTCATATCCTCTGTTTGGTCTCCAGAAATGCTCAGCAAGTGTAGATGAATGTCAATGGGTGCAGTTTTTTTCCCACATGGAGGAATTCTATTCCACACCTTTGCTTCATACACATTTCCATGTCAGACACCGTTCTGTCAGACTGCTCCTCTGCTGCAATCTGGCAACAATTTGTCATATGGCAACAAAATCTAATGGGATATTGGTGGGAAGGTTCAACTCTACTACAATAGTACCAACATCTGCCTCTGCCATTGTGGCCAACATATTGAAATAGGCATTACTTTTGGAGCAACTTTCCTATGTGAGCCAATAATTCTAGCATGTTTTTGAATAATAGATTACTATGATCTAATAAGTATAATAGAAACTGTCTTTACCAATTGCCCACAGATCTATTGTTGGATTCTTTTCTCCTCCATAATAAGGAATACTTTCAAACAAAGGCAAACATAAAAAAAATTACAAGAGAGTTCTCAAACCAAAAGATTTAAAAACATGTTATTTGCAAGTTTTAAACAAGGCTAATAAAACTTGAGTTCACTCATTCACATGAGTTCATTACATCTGGCATTTGGAGGTTTGGGGTAATATTTCAAATCTATCCAAAAACAGTTGTTTTAGAAAAAAAAAGAACCTACATAGAAAAGCATATATTAAGTAAAAACATATGCTGTAAGTTATGGAATTCTACCATAGCAGCAATTATATAATTGTGATGTGCAATGGATAAGTAGAGTTATATCTTATTTGCCTGGAACATGAATCTTCATAATTAGTTTCTCTTCTGGCTTCACACATGCTCAGGTAAGACTAGAGAAAGAATAATAATAGTGTAGAGGTACAAATTCAAACAGGTATAGAAATTTGAGGAATGGGAAAAAAAAGCTTCCTTCTCATTCTGTTACCATCCACAATGTTCTCGTTATTGGATCGTCACGGTTAAAAAGGTAAGGAGAGTATTGCTTCTTATCATAGGGAAAATATGAGGAAAATCCTCCACCCCAATTTAGTTTTCCATAAGAAGTACAGTTCGATTATGTCTTTCATAAGGCCTTAGCCTTGAAATAATTAGTGGGGAGGAGAAAACAAATGAAAAACACTGGAAACAGACAACAAATATGACACAGAAGTTCAGAAAACATTCACATGCTGACTTTTCCACTTATGTGCTGAACAACTCTCATAAAAACACGTGATGTGCTTCTTCACATTCTTAAGAATGTCCCCCTCCAACTGTTCACATGTCTCTGGTGTAGATTAGTTATGGACCTTTCATGCTGATGAGGTAATTGCCTTAACGTACTATACACCATAGGATATCCTCCTTCTCTGTTTCATGTTCTGACATTGCTAAAAAGGTCAGCAAAGTGTTTCATACGGTGCTAGACTCTGTTTAAATCAGAAATTACAAAAGCAGTTGTTTGTTTGTTTGTTCTTTTCTGGAAGGGGAGGGCACTAAGACACAGAATGGTACAAAAAACCTAGGTGAAGAAGGACCGAGAGTATATCTTAAAACTAAAAGTGCGGTTACAGTTTTGCTCAAAATTTATTATGAATCCCTAAAGGTTTATTTCCTGTATAATGACTGGTAACACATTGGTACTGATACAATAAGATGAGACTCATACTATAACTACTAATATATTTATTCACAGAAAAAGTAGGGTTCACATCAAACAGCTAGAAAATAATTTATGTTGAATGCAAAAATTACTGCTCCAAACACATGACTTTTATTAAAAGTATACTTCCTGTGTAACAGAGGCATGTAAAAATTAAATTAACTCAGAAATAAAGATATTTTGTTACACAAATTATGTCTCAAACAGTCCACATTTCTTTTCAAGAGGGATGCAGACAGGAACTTAATTTACAAAAGATTTTAAAATATTATATGTAAGCTTCTTAACAACATTATAATTTTACATGGACTTTGCAAGAGAAAACTTGAAAGAACCTCGTATTTCAAAAGTGTTCCTCTACTATTAAGAATATTTTGCCTGTTTGTACAATCATTTCATGTCTTTTTTTTTTTTTTTTTTAAACCTAATATTGTTAGAGTTTTAAAATCCCAGTTGTGGCATAGCTTTACATACTGTTTTTATTTCAAACAGCTTCTTCTAAAAAATTATATGTTCCTCAGAGAAAAATATAAAGAATAATGAATGTTTTTGTTTTCATTCAATAATTAACATAGTAAAGAAATAGAACCAAATTGTTTTAGCTCTTGTTTAAGTTATAGCTGTTGCTTCCTTATTTTTTAGCTAGCAAAGAGTTTTATCTTTTTTTAAGAGAAAACCAAAATAACTTTCATAACTGCTAATCAAAAGCTACAGCATTGCTAACAAAGGTTCATCTTGTGAGCTGTTTTCCCAAACACCCATGCAAGTTTGCTAACGAACATGAAGCATTTGCTTCATTTACTATTTTCATTACCAAAACACAGCACCCACTGGTATTATTACTTAGGTATCAGTGTTAATGCTCTGATTTTTAATGCATCTGTTAAAAATCTGCATTAAAAACAACCAGCACACGATGCCCTTTAAATTGCATCCTCAGCCTTGCTCTCCTCTCTCCCTCCCTCTTGCCCTTCCCCTTTTCTCCTTTTAGTATTTAAATCAGAGGGCTTAGAAGGAAGAAACAGAAGATACTGGGATAAAACTTTGCTTGGTCTTAAAAATTAAAATAGAACAAAAAAAGTATAAAATCCACTAGGTCTATAATTAGAAAAATGAGAATGAGAATTTAATTAAAAAAGAAATCTAACAAAAAATCATCTCTGTTCTCGACTGAAGAATACTTTGATATTTTAAATTGATGGCTTCTTCAGAGACTAAAACATATTCGAAAGTAGTCTAAGTCTCTCCTGGAGCTTTTTACTGTGGATAAGATCTGAAATTTCTTAATTTAAATTAAAAAAAAAAAAAATCTGAAATTCTTACAAGCTATATAGATAAAGTCCAGTACATGCAGAAAAACTCCTCAGAGATCAGAACATCAAATCTTTTAAACCAAAGGTAGAGAGACATTTTTGGTAAATTACCAATTGTCTAATACATCATTTTAAAGATATACAGCCTCCTGTTTCATCAGGAAGTTTACGTAAAAAAGAGTAACTAGGAGAGTTTTCCATAGAATAATGGAGTATCCAGCACATCTCCATCCTCTTCCCTTGTGAACGAAAGTGAGCAAACAAGTAGTAGGAAAAAAAACATTAGCAGAGGTATCCAGGGCACAATTCAGGTCAATAAGAGAACGTTTATTTTGGAGAAGTTAAGTGTAATTATGCACCCATTCTACCCAAATAAAGATGATTTGGAAAGGTGTTTTCTTTTTATTTCCAGGAAAGCCTTGCATAATATGTTAAGTTCATGAAAATAATATGCCAAAGTAAAACTGCTGTGCTTGCATTCATCCTCTGTTATTAGTGTGAGTTATAACAGTAACAATAAAATTTGTGTTTGCAGGTACAAAATCACGGTGCAAGGAATGCTTTCTTAAACCAATAAGCTGTTCCATATATTGCTGAGACTTATCTTAAAAGTTGCAGACAGCAGTGCCATTATACACTTGGTCCTATATTCAAAACCTAACAATATTTTTGCCTATGGTACATGTACAGAGAAATATTAAGGTGAAAAGGGAAACATAAATGATGTTTCAGAAAGTTTGTGCTAGGGCCGCTGGTTCTTATGTTTGGTTTTTACTCACAGCTTAAGAAACTAAATCACCAAATTCCAATTATTGATCCTCGGATCCCCTTCAACCCAAGCCATTCTATGATCCTATGAAATAAATTAAAATAGTCTATATTAATGTCCATTAAAAAAAAATAATTCAGGATAAGTTAGGAAAAGAAATGGAAAATGGTCTAGGATAGGCCTGTTATAAAATCACATGGAAAGGCACCATGGCCATTCCAGTGCTGATGTCCAAAGAATTTCCCCCAGGACATTGTGGAGACAGTAGAACTTCTGCTAAGACCTGGATATTTGCCCAAGGCACCTCCTTACATAATATACGGTACTTAGCAGGAGAGCATACACCTCAGAGCTATGAGGGCTGCGACAAGGCAAGGTGCCATACTCTGGCTTAACAGAGATTGAAGATTTCTCCTGCACAGGTATCTTCTGGATCCAAACTAGTTTGGGATCATTCATCTACAAGGCATTATATATTTTCCAAACAATACTAGTGATAGGGTTAGACTATTCTTTTCTGCACTTGGAAGCACTCCTAGCAAATTGTTCCATTCTCCCCATTTTATAAACTTCAGTCAAAGAGTGAAAAAGAATGTTTCACCTGAATGGTTGCTGATGGCTCCTTTGAAGTTCTTTCCTTAAATTGTCTTGAAATCAGTACACATTTCAAAGCCAACAGACTGCTGAAGGGTTTGTATTAACAGCTGTGCTTGTTCATCAAGCTAAGCATCATAAGAAAATTTTCCTTTTTTCAAAAGAAGAAGCAAGTAAACAAACAAAACCAAACACAACGAAAAAACAGAACAAAAAACACCTACGAGCAGTCATGAAGAGAAATTCTCATTTTTAATTTCCAGAGCTACTTATATATACATTATCTATGACAAACAAAATCAGTGCATAATTGTCCATACCCAGATAAATAATATAAATTTGCTTTCAAGTAAAATTGATAGTTAACTTATTCTTTTGGAAAAAGTGCATTTTCAAAAGTTGTTGTTGCCTTAAAATAAAACATCACTATGTTCTCTAGTCTTATCAAGAAAAGGAAAGGAAAATAATCAAGGTGAATTTCTGAAAAGCACGTCAGTTGATTTTTTGTTACTCTCATGTATTTTGTAGAACTTTACTGATTATGGAAGAGTTTCCTACAGAGCTCTTACAGCAAGCAAGATGAAGTCCTTTTGTTCACTTTTGACTGAATTTTCAATGTTTATTTAAATGAGTTTTTGGAAAAATCTTCCAGAGAAGGCAACAGGAAAAGCACTGTCAAAATTTATTACCTTGAGGAATTCTGATGACAATTTAGGAAGGTATCCCATATACCAGAAAAGCTTAGTTAAACTGAAGTTAAGGTTGAAACAGGCACAGAACTTTATTGGAAAAAGTTTTAACAGAACACCATTAGTTAGACTATATGCAAACTACTGCCTCCTTCCCCAGACCCTTTGTATTCGGAAAATGTGGGAATCCACAGTTAAATTTCAACTTGAAAAAGAAACTAGGAAAAAAGAGATATTGGAAGCAACAAAGCACAGTTAAGGTCAGCCAGGCAACCACTATGCCATGTGCCACCTTTCCCTTTTGCTTACTGCTCTCTTTTCTTTTTTAAATTAGTCCTCTTTCAATTGCTATCCAACCTTCAGAAATTTATACAATTTAAACAGCTCACATATTTTAGAAATAGCATTGTGCACACACAATTTTCTCGGAAGAGTAAAAACTAAGGAATAAAGAATGTAAGTGTGTTTAAACAATCTATCATCAGTATGTTAACTTCAGCTTTTATTCTGAGTATCCTCAAACATCTGGGACCAGAGGCTTCTGTATACTAAGGTTTCAGCTTAGCTTATGCAATAGAATTTTAAAAACTGGCTTCACATTATGTAAATGTTTTCCTTGATCTCGTTTATTTATAAAACTTGCTGAAATCTCATTAAAATTGATTTCAGTTATATAACCTAATATCTGTGTGTACTTACCTGATGAAGTTAAACAAATGAAAAAATACACATTAGGCTGTCAATTTTAGAGATTAGCACAGTTAAAGACAGTTAGACCAATTAAACCTGATATAAGGAATTAAATCTGGATAATTCAACCCTATTCCTCATTACATTTATTTGGAAGTGCTCACCCCTTATGATTTTTTTATTCAGGATATGTTCAACTGCCAAAATATATATCCTTCTGTGCCTACTAGACACTTATGAAAGAAAACAGGAGTCTGTTTCTGCAGCAGCATTGAAAGAGCTCGACCTACGTAAATGCTAGGAGGCTAACAGCAAGCCAGTCCTGTAGAAAGTGCTCTTGGTTCTCTTGAAGCACTGCAATCACAGCAGCAATTACCTGGTAGTAAGTCTGTCGTCTACATTTCTTTTGTAAAACAGAAGTAATTTTAAGGCTGTCTAGGTGGTCTTACCTGTTTTTCTATGCTTTGCCCATTTTCCACCCACTGAAATCATTCTCACAGAAAAGACTCTCTCAATAAGAAATCTGATCTTATAAATATCTAGTTACCCAAAAAGGTCTTTCAGCAGTTTGGTCAGGATAATATTAACATCCCAGTCCACAGGAGAATACTACGTACCAAAGCCTGTGTGAATTTGATGAGTGGAAACTGCAAAGGTGGCGTACCCTCACCATGGATAACCAAACAGCAAATGAATCAATTTCAACTGACAAACTCTACAGAATCAAGAGCTTACACCATACATCTTCAAAATTAGGATTTATCTTTAACACAGTACAAATGCTGTCAGCATCTTCTTGCCCTAGATCTGAAACTACTTAAACATGTTAGAAATTTGTTCAGTTACACTTTATCATATCTACATACACCAGCACAGTACCTTATCAGAAGTACAGTACCATTAATTCATCAAAGAAACTATACTACAATACATAGATTTATAATGCATTAAACTGAACAACTACAGGCACTTCTCTGAAATAGTTTGAAGAACTTAAACTGGAAACAGTTCATAGCAGTGGAAAAGGGAATTTTGTCTTACTGTAATCAGCACTTTTATTTGAGTCAGATCATCTAAACATATAATGGTAAATCATATTAAAAAAAAAAACTAAGCATTTAAGAGTTATGATGCCCTATCATTAGTTGCTCTAAGCTGATAAAAGAGTAATGGAATGCCAGCTGAATCTGCAATTCAACCATTATTAGCTGTATGTCTGCATATAAGGTTGCTTGTGCAATATCTTATAAATACATCCTATGTTAAACAGCTGACACTATATGCCAGTTTCTAAATACGAAGCTTTGTTGCACAAATAACTATAGATCTGTAGCTAAGTACAATAATAACCTCATGCTGCAACATTGAGCTTACAAAAAAGAAAGATATTGAAAATCCATTAAAGCACTGTGAATATCATACTCTCCCAGCATGGATGAACAGCACACTATTTTTTTGAAGAGAAAGAACTTTTTATTTTATTATTAGTTGTAATTGCTCCTCACGTGTCAGCAATACAGGCTTTCTAGTCTTTAAAAAATAAATCTGGAAGCATCACAAATATATTTTTTAATAAGAATAAACAATGTTTTCACTCAATAGGAAGTTACTGCACGGAAGAAAAGTCAGGAGTTTTTGCTCTATCTCCACCTTATGGCTAGAAAAAGTATTTTCCTCACACATATTTCTGTGTTGAGTTTTTATTCCCTTTATTGTATCCTTATAGCCAGAGAATATTTATTACTTGTACTTTAGAATTTAATATTCTAATAATCACACATTTTCTCTAGTTGAAAGAACAAAACTCCAAGACATAAATGTCCTTTCTAGCACCTGAATTAATTTGCTGAATCAAGATAGCAAAGTTCTAGTCCAAGTTTGGATTCACATACAAAGGTGATTATTTGGGCTCTGCCTCAAAAGTGTAGAGGCTCACATATCACTGCTGTATTCTGTTAAGAGTTCTACAGCTAGACCTCCCCATAGAGATAACCTTCACTGATATACCATTCATAATGTTTACACCTATATATTTTGTAGTTTTAAGTATAATAATCATAATCAGGTGACTTGTATATAGTGCCTTATTGACTTGCACCCACTGGGGTAAGAGACTAACATTAGCTACTCTGTGATACAAAATATAAGACAAGGGCCACTAGAAGTAGTTTTGTCAAATTCTTCCGTTTCATTATTGCTTCTTCTCCCTTATGTTGACAATCACAGTAAAGGTGTGGAGAAGTATGTGAAACAGAACAACACCTGCAAAAACTGTAAGGAGAATGAGAGAATGGGAAGACCAAGTAACTGCTCAGTATAGGTTTAACTTTGTAAGTCTTCCGTGCTGCTTTCCTGAGGAAATGAAGACTCATAAATGTTGTTGTCTGAATACCTGTTATTTCTCCTTCCCCAAATCTCTTGAATCCTACCTTTGCAACCAAAGAAAATTCAATAGAGAAATCTCAATCTACATTTCTGAAGGTTTTATCAAAACCATTAAGTAGAAGAGGCCCTATTCATGCATCAGCATAGCTCTTCCCTCAATAATCCTTTTCTTCCTCCTATAGAAACCACACAGGAACGCAAATTACAGAACCCAACATCATTAGGCTTCTACCGCAAATCTAGTTTTAAAAGAATGCTTTCTAAATCTACATTTTTAAATATTTTGTCATTAGCCATCTGTCTTTATTAGAGACTCACTGACCAAGGAAATTACCTTAGTACATCTACCAACGTTACAATAATTGAAGTGTTGTGGATATTTAGGCAATACTGCTGTGATAAATTTATACTCAAAAATGAAGAGACTGTGTGTACAAAGGGGCACACAAGAGCTGCCAAAGAAGTAATTATAAGTAACCTTACAGTGAATATTCAAAGAATGGCCAGGGTTGGAAGGGACCTCAAGGATCATGAATCACGTATCCACCACCTTAATTTTCAATAAACATTTAAGAGAGAAAGCTGAATAGCTGTCTGCTTCAGCTATGACAAAATGTTCACAAAATAGTGGCAATCTAGTTTCAACACACTCTGACATGGACTCCTGGCCTGCATTAGAAATAGCGTGGCCAGCAGGAGCAGGGAGGTGATCATTCCCCCTGTACTCAGCTCTGGTGAGGCCACACCTCAAGTACTGTGTTCAGTTTTGGGCCCCGCACTACAAGAAAGACATTGAGGCCCTGGAACGTGTCCAGAGAAGGGCAACAAAACTGGTGAGGGGTCTGGAGCACAAGTCTTATGAGGAGCAGCTGAGGGAGCAGGGATTGTTTAGTCTGGAGAAGAGGAGGCTCAGGGGAGACTTCATTGCACTCTATAACCTCTTGAAGGGAGGCTGTGGTGAAGAAGGGTTTGGCCTCTTCTCCCAGGTAATGAACAGGACCCAAGGAAATGGCTGCAAGTTGTACCAGAGGAAGTTTAGGTTGGACATGAGGAAGAACTATTTCTCTCAGAGAGTGGTCAGGCACTGGAATGGCTGCCCAGGGAGGTGGTGCAGTCACCTGGCAGTGTTCAAGAGGCATCTGGATGAGGAGCTACAAGATATGGCTTAGTGCTTGTGGTAGCAATAGTAGTGAGAAGATGGTTGGACTGGATGATCTTACAGGTCATTTCCAACCTTGTGATTCTATGACTTCTCAGGGCTTATAGAAAAACATCCCTTTCCTCTAAAAAGGAAAAAATAAACAAACACAACATCTTCTTAGCTGTGAATACAGCCCCCCAAAAAACTGTAAGATATTAAACAAAAAACAACAATACATGAATGCCTGGTTTCAACCCTTGCTTCCCTTCACCAATGGTAGCCAACCATCCATTTACTACTTGGGAATGAGAACACTACATTAAGCCCTCAGTGAATCTTTATTAGATGCAAATCAAAAAAGAATGTTAAGCTGGCTATCCAAACAAGATTCAAAAGAAGCAGGACATAGAAGTCTCTCTCACAGATCTCTCCAATGAGTAAAGGTACATAGTTACACAAGATATGCAACTAAAATACTTCAGAAAAAAAATAAGATAAAAACAGTTCTAGAAAGAAAATCTAGCATCCTTTCTTTCTGCATGTTGTAAAAGGACATTATGCAGATTGTGCAGGATTACCAAATTCATGGACAAAACAAAATCTGAAGATCTGACGTCACTACAGGTTCCTTAGATTACAAAAAACCCCTTACAAAATACAATCCTTTTCTCTGGTTTTCTAGAATATATTCCGTAATGTGTCAAACAAATGACTCAACACATACTGGTACAAAAATAATCTTTATTTGAAAACATCTCACTGTGCAGATTATCTACTATAGATTCCATAAAACAGTAATATCAACACAAACAGCTAGATCCAACTATAACTTTATTAAAAGATATACTAAAAGTATTTAAAAGACAGATTTTAATTCAAGATTTTATGTAACATACATTTCCAGAGTTCTGACAAGTCAGAATGACATTCCAAAATGGTAAAAGAAGTAGTTCAAGAATCATGCCAACTTAGACCCTGTACAGAAGTGAAGATAACTTCAAAACATCAGCTACGTCTGATATTCCTCCCTGCCTCCAACATGTGGCTGTTCACACCAACTGAATTAGAGGCGACCAACTTGTCCCATACACCACAACAAACAACAGACTAGATTAACAGTTCAGAGCATGATTTCTAAACATAAAGATGTATTCTTACTCCACAACATGGAAGTGTTAATCTACTTTTCAGTCATTTAAAACCATTCAGACATTTATAAACAGATCAAAGCCAAGGTATTTAATATACTAGCTTCTACAACACTTATTTTGAAAGCCCAGATTTTGCCTATCTAGTAAATATACTCTGAATTTGTAGAATGGAATTAGTGAAAATTGTATCCTTACTGCTGTTCCTCTTTAAAAGTTTCACACTTCTAATGATAAATTACACGTACTTGAAGAATGTGCACAGTAGGGATCCTTCCATTATTATGGGAGAAATTAAGTACAACAAATCTTAAATTACACTAATCGTTACGTCCGTAAATGATACATTCTAAAAATTTTTATCAAGTGTATGAAAACATTATAGTGTGTGTGCATGTATGTATTTTTCAAAAGCAGAAGCAAGAGTCAGGAGATGGACATAAATAAGACTAAATGCTTTCACAGGTGCAAAGCTGGCTCGCAGAATCTCAAGTTAGTAAGAAAACACAGAAAAACGTTTGGAAATTCCACTGTTTACTAGGCTCTGCATTTCTTTTTTTTTTCTCCTCTATCCTCTGCTTTTCTTTAAAATAACCTGCAAAAAAAGAAAAGTATATTTATAATTGCTTGTATCTACATTACAATCCAGGCAGCAATAAGATCCAAAACAATACTAGGATATTCAGATCAGTGGCTTTTCTAGCCAAGCAATCTGTTTCCAAGAGTAGAGTGACTAAGGGTAGAAATCTATGGAAAATGATAGGAATAAAGGAAAAACATATATAACTATGCCATATCAGAAAATTTAAAACTCATAACCAAGAACTTTGTAAAAATAACAGGCTTTTTTTTTTTTTTTTTTTTTTTTTAATAAACGCAATGCCAAGAAGTATCAATAGCACTCTCAAGTCCTCGGCATATTCCTTGAAGCTCTTATCCCATTAGACCTAGACAAAAAGAAAAAACTCGAATTTGAAATTATACAGTTATTATGCTCAGTTTTCGTTTGCAGTACCTTACTTCTTCCCATATTAAGGGCGCCCAGACCCTTGGAAGGACATTTTTTGGTTTGGAGTTTAAGTTGAAAAATGAACTTCAAAGCCCAAGTGGGACCATTTAAGTGTTAACATTATTAAAATACAGGCAGTTTTTCCTTTCTTCTCATCTTAAAAAAATATATATAAATGGAGCAAGAAATGTTCAAATAACATTAAGATTGCAGTTAAAAAGAAATTACAAATGCAAAAGATTCCAACTGCAACATTAACTTGGCTACCCTATACATTCTGTATATATTTTTGTTACTATAGTAACAGAAACTATCAAACTAAACATTTTGCTAGAAGAAAGAAAGACTGAAGATAAACAGAAGCTACAGGACCAAGATATCAGATACCACTGAGTGTTACTCTTCTAGTTTGCACAGCAGCAGAAGGTAGTTGAACAAATAACTCAGAACATTAGACCAAGTTCCTTAAGAAAACCTAGACAAAGAAGATTTAGGTTAGATTTTGGGAAGAAATTCTTAATTCAGAGTGGTGAAGCAGTGGCACAGGTTGCCCAGAGAACTGCGGATGCCCCATCCCTGGAGATGTCCACGGCAAGGCTGGATGGGGCCCTGGGCAGCCTGGGGCCCTGGGCAGCCTGATCTGGAGGATGAGGTTTGTGTCCATGGCAGGGAGTTGGAATTGGGTGGTCTTTAAGATCCCTTCCAAAGAAAGCCATTCTATAATTTTAAAGCAGACATCTCTCTCTCTCCAAATGGAGTGAGCTGCAAAATACAACAGGACTTCAGGCATACTTTGGCATTAATTCTTTCTAGGGAGAGAAGACTGTATAATCCATTCACTTTTGCCTTACTCCACACGTACACAGAACTCAAGAGTCCTGTAACACAGACAGCTCCTCCTTCACGTACATTCACACAGCAATATTTATGCTGAACCCACATATTAATTCATATCTTAATCTTCTCACAGTTCTTCCCCTGCAGGGCACAACATCACTCAAAGCTTGTTTGCTCAAACAGTATCAGCACAAGGCTACAAGAACTAAGAGCCCCACGTCTTTCAGAATAAGGTAAAAATTGAAGATGCAGATTTGAACTCTTCTCCACTTGCTCCATGAAGCTTAATTTACATGATTTCAGTTAAGATATTAATTTTATATTAATTTGAAATTCATCTGAAATAAAGACCCTCCAACTTTCAAACTTGTTCCAGTTCCACAAAGTTCAGACTCATCCTCCCCCATCCCAAAGCTATGATATCAAATAGCAACAAGTTTTAGTTTTGCTAGTCACAGCTGTTCATAGGCAGATATGAACTCTTACCACCCATTCAGAATAAAGGTGTTCACTGTCAAAGTGGCAGGGAGCTACAGGACTAAACAGTCTTATAACACAGAGCAGTTATTAATGCATTTGCCAGTGCTGTGCCAGCCACAACCACGTAGCTTTCAGCCCACAAATGTGTCAGTGGACTTCACCAAAGACATACTCGCATATTGCAATATGAGTTTAAACATACAATAATTTCATTAAAATAGGACTATATGTATTGGCAAGTTCATTTGATGTCTTGGTGACATTTTTACAAGCTTTGGATTATAGTTAAAAACATTAACACTCAGAAAACTTATGCATCTGCTGTTGTAATATATTTTACATTGAACAGAAAATGAAGATACTAGATATGCCTCATTACCTTTGCTGCAGCTATAGTATGCTCAGGTTTAATGACTTGACTTTTGTTCTCAAAAGCATTTGTCCTGGCTTCTTCTGCTAACCGATGGAGAAACAACAAGAAGCTCAAATGTACCTTTAAAAGGAGAGGAAAAAAAAAAAATTCAGGAAGGATTCAAACTGCTCATAGACTTAGTTTTGTTAGAGGATCACTGTTTGAGACAGAATTCCTATATTGGATTGCTTCCTAATTCCTGGAGTGTCCTCTCAGGAAAACAAAGTTTCACTTTATTCAATGTATCATCTTAATAGATACTCATGAAATTCCTTAATATAAGACTCTTGTTAAATTCTAAAGAATGCTTTAGAGGAGATCATAGAGACATCTAACAGAAATAAGATTTGATTTATATTAGCAGGGCATTTTTTTTTTTTTTTTAATAGATTGTAAACCAATAGCTCAATTGCAGAATCAGAAGCCTTTTTGTGTACTGGTAGATCTAATCAGCTTCCAGTGACTAAACCAGCCAGACTGTTAATGGACAGCAAATCCGACCCATCCTCATCACCAGATACAATACAGACAAGTTCAAGGACTTCTGCCTTTTTCTAGTGTAAGGGAGCACTGACATGAATTTCTCTAGCACACTAACATGTCATTGTCAGGAGGCTCCATCCATTTATTGCCAGCTTATCATTTAACCTTCCTACGTGATTCCAGTTCAATACATAATTCTGCTCTGTTCAGTATCAGAATTTCAGCAGCCAAAAAACCACAAAAAGTTATTATTAAAAACTACCATTTAAAAACACCTTTGTGTAGTCTATAGCCACCTCACATTATACTGACCTGAAAAGAAGCATTTTAACAGTCCAACATTGAAAACTGGCAATAGCACCTATTGTCAATTAAACCTTCAAACATTAACTTTGTTTTGTACAGCACACAAAGTATTTCTTCAATCAAGAGCTCAAAAATGTTATTCGAACATAGCAATTATGCATATGAATTCGGTGACATGCTTGCTCTGCCATCGTATCTTTCTAGACCAAATAACCAGCTACAGTTTGGAGTTCATAGGAAATAGTTCGGCAGGGTGTTCGGAGCAGAAAATCTGTAGTAAGTGGTGTTTCAATACTCATATGACAATCAATTCTTTTCTAAGTCTGCTGAACTAAAAGAATGATATTTTGCAATATATACATTTATATTTTTGTATTTGGAAGCAAGTACTACACAAAGCAGATGCCAAGGCAGGTTCACTTTGCAAAATATCAAAGCTGCTTTAAACTTACTCGTAAGTTCCTCATGAAAAAGTTACCTCAGGGGGAAAAAAAAAATACATATATATATATATATATATCTGCAGTGACACTAAGTATCAGACATTATAAATCTCATTATTAGACTCATTAACATAGAGGTCAGGTTCCTAGGAACAACCCAGAGGAGAAGGGGGAACAAAATCTTTCTGTACTTCATTTCTTCGTACTGAGACACTGTTTGCCAGGACTAACAAACTACTGACGAGAGCAAGCTCCTTATTTTCTGTTGACAATACAACTTACGAGTAATTTCTTAGAACATATTTTGCCTTCAATACTCATTAGACTCCATGCCGATCACAAAGACAAAAGCAGTCACTCAGATCACTCAGAGCTGTAGCTCATGCTTTTCTGCAATGTAAGTACAAACCAGCATTTGTAGCAAAAAGCAAGCAGCTTTTCTTCTATAATTTCAAGCTAGAACAAAGTTTGCACAGCTTATCTCTGACAGCTGGGTGGGAGTAGGTAACATTCAAATCTGAGCCTTTACCTATTAATTTCAAAAAGGGAAGTAATTGATTTCTAAACACGTTGGAGAAACCTCAACATTTATCACTTCAAATATATGTCATATTCCTTCAGTAAAACAGAGGGTAAAACAGAGAGTAAAACAGTAAAAACCTATTAGAAAATAGGTTCTGATGAAGCTTCAGAGTTCAAAAAGAGATCTGAAAGGGGAAAGAAGAGACTCAATTTAGACATGTAACAAAAACGTTTGTATTATGATTGCTCCTAACAAGTTTGAAAGACTAATCATCGAAGATGCCACTAGTTTACTGAAGACAAATAATCACTTAAGAGTCAGGAAAAAAATAATTATTACATAATCAATTATGTAGGAAAACCTCTACACTAGACTGGTTTAGTACCACAATGGATTCAAACAAAGCTGGTATCATTCAGGAAAACAACCCTGGAAATGAAATAAATGAAATAGCCAATTCTCTCTGTTTTCCTGCAGCACAAGACACAAACAGTTTTGCTCAGAGCTTTATCTCATTAAAATAACTAGTACATGAAGCATGCAGTCAAATCAATCTTACAAGATTTGTAGAGAACAGAGGGAAGCTTAAAAAAAAAAACAAAAAAAAAAACACCTGCACTCAAAACTTGTTATTTCTCTAACTACAGAAGTTAAACTGTAAAGCTAGATCAGCACAGCTGGAGTTTTGTTTATTTATTCATTTAAAAAAAAAAAAAAAAAAAAAAAAGGAATGAAAGAGCTGTTAGCCACGTGCCTGGTTGATTACCATGCATAGTCAGCACCCCTGAAAATCTCTGTTCAGAAAAAGGGTAAAAGAAAAAAGGCAAGCCTCCTATTTACTGCGACATCACCAGAGGACATGCTCTAAACTTCCACCACACCATGAAAACTTGTTCTAATCTCATCCTTTGTGTAGGAAAGAGTACTCGCACAGTCATATTTTAAGCTAGGTCACATTGTTGTCGGTCATTAGTCTCAGTCAATTCAGTTTACTGACTGTACTTGCAGCCCAAAAAACACTACTGCCAGTAGAGGCAGAGATATGAACCAATGGGTGAAATTCGTGAGGGATGCCCACTTACCCCTTTTCAGTCAGCCACACTTCCTTGAAGCCAAGGAAACACACGACCATGCAAACACAGACCAAGTATTAACAATGACTGCAAAGAATGTATTGATAATTGAGCAAGTTTGTTTAGTTTCTACTGCATCCCCCTGAATAAGCTTTGAATGGTTCTGAACAGGAGTAGAGAGAGGTGAGGTCCTTAGTCCACAAAATACGATACAGATAGCAACAGCAATAGGAAGATACATTCTGTTATTAGGCAAATTAGAAAAATAGGTACTGTTTACATTCGTATGTAAATGCTGTCATGTAAGCACCATATTAATAATTATATGCATAGATATATTTTATTTAGTATATCTGCTTTGAGCTTCATATAGCCAGCCACCGACCTTCAGGATCCTGCAAGATAGCTTTTATTCATATGAAATACGTAGTTCAGATTAGTCATAATTCAAATCATACAAATATACAATATGCATTACTGCCCTCACAGTCACACACGGCTAAAACCAATAAACACATCACAGTCAAACTCATTCAGGCAATTAAATCATTTCAAAAAAATATTTTTACGCAGAGATTGTTCTTTCCCCCTGCAGCTACCACAGGTTCTCCAAAGATCAGGTTCTTTTGTACAGTTGGGCATTCTTCCAGCAACACAAACCCTGTGACAAATCTGTCATTGCAGGTAAAATTGTTGTGGGTCAGCTTTTTCTGACTTGCTCCATAAGACTCTGTTACCCCCTACACCTTTTCAGGGGATACTTTTAACCCACGGGTAGGATCCCAACACTTGTTCTCATTAGACGACGAAAAAAGACATTCCACTCCTTAGTTTTACATTGAGGTTACTTGAGACAGCCTCCCAGACGCACTGACAGCTTAGCAACTCATTAATCACAGTTCTGCTGAATGCTACCTGCACACCAAAACCACTCCGCATCAACAAACTTCTGCATGTTACTTACAGCAGCCTCCTATTTCTCAATCCATTTACACCAAACTCTCGGAACAGCAGTGCACACTTGCGGAGCGACACAATGTTCACACATAACCCCGAGTCCCTAAGCTCCTCGTCTCACCAAACCTGCTTCCTCTCAGCTCGTAGGACACAGCATCAAACTTGTCATCCCATTACTCTCCACAGCTCCCAGCGTTCCAGCACGCACACCCCACCAGCCCAGGCCACTTCGCTTCGGGATCGCCCTTCCCACAGGGCTTCAACCAGGAACACACGCACCACCGATGCCGGCCCCACACGACGACCCCCGGGGCTGCCGTTACGGAGCGGGCTGATCCTACCCCTGACCCCTCCCCCCAGCCGCCAGGGCCTCGCCGGACGCCCGCCTCACCAGCAAGTCGGTGTTAGCCGCCAGCCGTAAGTGAGGCTTGTGCTTCTTTATGATCTTCCGCAAAGCGCCGCGGGGCGCCGTGCGCCTCATCCTCTTCCTCCCCGTTCTCCTTCTCCTTCTGCTGCCGTGACAGGGCTCAGCGCCGCCCGCCGCCGTTCGAATCCGCCGCCCTGGCGCAGGCGCGCTCCCGCCGTGACGCACTTCCCAACGGCCGAGCACTGCGCCGCGCCGGGGGCGGGGCTGCCTAGCGCCGCTCGTGCGTTGCCCCGGCAACCGCTCCACAGTCGGAAAGGGGGAGGCGGAAGGCTCTTCTGTCTTAAGCAGCACCGCGCCGTCGCTGTGTGCTCTGCCCCTTCCCCAGCCCCGCGGAGACTCGGCTTCTCGGGTCCCGAAGCCGGTGGTTGCCGGCTTGCACGTCGCCGTCCGGTGGCCGAGCAGAAGGTTGGGATGGTGTGAGAAGAATCCAGACCCCGTGATGGGGTCACACGGGTCGGCTGGGCATAGCGGCGGTCCTTTGCAACGCGAGAACCTGCAGTGCAAGCTGCTTCCCTTATAAGCTAGTTGAAAGCTTGGTTGCTAAAGCATTGACTGAACACCTTACCAGAATCTCCACCTTGGCCTTTCTAACCAGCGAGAAAGAAAAGAACGTGGCGATCTCTTGACCACCTTTACCTGGCCTTGAAAGCTGGCTGCCACAGTGTGCAGGAGGTCCCCAGAACAGAGGGAATGTGCCACAGGTGCCAGCATCAAGCCTCCTAACGAAGCCTTGGGCCCACACCCGTGGGTTTTAAGCAAGCATTTTACACGTGCAATTGAGTTTATTTGCTGCAGAAGTGCAGGGAGCTGTACAACACGTGTGTTCCCTGCACCACTGCCCCATGTCACACTGCTGGGAGATGTGACGCCAGAGAGTGCAGCCTGTGTAGGCTGCAAGTCCTGGGGCTGAATTAGCACTGTAAGCCTGCACAGAAATGAGCACAGAGAGGTGGTCCTGCTCTGTACAAACACCTGGGCAAAATACCGTACCCAAATCTAACCCACACACATAGACACACTCATTCTTAAAGCAGCCACCACTTTAAAGTGACACCCCTCTCTCACATCCGTCCCCGCACGTCTCTTTCGGCGGACGGATGCTGCTGACCGAATACAGGTTTCCCCACCGAGGGGCCCCTGTAGCTTGGCATTCTCACTGCATTTGGACTCTGTGTACTTAGTTGGAGAAAGGGTCAGGATTTCATACTGAGGTATGGAGCTTTTCAGCATATTTATTAGTATTTTTTTTTTTGTTTTCTTTGGCCTATGAGATGTTTGCAAATTTAAACGTTAAGTCAATGAGATAAATATATTACCTTCATTTTAATATATCAAAATTATCAGCGCCTAGAGACAAGCTGTTTTCATTAAAGTATACTATTAGATCTGCATGATTTTGTATTTTAGTTAATTTTGCACAAAATGTGGTCCAAGTCGAAGTATGATATCTGACAGCAGGAGAGAATTTAAGTTCTGCCAGTTCTTCATACTGTGTTGCTTTGTTCTTTCAGCTCTGACTGTCACTGGTCATTAATCATCAACAACACAGAACCTAAAATCGGGGTCTCATATTTTTTCTGTAAATGGATAAGCATTAAAACATAGCTTTTTTCTTTCTTTCTTTCCCGCAGTTTAATAATAATCGCAGTTACTGGCTCAGCAGCACTGACAGAAGTAAACATTTGTTTTGCCACTTAACTAAATGCATATGACTCAGAGCTACATAGGGTCGTACACTGTGGTACATACATTCTACACATAGAAACTTGCATCTGGATCGACAATAATTCAGCATGTCAACAAATTCAAATTTACAGTAGTTCACGAGACCTTACTGAGCTGAGAATTGGGCCTTGCAGACTTGTACTGTCAGTAGGAAACTGGTGTGGGCAATCATTTTACAAACTGTATGAGTTGCAGAACTCCACCGTAAGTCTAAAGCTATTAAAATATGCCATACAAATTTGAAACTCTGAAGTGACTTGCGTAAAATAACACTAAGAATCAACAGTTGTAACTACATTTCCAGTCATGTGTTTGCTGTATGGATAATACTTACTGAATAATGAAATCTCTTATTAAGTCTAATAGACCTGTGTTGGTTCTGACAGTTTTCCATATCTAAAGGACTATTCTTTGGTTTTAACTGTAGAAAAAAATAATTTAGAGTGCTGCCTCAAATCTATCCATGTACCGAATTTTCTTTCTTTTTGCAGTTTGAAAAATTTATGATATTAATTACTGCAAGCAATTGAGAACAGAGGTCCAATGGAAAAATGACAAATTATAGGTTCTGGTCTACTGAGTGAACATGAATTCCTATAGCTAAAATTTCTCCTTCAGTATGTATTTTACTTTATTCCCTTTGTCCATAAATATTTTTGTAAATATGATTTTTTAATAGATGAATACAGGAAAAATGTAGTACAAGAAAACATTACAAATTCATGTATGAATAAAATAATTTTACAAATTAAACTAAATTCCATAAAAATCACAATTTTCAAAATATTTTATTTTACTAACATATGGATTAATAATGCATTACAGTGAATCACAGAGCAACCATAAACTCACATTATATTCTGATTTTGCACAACTGTTTTCCTTTTTCACCTTTCTGGTAGAATCTTTAATATTCTCATGTAATGCTGTAATGAAAAAAAATATATACAAATAGTTAAAAGAACCTTGCAAAATGTATTTTAAATTAATTCTTGAAACATTGAAATTATTAATTTTGTCATGCTCTTACAGCCTTCTCATAAAAGGTAATTGTGTGCAATATAGATACATTAGAATGTGTTGCTATTTCAAAATTATAGCAGTTTTGCAACCATTTTCTACATGCAGCAACATTGTTTTCCAACAAATATTTCAGAGAATTTCAACAAACTATTTCAAGAATTTTAGGGATTTCACTTCTCAAAAATCGTCATTTTTAAACGCAGAGGAGCTCATTTCATGAGCTGGATGTGTTTTGTGGCTTCAGCTGCAGCACAGGATCGTCCGAGATTTCCAGGAATATTTAACTGTGCTTTAGGACTAAATACACTATCTAATACTGATGATGAGAACTGGAAAATTTAGTAGTTAAAACTCCACCATCCAGCTCTGACTTCTTCAAGTATACAAACAGCCTTTGCAGTGCTTGAATCAAAGCAATTTCAGTAACATAGTTTTGTCAGCTTTGCTTCCAGATTATGTGCATTTCTTGAAAACAGCCCAGTACATACTAAGAAGAGGCCTAGCGTGCATCCATCACTTCTGAACTACAAACCAGTAAACATTTTATTTCCCATTTCTGTAATGGAATGGAAGATTTTAAAGACTAATTTTACCCACTCCTCTAATACACTGTAAATTGAAGCAAGTGTACTGTTTGGAGATTAAATTGAAAATCAGGGTTTCATTTCTGTTCTGAAGTTTTTATGAGTCCATCTCAGTTGTTATGTGAGTTATTTTATTTGTGGGTTCTGACATTATCTTCAGGCAGGCTCTTCATCAGCTCTTCATCAGTTCATTATTTTAGTTATAAAGAATGCTGAAGAGCTCTATTTTAAATGTGTGATACCTTGAAATTAATAATCACATTTTATAGATTCTTTGTAAGCCAAAGGTCCCTTGGTCTCTTCTCTGCACATACAGTGTGTGTTAAAAATTTTCTGGTGCTAATCCAGCTTCAGTGGCTGATGAAAGACTGTGAAACATATCCTGGATAAGAATGTCAAAGCCTAAAATCTTTTGATGTGTTCTTCAGTGATGAAAAGATACCTCTAAAACAGAACATAACAATTCAGCAAAAGTAAACTCTTCTATAATGTAGTTGATAGGCTTGATCTTAGTGGTTGGAGGCATGCATGCTGAGTCTCCTGTTACACCTGTGTATTCTTTCTTTTGAGTGTAGGATAATTCAGGTTGAAATCTGTAGAGAAACAGAAAAAGAGAATTCAAAGGAGTAAATTGTATGTTTTTCTCTCCTCCATGGAACTCATGCACATCTCCTGCTAGTAAAAGAAGGTGGAAATGGCAACTTTGACAAGAAACTTTTCTCCTGTGGCTATTACTATCAATAATATATCAGTAATTTGATTGCAGTGGTAAGAACTAGCAGCTCAAAGAGAAAGGCAGCTCTCTTTTTTGTTTTGCCATATTTCTATCTATTTTCAGGACCAGTGTTAAAAAGTGAACAATCAGAAAGGTGCATTGCCATAAATTATATTTGAAATTCACACTATTTGCAAATTTTAGGTTTTACAATTTAAGCTTCAGTTTTTCAGGATATTGTGTGTATCAGATCTCTGAAGGCTGTGCTGAGCCTGCCTGCCTAACATCAGTTGACTTCTGTACAGGCAAGAGACTGTCCCTCAGCCTGTTGTAACAGTTGAAACTGCATGCATAAAATCAAGAAGGGCATATATATCACAGCTCAGTAGTCACTCACTTGCAGAGATATTACATACTGCTATAAAAAAAAAGTACAACATTTACACAGTTTTTAAAGTAATTTTATGTAGGATCACATTGATGCTCATATAGGTTTATATAGGTGTATACAACAATGCTTATTTCCATTTAATTCTGTAAGAGAAAGTTGTTTACTTCTGATTTTTTCCAGTAGAATTCATAACATTGAGTAAATAATAGAAATAAATACATTTTGCCAGGTACCCACTTTGACAGCACTCCTGTAACTTTTGTTGTGTCATTTTTAGATTTATGTTATGGTCCTATATTTATTGAGGCAGACACATTCAAATTCATGTCAGTTATTCAAATTCTAGGAGTGATATTACCATCTTCCATGGCTACATGCAGACCAGAGGGATCTTCAGCTACCTCTAATTGGATCAGCTAATCCAGACCTGCTAAGAAAAAGAACACCTTGTCTGAGAAACTTTCATAAACCTAAACAACATTCCGAAAAATACCTGTTATCTGCCTCCAAAAATTTATTGTATACACACGTGATAAACAGAAAAGGAGAGTAAAAAAAGTTAATGACATATCCTGATCTGTCACTTTACTGAAAGCAGATCAAATTGACATATGATGAATGGTAATGTACAGTATCAATATAGAATTGAAAGAAAGATTAATATACAGATACATACTATTAAACTGCCAGCTTTATCAGGAAGGATAAATTGGAAGTATCGATCATGAGAAGGTATTTTTTTCTTCACATTGTTTTTCTTATGTCTTTCAGCCTCCCTAGAAGATATGTTAACACTGACCTCCCACAAGGACCATGTTTTTCCCCATTGGGATTTTTTTTTCAGTCAGAAAGAACCCCCTCAAAGTCTGATACACAGTAGTTTTTCCTACTTTTTTCTTGATTTCCTTCAGGTTGTGTACTCTCTCAAATGCAGAATGATATACTACAGAAAGGCCTGCTTTGCTGTACATCTTTCTATCAATTATCGGCCTTGAATGTAGAGGAAAATAGGTGATCCCAATTTGAGATGTCAATTCCTGCACCAAATAAAATAGCTGTTTATTTGTGTTTCTAATTACCACTCATCCTCTGCTCATAAATCCTTAAGTAATTCAGGAACAGGTAATGAAGGCCCTAAAATGAAAAATGCCCATTTCTGGCTTGGGACTGCATGCCTTTCTTGTGACTGCCCTAACACATAGGTATATACATGTGTATCTGTCAACATTAAAGCCAGCTAGCAACTCATCACAACATATATCTAAACAGAAACATAAATACAGTTAAATATTTTTTTAAATCTATAAACAGTCAGAGATAACCAGTGGGATGCCTACCTGCCAGCTGATTTGCCCCAGTGCCCCTAATAATGGATTACAGCAAACTAACTTCAAAGAGGAATGATGGAGTGACAGATCAGTTAGGTTTCAAATAAGGTGAGTTGACTGCTAATTATTTAAATCCTACTTTGCGTGCCAGAAGCAAATTTACAGCATTATCATTGTATGTGAACATGCAATGACACATGCAAATGACATGACAGCAAAGCAAAAATTTGACTATTGACTTCCAAGTACATGAAATAACTTCAAAAAACAACAGAAGTGGTCATTAGTGCACAAAATAGCCATGTGCTATGCAGTCAATGAGAGTGGTGGAGATCATTTTTTTTCCTACCTTTTACCATCATTAACAGTAAAGGAGTTTAAAAAAGAAAGTTTCAAATAAAATATGAATAATTCAAAGTAGATTGAAATCTGAATATATGTTTTCAATGCAGATTTTGGAATTGAAGAGGTTTTGTTTACTGCTTAGAGGAAAGCCAACTGAGAATGAAGCTGTATAAGACATGCAAAACGGTCTATCACAAAAAAGTTCATCTATCCATCATCCATCCATCTGCCTTCTTTAACAAGCAGACATAAAACCATCAGCCTTCTAAATTATGTTAATAAATTAGTAATCAAATATGGTCTATCAAAGATGGTATGGGTAGAATGCAACTATTTTTTTATTTGTGAGGAAATAAGGGATTGAAAATTTTAATACCAACTCTGTAATACTAGAGAATAAACTCCCTGGAGAATTATTCTTTCATTTCTTTTGTTGTAGATAACACTTGTGTTATCTTTGAGTGCCCTGAAATCTTCCTGAACATAATTCTGTACCCTTTCAAATGCCCTTTTCGAATGAGCAAATTCATTTCTAAACAGCAATAAGCATAAAAGACACCCTCCCTCCCCCCCCAAAAAAAGGAAAACACACCAGCTATTCCAGATTATTATTAAGAATCAGTTCTTTTTAAAAAAATCTAAATGAAAAAGATTAAATTTTGAAAGTTTACTGCTCCTGTAAACATAACCGAGGAAAAGAAAATACATCAGATAATATGTTGAATTATAGGAATTACTAAATCATTTTCTCTTTCAGCTAGTCAACTGCAACTTCTGGTCTTGGGAATGCAGAGTTTGTGGTTTTTTCTATATCCTGCTATAAGGTGTATAGAAAGAGCCTTCAATCATAAATTATCTATTGAGCAAAAAAATCTTTTATTAGCTTAGAATCATTTGATAACATTTGCAAATTCATATTTGATTAATTGGAGTGGTAATTTGCGGAGTGAAAGATATTGTATATACTTCATGAATGTAAAGTAACACCAGTAAGTAATGCTTAAATAAATGTAACTGACCACAGTTCTGTAAATAATCCACTGCTGATGCAGGCTTTTTCTTCTCTTACAGAACAAGCATACCTTCTTCAAACAGTGCTTGACACAAAAGAAAACAGTGAAGTGTAATGCTGCAGGTTAATAAAATTAAAAGACAGCAGCTGTATCTGCTGCCTTGCAGAGAGGCAAGACACTGCTCCCTGCTGAAAGAAACTGCATTGGAGCCTTA
The DNA here is from genome assembly GCF_019238085.1 of Lagopus leucura. NCBI lineage: Eukaryota > Metazoa > Chordata > Aves > Galliformes > Phasianidae > Lagopus > Lagopus leucura. Next base: position 44,329,891 of record NW_024962252.1, on the reverse strand, counting down.
GCATAAGAAAAACCATGTTGTCTGAGGAGAAAAGAAGCCATACTGAGTTTACTTCATCTACTCATACTGGTGTGTGAGCATATTGTTACAACAGAAATGTACACTGAAGCACAGTAGGCTATCTATCTGAGTTTACATAGCCTAACTTAACTACAACAAAACTAAGAAAAAGATCTTTTTCATGCAAAATTCATACCTCTTCCATCATTACAGATACAATTATAACAAAACTAATACACAGGATGAGTCATAACACAAACGCAAGAGAAAAGTGTCCTGGAAGAGAACCACCAGGAGAAAGAGAAAAAAATTAGACGTGTACAAGAAGAATATGAGAGGCTTGGACAAGATGCTGTTTTTTGGAGATTTTCTAATGTAAATGTCATTCAGATGAAGGCCCATGCTCACTGGAATGTTCAGCTGTTTTGCACTTCTTCAAATAAGCAAAACAGCTGTAAACCTAGCTTAACTTTCCAATTAAGCTGAATTTATGGCATCCTTACTATACCAGTGCAGAACAAAGCAGCTGGAAACAACAAGTAACTCTGATCCTAGCAATCCCTTTTTAGGGCTTTTTTTGGCATTCTTTAGTCAGGCAAAACTTCGCCAGTTTGCCTGAGATTAGATTTAGAGGCCTCTGAAGATTAAACAAAATTATACCATAGAACACGTGTTCATAAATGCATAGACATTAGATATTTCAGTGCAACATATTTTGAGAAGATTAACGTAATTTAGTAGCCTAGTGAACTCAGAACTCTCATCAATTTCTGTAATTACCGGGATTACATCTTCGTTAATTTTACCTTTTTTTTTTTTTTTTTTTTTTGAAAACAAAGTAAATTGGCTTTTCTTTCCAAATTAAATTTAATAATTACATTCTGGCACAGTTCTTACACTTGTGAGTTGTATGTGTGGATGGCAAGTCTCCTTTTACCCTTAGCTACAGGAGTCCTGAGGCATGGTCCTGAAATACTTGTATTTTATAAAAGAAGCCACTGATCTCAGTATATTGACGTACACTTCAATTCCATACAGTTTATCTTTATGATTGTAAGTATAGAGGATAATTTGAAATAACTTTTACTCTTTTTCTTTTTCTTCTTTTTTTTCTTCTTCTTTTTTTTTTTTTTTTTTTTTGCATCTGTTCTGGATTTATCAGTCAGCTGCCTTTAGCAGACCCAAACAACAGAGGCTGCTTGTTTATTCAAGATGGGACTCCCCTTTTTGGTCTCATAGGCTAGACCTGTGCTAAGGAGAGTAATATTGGGCCTGGTTACCAGTTTGAGAGCAACTGTGATAGCTATGGCTAACCTCTCTTCCACCTGAAAAAAAAACAGATGACCTAGTCAATCCTGACCATTGGGATCCAGCCATCCTCTGGATCGTGTTCAGAACTGACTGACAGAGTACTTATTGCCTCATGCCACAGCTGACTATTTACTGCTATTGCATGGCAGTGTTGTGTACCTGCAGCCATGAAACAATGCAGTAACAATTGCATGGAAGCAGTAACATTTGTCAGGAGGCTGAAATTCCTAAATAAGAAGTTGCATGTCTAAAATAAACAGACTTAACTGTCCGAGTTTATTTCTCGCTCCAATGGGCCAGGACCAGAGTCTAGCAGATAGGTCTTCTGTGCTTGGAAATTACTGATATCACTGACCTACAAGATCTACTGGTAGCTTTTCTTGCTTGTCCTGAATCTTGTTCTGTTTGCTACAGCAGCATCATTTCACCATGAAGGTAGAAAGTCAGTATCTACATGCTGAACAGCCTGATGCCTACAACAGGCTTCTGGGAGCTGGGGAATGCAGTCTTCAGTCCCAGAATGTAAGAAAGAAATGATAAAGATCTTTGTCCTGGAGCAAATGTTCACTATACACAAAGGTATCATACAGAAGAGAAAGTAGAAAATACTAGTTGCCAAATGGAGATACAGTCTAGTCCACTAAATGATGGATGGTTAGTTTGCTTAACAGTCTAGTACTAAACTGTGCTTCAGCCATTGATAACAGTTTTGTTGTTGTTGTTGTTGTTGTTGTTTTTCATTTGTTATTATGCCATGGTTTGCTTTAGATGGGATCAACCGTGGAGCTAAATTGTTCACAGTTTTTAAGCAGAGTCCTACTGTCTGACACTCAGAATTGCTTGGTATCATTGGGCATGCACAGGATAAGAAATTTATCCATGAAACAGTTTCATTTTAAAGTCTGACAATGTGTAACTCTTACAGGAAATGAGAGTGCAATAGTCTAATAACAAAATTGAAGCTTCAAGTAAATACCTTACAATCTGAGCATAAATTCATGGGAGAATGTGTTGTATGCATGTAGCTGTATGTGCAAAAGGTCTGAATTTCCCTACCAGCAGTGTCTGGATCCAGAGTTTCGATTTCAATTCTATTCCTCTGTTCCATATATAAACCTGATTTAGCAATTACATGAGTACTTCTGCAGTCTGGGCCCATGAGCACTTCTTCATACAAGTAAAAACCAGGTTTGGAAGTTCTCCTCTCTGGGAATATTTGATCCTATAATTCCAGTTCTAGCATTTCTCTGATGGTCTGAAGTCTGCAAAACATGAGTGTCCTATATTACACAAAGAAAAAGGCTCAGTCAGATTCATCTCCCATAGGGGATATGAATTGCTATGTGTATAAGTAGATGACTAATGCGGTTTTATGCAGCTTTACCTTTATTCTGGCATATCATAAATCTGTGGTACTATATACATGCACTAGTACCACAAGTACTGTGCACCAAAACACGACGTCTAATTTGATGTCTCAGAAACAGGAACATTTCAGGTGATACAGTTCTATAAGGCAATATCCTCAAAAGTTACTGACATGTTAGTTTAGTAAGTTTAATATGCATTCCTATCTTGCATTTCTTTTTAACAAAATTAGTGTTTGAAATAAACCCAGTCTTTACTGCTACTCAAATAAAAGCTACAACCTGCAAAAGAATCAGAATATTTTTCTGAATTTTGTAGGATCAGTTGCAACTTCAGCATTATCTTTGTAAACCATTACCTTAGCTGTGTAATATGTTCAGTAAATACAGCCTGTCTTTTACAAGATGTCTCCTTCCACTGACTGTCAAGCAGTGGAAGCTTGAAGCACAAAAATGTTAAAAAAAGGACTCCTCGATAGCTTCATGAGTAGTGGTCCACTTACCATCAGTAAAATGTTTGGCAAGAAAAGCATGGGCTGAATGCATGTACTCATCCACGTGTCAAAGCCAAAATTGAAAACACAGTTCAGTGGAGTTCAAGAACAAGAGTGTCGGAAAGGCATTGTTGTAAATAAGTGCAACAAAACTGTACCATTCTCTACCTTCTGAATTGATATCATGTACAGCCCAGCTACATTTCTGTAAAACAGCGTGCCTGAGCGCATCTCAGGAATGTGAATGCCGTCTGTGAACAGGAGCCAAACACCAACCTCTGCATCAAACATGGAAGAACAATTGCAGCTATCAAGAAAACATGTGTTTTCTCACCACCCAGCTTGTCTAAAATGTTGAACTGTAGTGTGAAGGTGTGTTTTAAACATGATTTTGATCAGGTTGAGTTTTGCAAACTAAAATAAAAAGTAGATTTATTGTGGAGCTTAAGCCCTCAGGAGTATTAATTGAATGGCATACTTTATCAGTCAAACATAGGTGATTAGTTCAAAATAAAAATTTGTGAAGTTCTGTAAATGTAAGTTAGTACCTGACACTTGGATGCCCACACCTTCAAAATAAGCAGTGTGGGGACCCCAGAGTAATAGGCACAGCTGTTAAGACCATATCTGGTGTTAAGAGCATATCAAGAGTGTCCTTCTTCATATGGCTAGATAGTTTTTCCATCACTTGTACTTCAGTATTTCTGAAACCAGGTGTTAATTTTCAGGGGGATAGGAGGTTTCCAAGCAGCTGCCAGGATTAATATAGCAGCCAGCAGTAAACGCTGAATAAGCTTAGGTACAAAATGTGTACCATCTGGTTTCAGAAGTCTCTGGCCAAAAATGTGAGGCCAGTTCCTTTCATGTCCAGAAATCTCCCCTTCACTGGGAGTTGTGAAATGGATCTTACCTTTGCATTACCTTTTAATTCACAGCTCAGAGGAAGATTTGAATAATGGTCTTAAGAAAATGTTGTCTAATAGTAAAAATGGGAAACTAAAATAATGTGTTCAGTTTGCAACAGATGAATGCTGTTTGACAAGCTGAGATCAAAAGTGCTTGCTCAGTCTCACAGTAGTCCGGTTTTCCAAGATGCTGTTTCTCTCTCAGTAATATCTACCCATGCTCATCACAAACTCTCCCCCAGAGTTGTCTCTCTGGACTAATAAGGCAGTAAGAAACTACAAAATGATGCCCATAAGGATTGATTTAAGACCAGGGAAGTGAGGAATTTGGTCTCTCTTGTCTCTCATTAAGGCAGTCCTTCTGGGTTCCTTAGGTGTCTTGAGAGATCAACTGTTCCACATAAAAAATAACTTTACTGAATAATCTGGTAAAAGCGTAACCTAAGACTGGCCTTGTTCACAGACGTGAGGTCAGAGGGATGTGTACAGTTTGGGCCAATGTAGACACATCTGAAAAGACCCAAGCAACAGAAATTCCACTGAAGAAGTGTGGGAAAGGAGTGTTCCCTGCAAAAGTCCAAATCATTCTGCCCCTTCTCTCTCAGGCAGTCATAAGTAATTGATAATGTACCTTTCTTATGAAAGCCCTGAAGACATCAACCTATTGTCCCACTCAGAGAATTATTCATGTCTCTTAGCTTTTTTACTTCTGGGTTATATATATATATAAAATGCCTGTGATAAGAAACCACACAATCCTATTTTTTCCTTACTATCATCACTGCTTTCAACACATTGATTAACTCAGTGCTTTAACTGGATGATTAAACCCTTTTGAGAAGGGATTGTCATGTTACTTTATTTGGTTAGACCAGACTATAACGATTTCTCAGTCTGTAGGCATTATCACAACACAGATAAAACAGCTATGATAGTTCTGTTACATTCCTGGTAATTGTGGGGTTTTCTACACTGTGGTGTATAGATAAAGACAAGTGAGATTTCCCTAGGCTCTGTACAGCAAATTAGAATAGCTCTACTATATGATGTAGCTGCAGATTTGACAGAGATGTATTTAAAGATGGGCATATGAATAAAGAAGAGTCTAAACTAAGGCAAAAAAAAAAAAAAAACAACGCAGTTTTAAAAGCCTGGTGTTTTTATTTGGTACCAATATCTAGAAGAGTTAATATTCTGTGGGTTTGTTCTAACCCCTTCTGTGGTTAGCAGTCAAAACACTTTTCCGTATGTGTGTGTTGTAACAGTAAAGTGATAACCCTTCTGATATGCATCTCAAGAGTGTCTGATAATAGATTCCAGCCACAGAGCATTCTGAATTAACAATTCCATCTAATCAGACTATTTTATAATGCACTGTAAATAACCATTTCAGCAAAGGCAGTGATTTTTCTGCATTCAGGCACTGAAAAATTAGTGGTAGTATAAATCCCAAGATAGCACTCAGTGTACTTTAAGAAAGAAATTTAACTTGAAAAATTTTCAAAGGCTGTGGTCCACATTTCCACTTATCTCTGAATGTATGATAAATTGTTGATCCACAGATAGAGGAGAGTCTTCTGTATTGTATTCATGTAGCGTGAAGCATCTGCAAGTAATAACTTAGGTAACTGTAGCGCACTGATATTTTTCAGAATGTTAACAAAATACACATCCAAATACCGGTGTGTTTAGTCACTGGTGAACTGACTGCTATATTACAGAACAGTTGTCTCATTCTGAAGTGGTAGGCTACACATTCAAAAGTAGGACTATACCACTAACTGCAAAACCACTTAAATAACAGACATGCCACAAAGTCCAACTAGATCCAGAAGGCTTTCCTGTTATTAATTTCATCTATTTTATTATTTAATGTATTTACTAAGATCTATGTGCCTATTTCTAATGTTATGAAAGACACAGAGAGAAAATGATACAAAAAAATACGGATCTTTATTTCACATTATCTGGTATAGTTCCCAAAACTCACAAAACAATTTTAATACCAGGGAGAAAACATTTCAGTAAAAGCAAGTATATGCACAGCCCCTATCCAAGATGAAGAAGCAGAAATTTTATTACTCACTCTTCTTCGGTGTTAACAGCCAGAGGGAATACACTTTGGAAATCAATTTTCTCTTACGGGAACTTAATGTGGGTAGCTGCTTGATGTGTTCAGCTTCTGTATGGCCCAGATTCAGCAAGACACTTAAAAGTGTGTCTGACTGTTCATGTGGGTATTTAGGTATGCACTTAAGTACCTTGCTGAGCTGGGGCTTGTGTTATGTCATATGTATTCACAAGGTCAGGCATGCAAGCTAATAATTTTTCCGTTTTTTCTAGGTAGACCACGGATAAGTATAGTCACACTATACATTTGGAAGCACCTGCAGTTAATTTATCAGATGATGTTACCCAAGGCAATGGAGAATACCCAAGGCTGCAGAAAATGTTCTGTTGGAGAAACATAATAATTTGCTCCTTAGTAAAGATCCTGTAGGCTGCTGAGAGAGAATCTGCATGGTCCAAACTTCAAATGTACAGGATAACAAAGTACCATTTTACTGAAATACGCTACTTTAATATGCAGCAGTTGCAGCCAGTCTCATGCCCTATTGTATTAGATACCATAGAGAAATGGGAGTTCCCTGCTCCAAGTGATTCACATTCTTATGAAGTACTGCATGCCAGGGTTAAGGAATTGGAGAGCACACATTTGCCACAATGAAATGCTTACCAAGATAAATCAAAAAGCAGATAATTTCGGAAGAAAAAATTAAGTGCATGACTGCTTTTTCCCTCTTTAAGCTCTGGCTATTAGCCCAGGCATTAGCCTCTCTAACCCACAAGTGAATAAGATGTTTAGGAAACACAGTGATTCCAAGCAAAATTCTGAGCAAAAATTTTGTTTTCCCTGGAAGACAACATGTGATTAAGATTGCTTTCTAGTCTGCTCATCTGCTCTCTCTTACTCACTTCTAAAATTGTGGCACAGGAATAACTGTGCCAAGGCTATGATGTCCCCAGTTATTCATTGAAAACCAGTGGCTGAAGAGGAACCTTGCAGCTGCTAACTGTTACAAGCCCCATCAATGAGGCACAGGGTCTGACTGGAAAATCTGGTACTGGAAAATCTGTATTTGTGAGAATGCTAGAAACTCATATCTACTTCAAATTAACCAGGTTCTTTCCCTGTTCTACCACTGCCTACATTTTTGCTGAATAAACTGCAATATCCCACCCTGTACTTCACTATCCTAGCAAAGATGCTTACAAAACCTTGATTTAATGCTGTCTCTGAAGACAAGACTGTTGCAGCTCAACCAGGAAGATTCATCCATACGAACAGTAGTGCATGCATGGAGATAACAGAACTTGAGTACATGGGGAATAAAAATAGGAGAATATGGGAAGGAGCTGCAGATCCAATTGGGCATTAACATGGTTTGAGGTTTCGGTTCTTCCACTGCTTACTTGTTTCATAATCATCTTCCTTGACTTACTTTCAGTCAGCTGTAACTAACAAAAATAATTCTCATTATCTCCATATTCCTTCAATATCTATGCTTCAGTCACTTTTTTCAGCGCTAGCTTTGTGAACTCAAATGTCACCCTTCTGATTTTTATTCTCTGAAGTTTGATTAGGAGTGCCAGATGATATTATAAGGCTGATTCACGTCTTAGTAGTATGAAAATTCTTTGCTATTTGCAAAAGATGACACATATATTGTTGTGGATTTTAATAGTGGGAATGTACTGTTCATGCTGACTAAATAATTTCGTAGAAGCTGTTTGAGCCATATTATGTGTTCAGTGTAAACTGGATACAACGCTGATAAAATTTAGTGTGCATTAGAATGAATAGGAAATCATCAGAACTGCCTTGCATCTCACCCATCTGCACTATTTTTTATTCAGGTGATGAGATCTCTATGTATTTTGAACACTAGGACTGATATAAACTGTGAGTTGAGGATAAGAGAACACACAGCAATGAAAAGAAAAAGAATGAAGCTGAAAATTAGGCCAGAAGATTGAAATCAGGATGGATTTATATCATTTGTTGCTGTTTTATTCATCTTGGTTGTTTGATAAACTACCAAGCAGGACGAAGTTCAGGAGACTTGATACGCTGCATGTTAATTCTTTGTTGTCACAAGGTGAACTCCCTTACTCCAGCTCACTCTCCTCCTCTCCCACACTTGTTTTAATACAGAGGAAAGTTCAACTCCCCCTGCTTAGCTCCAGTACCTCTTGATGAGGGAGCTGTAACACTATGCAGTCGTCTCACCACACAGCAATCAGAATTTCATTGCTTCACACAGCTTGACTTATGTCAAAAAGGATGGTTAAAATTCACCCACATCCTGGAAACCCCCGTTGAGTTAAGCAGATCACATCTTAACTACAGGAGGAATTTTTGTTGGTTTTGATTTTTAAATGGTCAAAGGGCACAAAGTATTATTTCCTAAATTTCTTTCACAGACATAGCTCTTAGGATGCTGGCATGAGCAAGATGATTTACATATCATACAGTTACAGCGGCAAAAGTAAGAGAGCTACACATGCCAATAAAAAGAAACATCATTTACAAAATGCAGTCTGATCATACAAAATAGATCCTCTAACCTGTTGTGGTTAAGAAAAGCTCTTAGACCAACTTGTCTTTACAGTGTAGCCCTACGTTTACAAAAATCAGAAGCAGAAGGTTCAAGGACTGTAAATCAGAATCTTGGGAGGTAATGTTATTTATGTGCTTCAGCACTTGAACCAGCATTCCTGAAGCTTTCAGGATGAGCTTCCTTGAATGCATAACACGTACATCATATGGTTACTGCAATTCTTGCAAGAGGAAAAATACAAGCAAGCATTTGCAGGCAGTATACTTATGTTTATGTAGCTCATCATACCTTCCAAGAGTTTTCAGACATGCTTTCACTTTTAATGTGTTTCTTCAATTAAACTTAAAACCAGGCACAAGAGAATGCTCTATTCAACTGTGAAAATATTGTATTGCATTACAGACAGCCTCCAAGTTTATAAAAACATGAATGTCTTTGTGGTACAGAGGTTAAAGATTCCTATTACCCCAGTTACAAGAAAGTTCAAAGGATATCACAAACAATTACCACTGAAATGATAATGTTATGGATATGTTTCTGCATATGTGGTGTCAAATGAAGGAAACGTCTCTACATCCATGAAAAATTAATTATCCACAGAAAGCCTGAGTTGCCTGTAAACAGTAACCTTGAAACGAGCATGTTAAATTATATTTTTAAATGTCCACTTGCTTAAACATCATTTAAAGATATGAGGAATGACTGAGTAAGTCAGTATCCTTTATTCTGGAGAAGAACTGACAAGTTAGAATACAAAGAATTGTTAGTGGTATGGAGGTAGATCATAGAATCGTAGAATGGTTTGGGTTGGAAGAGACCTTTAAGACCACCTAGTTCCAACTCCCTTGATAGGGAAGGACAGGGACACCTCCCTCTAGACCAGGTTCCTCAAAGCCCCATCCAGCCTGGCCTTGAGCGTTTTCAGGGAGAGAACATCCACAACCTCTCTGAACAACCTGTTCCAGTGTCTCACCACCCTCAGAAAAGAATTTCTTCTTAATATCTAGTCTAAATCTACCCTCTTCCATTTTAAAGCCATTTCCCCTTGTCCTGTTACTATATGCCCTTATACAAAGTCCCTCCGCAGCTTTCCTGCAGGCCCCCTTCAGGCAGGCCACTATGAGACCTCCTCAGAGCCTTCTCCAGGCTGAAAAGCCCCAGCTCTCTCAGCCTTTCCTTGTAGGGCAGGTTCTCCAGCCTTCTGATCATCTTCATGGCCCTTCTCTGAACCTGCTCCAACAACTCCATGTCCTTCTTACAATGGGGACAGTGATCAGTCATTCACTATTTTCTCCAGTGAAAAAATTGGACACCATCAAGTGAAGAATATAAATCCTGATCCAAACAAATTTGAGAATCTGGTTCTTCATACAATGGCCAGTAGTGGATGTTGTATTCACATGAGCATGAGGGGAAATTAGATAAGGTAAAGGAAGAAAAATCCATTACAGCTAACTGTAGAAACATAGAAATTACAACTAATTCAGAAAATACATCACCTAGAAATAGCATAAAGCTGGTAATCCTCATGGCATAGTCATATTTGCTTTACACTATCCTTACTTTACTTCATGGTACGTGAGGCAATGATGGGTAGTGCTCAGTGGTGCTATGCCCAATTGTCAGGGACAGGACAGTGCAGAACAGACTGGTCCTGCATGCCTTTAAATCCCATCAAGTTTCCTTCTTTAGGAGCTGTGAACAAACAAGCCAATCACTTTGTTCAATATGAATCAACATTTCTATGCCAGCTTTGTCTTCTTCATGAGAACAATACAGCCAGTATTCTCTGCTTTAGTATTTACCAACAATTCTTTCAGCTGAGAAATACAAGCACAGTCTGGGGACAGACTATTCAAGGGCACAGGCCTTATGGGCAGGCTGCCCATCACTCACAATTCTAATCCCTCATTTCTCTCTCCGCATCTCTCATGAGGCAGGGCTCAAGGCTTCTGAAGTGAGTGAAGTTTGTGGTCTTCATTAGCATGGTCAGAGGTGTCTTTGTGCAGCAGTTGTATTAGTACTGCAATGCACAACTTTGATATTTAGCAAGGATAAAAGAAGCCCAGAGACTTCAACAGTGCAACCACAAGCCAGGCAACTCCGACCAAACTCTGTTTGGTCAGGAGGCACTCTTTGGTGTGAAAAGCAAAATCAATGTAGCCTATGCATAACAAAAACACAGGAAAAACACAGTGTTGTCCCAGCACATCAGAGTTCACAACTCAGCATTTGACAGTGTAGTCAGAATAAATGAGCAACCTGAGTGAGTTCAGACAGTACTTCCAAATATTTTATCATTTACCTCAAATGCAAGTTCTTCAACATCATTACTGTGATTCAGTGTGATAATGAAGAAAAATACAGTATTTGTGCTATATATCTGAGAAAATTTGGACTTCTGGGTGCTTTTAGAGAGAAAGAATTATGAATTGCTCTGAGAGGAATCCAGCAGCATATAGAAAATATGAATGATTTTTTATGTGCAAATACTAAAAAAATTTGTTGGTCTTTGGATGTGGTCTGTGCTATACAAATTTATGACTCACAAAACACAATGGTCTTAAACCAGGCCCAAATGTGCTTTTCAAAGATGGTGATGTAAGATAAGAAATTTAGCATATATATGCTGTGCTGAATTTTCCAAGTACAGTGCAAATGGAAGAGCTGCATTGTACAATAGCTGAAATCCAGCTATCTCTAAGAGCGAGGCTATGTGGCTTATCAGGGCCATAGTTAGGCTCAGAAAGCAAGCTCTGTCTGCCCTGCCTGTTCACCAATGTCTGTCTGGCTGCCTGGTCTTAGGGCCAGCTTTTGGTGCACCTTTGTGGTCTTCTGTCATAGAACCGTGAGCAAAGAGCTGTGAGAAGAAGGTTTCTACTCTTTATTCCTTGGGAGCTACTTTTAAGCTCAGACCTCACTCTTGATTTCTGCTTGATAAACATTTGCAGCCTTGCATATGACTTACCAGTGGCAGCTGAATTGAATTTTTATCTAGACCTTGAACCTGTCTCCTCAGCATGGACATTTCTGGTGTTCTGGACTCTTGCATGACCCCGGTTATCACCACCAGAGCTCACTGCTCCTGGCATGGCTTGCAGAAACATCCCATGACTGATCTCAGCACCAGCTTCACACCCCCTGCAGAGAGCCAGACAATCTGCTGGGTTGGCCCCAGGTGGTGTTGGAGATATCTCAACAGGTGGCATCCCACAGCCTTGATCTTGCCACCTAGTTTGCCCCAGCAGACTGTCTTTGAGCCACCTGGGAGGCTTCTGTGTTAGAGAGCAATGCCAAGATCATGGTTTTGTGTCAAAGGTTGTATAGACATAGGCAAAGCAATTTACAAAGCTAAGTGAAAAGAGAGCTAAATCTGTTCAAATATCAGATACTGTAATTCATCTTGATTAGCATGGGATACTTGAACAGCTGTAACCATTTAGGCTTACAATTCCAAAAGTCAAATACTTTAATCTATGCTAGCAGGAGAGTGCCAAGGAAAGGGAGGAACTGAAAAGAAAATATATCAAAATTTCAGACTTCATGCTAAAAACAATATTGCAAAACATCATTAAAATGCTTATGCTGAAAGTATCAAAATATAACTTGGTTAAATTCTGAAGCAAATATTTTGCTTCAGATTTGTTTAGAAGGATATAGAGTAACCAAAATACAATGCAGACAGAATTTAGATTTGCATCACAAAAAGTGGTGACGAAATCTACCGTGCAATTGTGCCTTATCATGAAGTCATCTAAAATTTAGTGGGCACCTCTGTCATGTCTTTTCACGGCTCTTAAGACCTCTAAGTGCCTCCAAGTCCACAATAGGGCCTAGGCTGTGAAGCATGCTCTTGTTTATGCTTCAGCACGATCTGGAGATAAGGACCTGTCAAAAACTGCAGTCCATTACAAGCTTCTTACAACATCAATAGAGTACAAAGGCTGGCACATTGCTCACAGCATGACTACCTTCTCCCAGAATCCTGGCTAGCACTGGCAGTATTCCTTCCTCAAGCAGCCCTGCTAAGGGTCAAAAAGATGAACATGGTCTGGAGGAACCTGGCTCTTCAAGAGGGGTAGATGACATGGGCTTGCTTTTAGAAGTGTATGTCCTATTCAATAAAATGTCTCAACCCTCTGTGTGCCAACACTCAGCACTCAGTCCTGAGTTGTTGCTATTGCTCAGCCACACAAGTCACACTGCAGGTAGGAGGCACAGCCTGACCTTCACTGTCTAACCAATTTCTGCTAGTGTAGCCCCTTACAAGTCACAGTTATTGACACTGTGCAGAACTAGTCCTTTGGTGGGAGGAGGAGAAGGGTGTGGGGCCTTGCAATAAGCTCTGTAAATCTCAACCTGAGTATGTGGCATGCTATACTTATTACTTTCATCCAGCATGGACATGCTTTGAAATAATATTCATTTATCACCACATGAGTGCCAGTATAATGCAAGTGAGTCATTGAAATATTGACTAAAGCCTTCAATGCCCTTTTGAACTACCAGCACTATAAAAAAAGTGGTTAGGTGGTGTCTTCCTCCTCTTTCAGCTCACAAGATTAATTACTTACAAAAGAAGAGGCTCACGTATCTTTGGCTTAAAGCTAGCATGGAGACTTCCCAATGTGTCAAAGACATCAGTAACTGCAACACAGTGCTAAAAGACACCTCTGCTAAGCAAGGATACACAAAAATAAAGTGAATATGCAATTTGATACATACTGCCTTTACACCAAGACCTTATTTTTCAGTGACAGAGGAAAAATTGTTTACCCTCTTAAACCTAGTCAGAACATGTATAGGGCTTAGCCTTTTAGTGGTTCTTATTTTGGCAATATTTGATATAGCCAAATGTAATGGACATCCTTAAACCATCTGTCATACATTAGGGAAAATGAAATCATGGTTCAGAATTCTGACTAGTCTACCAACACGAGACATAGTACAAGGGCTCAGAGGATAGCTGAGGTTAGAAATGACTTCCTGCAGACATCTAGCCCATCTGCCTACTCAGAGCAAGTTCATTGAGAACAGGTTGCCTTTGACAATTCATAGTCAGATTTTAAATATATCAATCCACAGCCTCCTGGGCAGCCTGTTCCACAAAAAAGGTTTTTTTCTGTGATTTTTTTAAATTGCGGTTTGTACTCATTGCCTTTTGTCCTTTCTCTGGGCTCTTCTGAGAAATGGTGCCTGTAACATACTACCTAGTTCTCATACTCCACTCTCCGAGTCAGAAACTCTGTTCTAATTTGTACCATAAAATGTGACCACTGACCCTTCCTATGTACTTTGCCACAAAAGAGAAGAGCTCTGTTATGCCATCTTTGTAACTCTGCTTCTACTGCTATTAGACTATCCTTTAGACTCCTCTTTGCTAGGAAGAACAAGTCCTGCTCCTTCAGCCTCTCCTCAGATGTGATGTGCTCTGGGCTCCCAAAGGGCCTGGTACACTCTCCTGTTTCTTTCCCTTTACTCTGCTTGAGCTATATTTTGTATTCCTTGTGTGGCCTTAAAATACATATTCCAGGTATAGGGGAATTATAAAAAATATAACTCCCCTTAACCAACTAACCATGCTACTCCTAATATAGTCTGATATGCAGTCTGCCTTATTCACTCTTCTGTCACACCCTAAGTCCTTCCTCTGAAACATAAATATGTAGTCATTGTTTGAAATGAAGCAGTAGATATAATGACATTGTTAAAACAAACTATGCTACTTTTGAAATATATACCCCAAAGATCTTGGTTTCATGTTCTGGTGACAAACCTATTCACCACAAGAAATTAATATTGCAGAAAATAATATAATTGTTTAGCCAAACTGAGTATTGCTGAACCAGTCTGATACATCAGAGTTTGAAGAATTGTTTTTCTGCTGGTGCTCGTGTAAGAAAGAAGGCTGTTACTGCAAGAATGGAATCCCTCTGAAAATCAAAGCTTTCTTAATCAAGAGGGGCAGGCAGTATCAGAAATTCCGGAATCAGTACATGATATATGCTGAATCTATTTATCTCTAGAAGATTACTTTGAAGTCAGAACACAGCACTCAGAAATATTGATATGCACCTCCACCCATTCCTTGAAAAACTATCACTCAAAACCCAGAACTTCCACTCTGGTCTAGATAAGAAATCTTGGCTGAAGGCCTGGCAGACCTTGCAGTCTGCCTAAATCAGGCTTGGGTGGACCCTGAAATGAGATATCATCTCTCTCTATTCATTATAGAGGCAGTGGCATTGAAAGAAAAGGAAAATGTAGAGAACTGTATGCAAGCTGACAGTTAGGAACTTTAAGAAAAGGTTAGGGCTTGGGAAATGAAGAAATGAACATTGCTTTTTCAAAAAATGAAGAAGCAGTAGGCTGAGAAAATTAATTTTTTTTTATTATATAAATATATTGTGCCAGGCATTTATTGGCTTCCACTCCCAGTAGCTTCAGTGGGAGAGGCTGTACTTTGTCAGATGCTTCCCCTTCCTCTAGCAAAACCTTGAGCCATCTGAGACACTTAGCTCAAGCTAAATGATCATATGCAGTGTTGTGATGATGATTGATCTTTCTCCCTGAGTGGAATTGCACAATGAGCAAGAGTGGAAATAAGCAGGTGTTTAAAAGCACCAGTGATCTTAAGGACATGGCTGTGTGAGTCCCTGACTCCTTAAGCTACATAGCTGTCTTAAAAAATGCTGTTGCCTAGTGACACCTGTCCGCTTGGATGCCACAACAACCATCAAACCAGGAGATTCACAAGCTGCTGCAATCCTAGAGCTTGAGCCAATGGACAGAGAGGGAGCCTGCTCGCAATGAAGGGGCAACTACCAATTCTATGGTTATAGTCAGGGAGCAGCAGGGGGACAAACCAGCAAGCATGGACGACCCCAGCACAGGCTGTGCCTTCACCAACAAGGTATCATTCCACCGAGGCTGAGTGTAGCAAGCAGAGCCAGGGCCTATACAGGGATCATCAACAGCCTCCAACACAGAAAGTGATGATCCAAGGCCCAGACAGGGGCTCCAGTGAGGAGTGAGAGAAGATTGCATCAGGGGCAGGGATGGAGACAAGCTGCAACATACGATCAAGGGATCCATCCAGGATACAAGCTACCTACAGCGTAGATCTACAGTCCATCAAGGGGGAAGGGCTGAAAACAGGCATGCATACAGTATAGCTCAGAACAAGACCAGTTGTCCAGTACTGATTTTAAATCGAGACTCTGATCTGGAGGTATGTGGCTAGATTCCAAGTGAGGCTGGTTGCAGCCATTAAGGCCTACGAGTGTACTTGGGGCAGTGCTTTTACCTCATATAGTCATATAGACCTTATGCTAATATGAAGCATTTCATTGCATTATAGAAAAAAGTGACATCAGAGAGCAAGAACAAGGTGGAAAGACAGCAGCTTAAGCAGGAAACACAAGCAGTCAACCTGGATCTCTTCATTCATAGGGACTAAAAACGTGTGCCCAGAGAGACCAAATCCCATTTGCAAGAAATCATTAAATGCTGTACTGGGACCAGCTGATACTAGTAAGGCCACACAATCCCTGTTGTCGACAGCTTATTCACATAATTCATGGCTGCCTCCAATTATCTGTGGGAGATTTGCAAGCCGGACTCTCAGCCTGCGAAGGAGGTTCCACATGGACAGGCGGTTAATGAACAGATTGGATTATAAACACTAGCTAATCTTTCCCACATGTACACCTGAAGAATATCACAAGTGACAGCTGTTTAAATTTCCAAGGAAATTAATGATTCCTAAAGAGGCAAGGCTTATCATGACTTTGACTGGGCCTGATAACAGACAACCACCAAGGGGCAAATTGTTTATAATAGTCTATAAGTGCCTCATTCTATGGGTTCATCTTGGAAACTTTTATTGACGTGGCTCTTTTATTAATGCTTGTGCTAGCAAAGAGTATAACAGCTTTGTTCAATCTGCTGATGATATTAGGCTACTAAGGCCTCTAATGAGCATCTCATATCTTCAGGTCACAGTCAGTTTAAAATGATTGGTACTGAGTCCAACATACCATGTACTCAACTGAACCCTCATAGATTGCTGTACTGTGCTTGTCCCATTCAGAGCTCACATCCTTGCATGGCCCATCATTGAGACAGCTGAAACATTAACTAGCATGTGGTGGGTCATTTCCTGCATTCACTGCCTAGAGAACTGGGAGCAGTGAGAAGAGAGCAATCTAGGTTCACCATTTAACCAACCACTTCCAATAGACCACGTAAAGAAAATGAAAGCCACTTCCTCTGTTCTCATCTGCAGAAAGCCCGTAGTATTAGAATAGGACACAAAACCTGTGTTGCCCTATCATTCCCCCTTTCCCTTGGAGAACATGGTCTAATTCCCATGGAGACTTTCCAGAGTTCCATTCTATTTTAAAGAATGTATTGTGAAGAAAGGGCACCCATGTTGGCCTGTAAAACTGCTCAAGTGGAAAGAGCTTTGTTGAATTCAGGGATCAATAAAAAGGTATGACAGAAACAGCAAGCAATTCTTCAGCTACAAGCATTGAAATCCCCTTCCAGGATTGTGCAGCTAAGCAATACTTTTTCCTCATGAGCAATGAATGTTTCACAAAGGAGCATGGAATTAAACTAAATTCAAGACTACAGGCAAATTAAATGTCTCACAATTTCAGCTTTTTCTTGCATAACTTCTGATCCATCACCCATCTCAGTACTTAAATATTTTGCCACAGCAAAGGACTTATTCCTCCTGCCACACTGATGTGAACCAGAATTGATTGAAATGAAAAAAAAAAAAATGCATGAAGGTGATGGTTAAATTCAGAACTGGAAAGAGTCTGGCATGTGTTTTATCTGAAACCATGCTAGTGTTACTCTGTGATCCATTGCATTCAGTTAGGCGAATTTTGGACCCATGTCGTATATTCAGAATCAGTTATTTCCTGGTTCATATTAATTTAATTAAATTGATGGATCTCTGCTTGGTGAAGGTTTTGCCTTATATTTGCTACTTAAATTTCTCTGTCATTTATCATCAAAATTATTTGGGGGACTTCATTCAAAGAATATCACGGCTTCCAGCAACTGGATAAAATATTTTTGCATGGGTTTCTTCTTGTGCTTTCTCCTGGTGAGATGGTGCTTTTCCCAAGAATAAGTAGGAAAGAGTAGAAGATCAGTGATCTTGCAATTGGATTAATAAATATTGGACATTATAAAACACAGCTTACAGTAGAAGATGGTCTATGACCTCCTAGCATGCAGACAGACACATGCACACATACACAAACGCGCACACACATAATTTCCTGTTTTATTTTAGGATCTTGCATGATCAGGCTTTTTCTTCAGATGTTGAATATCTGCCACAGAGAATGTTTTCGTATAGCCGTAACAATATGTTACTATATTAGGAAAGGAATTCAATTTGTAGGACATTTGGAATCTTTGTTAGTTATGATTCGAGTCTGTTTGCTGTCATAAGGCTAAGGAACTGAGAACTGCTGGCCTAAGCAAGAGATACTGATAGCAGGTAACAGGGCTTTTGGTCAAATTAACTTTCACTAACTTTCTATTAAATTTTTAACACAATCAAATTCTTAAACAATGTGGGCAAGGACATGACTGTTTTTGCTTCTCTGTATATTTTGTGAATTTCTGCTGTAGCACACACATCCTTCAGTAGTTAATGGAGCACTACTGAATTAACATTTAATGCCTCTTTCCTTCATAAGTAGCAAAGAAAATGTAAAGAACATGTTCAGAATTAATGTATGCATGGTTCCAGTTGGTGCAAAGCAGGCAAGGGCAGTGCTTAAACTGTGTAGAACAAATCAGGCAAGTAACTTCCTGATGTCTACCTTTTCTTTATCCTGCCATGTGTCTTTGTTTCTCTTCATCTTCTATGCTTTTCCTGATATGAAAACTCTGACCCACCATCTCTGGATTAGATCCTCAAAAAGCAGGAGAGAACAAGCTTAGAGGTGGAAAACGTGTGACAGGACACAGTAAGGAAGAGGGGAAGAAGAGGGATAAAGGAGATCGACTTTCCTTTTCTCCATGGTTCTACAGCCTTGCCACTGTTAGCACTGTCTACCACTACCATCTTAATGCAACTAACTTTATAATACACCCACATACTACTCCAAGAATTTTTTTTCTGGCCAACACAAAACATAAATCTGTGAGAAGAGATTGAAAAAAAAGACTCAACAAAACTTTTCTTACATGACTAAAAATTTGCTCACATACACTGAGAGAATGTAGAAGACAATATGCAACAGTGCCATCTGATGGGCTTATTCAAAAGGGGAAACAAGGTGACAGTAATCTGCAAGCCTAGCAAACTATTTTCGTCACTCCTATGCTAAGTGCCATTATCATTACTGGATCTGATTAAAAGAAGGTGCTGGACAATTATTTCATATTAACATAGCTTCTTCCCATGAACCTGTGTCAAACTACTTTTTAAAATAGGATTTTCTTTGTTTTATAAAGGTAGTAGGGTTAAAATTGTTTCATTGCTAGGATATTTGATTTAGCATTGTGGAACATTTTGATTGAGAGTTTACAACAAATCAAACATACAACCATTTTAAATGAATTAAGTATTGGGTAATAAGCCTTCAAGTGAAATGTCAAGGCAGAAAGCAATAATGAGGATCCAACAGTCTCTCAGGAAGACAACATAGAAAGCTTTCTAGAATGAAGGAATGAGAAAGAAAGTATTAAATAAATGATGAGGTTTTATGTATTTTTTTTGCTATATCTTTGGCAATGTAAACAACTAAGGATTTTATCCTTGGACAGTACATTGCCCTTAAACAAGTTTTAGAAATCTGTAGGACCAGAGTCAATGCAGCTTCTTCTTACAACCTACTTCATGCTTCTCTAAGACTCCAGCCAAGTGTCTTTAAAGAATTAAAGAATGAAGCATGTTTATGTGACATTTTAATTGAATTACATCTTAATTACTGTATTACAGCATAGGTGGAGCAAACAAATGTATCCAGTTCTAAATTCCTGCGAACATTCAGTGTTGGACAGCAAAATTTATTTCATTTTCCAGAATGAAACAGTGTGAGCCATCCTTGGCCTCAGACGTTGGTTCATGGCCCTTAAAAGTAAATAACTTTTATCAATAAGCCAAGAGGAAACCTTAAGTAGTTATTTATACAATCTCTAAATAACACAAATATTGAAAAAAGATATAAATAATGTGAAGAAAATACTTTTGAAACAGACCTGGACCGTTTGGCAGAACAGTTCAGATCAGTGTTACATTGTTCAGTACAGCAAAATGAAAATCTTACAGAAAACATACTTATGTTGGAGTACATATGTACTACAGAACAGTACATATTTTGGAGACTCACTTTATCCTCAGTAAGAAGCCTGCTAAAGAAAGTTATGGTTGATAACTGCTTAATCAATAGCTGGCTGCTTTGTGTTCATTTTCAACTTTCTTCCTAACTCATAACTTCCACAAACACAAATTCCTATTTTTTTTTCCATTAATTGATTAGCCTTGGAAAGTAAAAGTAACGTTGGACCATGTCAAACAAAGTTAGTTTTTACAGACTAAAAATAATAGGAAAAAATATGCTTTACAGCTCTTGATATTCTTCAGAGTTACAAATCCTGTCTAAGGGATGCTTATGAAGGAAATCTCTGTTCAAATCTCCCTAAAGGGAGATAAGGTGGGTGGGATATGAAAGGCTAGGATACAAATATGTTTGTGTTGATTCAGGAAAACATTGTTTAATTTATGGCTGTTTGGAAGGAGAGAATGAAACAGGGAATTATGTGTGTTGGATGTGTCTGTTGGGGGAGAGGGATTGATGAGAAATAGGAATCTCACACATACAGAAAGCATCATTTCTGCTTTTGAAGAAATGAAATTAAGTATGCAAACATTAAGGATGAAACATCTTATTGTTCTTGACATTTGTTCAATCTACTCAAAACAGTCTCTGATATTAAGAGAAGAACAAGCAGCTCTGAGACAAAAGCTGTTAACAATCCTGGTTCATAGCAAAGCACACTTCATAGCAATACCCATAGATAACTCTTTATCTTAAAAGCAAAGCAACAATATCTAAAGCTATAGAAGAAAAGAGTATATCCATCTATTGAGTACTCAGATCGTACAATTTACATGTAGGCCCTTGCTAAATATAGGAGCTATTTTTCAGCAAAAGCATAATCAAAAAACTGAGGTTACCGGGCTTTTCTTTTGTGTGTGTATACATGTGAGATTCAATTATGCAGCTAAAAAGAAACAAATGCAGATGTCCTTTGCTGATGAAGCAATGCATGTGTCTAAGTAGCACCAGCTTTCTGGGAGCAGCACCACATTGCTATAAGAAGATGCATAAGTAAGGTTCTCAAGTATCTGCTTTCAGCTTCACTACCTTGGAAAAGATAGGAAGCAAATATGCAGCCCAATATCTATACTCTTATCTACTTTCGTTATTAATCTCAAAATCCTCAGGGAGCTATTCTAGAAGAATGAAGGATATTTAAGTTGATAATTGACAATTAATCTCCTTCTACTTGCTATCTCCCTCGTCACTGAATCTAGGACTGACTATGGGCCACAGGCATGCATGACGGAAATGTGTACCTGAACTACTAACATTTTCAGAGTGACTCTGCACTTCCTAAATCAACAAAAAATGAGGTGAAGTCACATAAATCTTCGTGTGTGAGTGTGTGTGTGCATAGCTGCCATGACCCAGCTCCTGGGAGCTTGCATGTGGCTTTCAAATAGAGTTTCTGGCTAGTTCACCTTTCTTGTCTGGAGGCATTTCTGTTATAAAGGAGAAAGAATGGGGAAGACCTTGCTGTGCTTTATGTATTTTTTTTTCTCTCTCACCAAAAGACGATCATTCGAGTTTTCTCCTTAATCAGATACATTTCCCGTAACAGCACTCAACTATTACAGTCCCCTCCATTTTATTTCACTGTAAATTGAGCTTCATGAACTAGAACACTTTCTTTTTGAGCTGACTGCAGAGGATGTTGAAAGATCCTCAAGAAGTTGCATGTGGAAAGGAACAAAGCTGTATATTTACACTCTACCTTTCTTCTTCCACATTTAAGGGTATGTCATCTACATGCATTAAGAGCATCAAACAGTTTGTCATCTGTAATCCTCTTTTTTTTTTTTTTTTTTTTTCAGCCAAGAGGAAAACAGAAATCAAGTCTTTGCTTATTAAGGGATGCTTCTACATCATCTCCTCTTTAAAGAAGGCTGTTTCAAACTGCAAAGTCAGGAGAGATTTTTGAATCAAATTTATAAGATGAGAAGAATCAAATCACAAGGACCGATGGCTTTCACTCAGGCATTCTGAAGGAACACAGTCAACGTGAAAATGTAATGTGTAATCTTTTACTTAAAATCAATGTCATTCCTAGAGAAACAGAAAGCAACAAGTGTGACACCATTTTTAAGTAGTCAAGAAAGATTTGGGAAACTATAGATCAAAAGGTCTTCCCTCCATACAGGGAAAACTATGAAGACTACAATAAAATCTAGAATTAGTAGCTACATGGGAAGTTTTGATTTAATATGAAAGAGTCAAAACTGCTTCTCTGGAAGGAAGTCAGCTCATACATTAAATACTTCTTCAAAGTATTTGTGAGAATATTGCTAAGGTATTTTGGTTGATAAAACACAAAAAGATTTCAACCACTTCCTTCAGTAAGTCTTTTCAAGAAGATGTCATGATGGAGTAAGAAGGGCAGACATTTTGCACCTGGGTGACTTTACCAGTGGAGCTCCACAGGAATCTATACAACTAAGGTCATAAAAATGGAAAAAAAAACAAAAAAACAAAACAAAAAAAAAAACAGTCAGTAATAAAGTATCAGAGTTTTCTGAGAACACAGAATTATTCATAGTTACTAAGGATAATCCTGTCTGCAGAGATTTTTAAATAGGAATTTGTATAATTTTAATAGTAAAACAGTAATAGATGTTAATAAATGTAAGCCTAACCCTCAAACATCAAAGTATACAGTAATTTTAAAAATACATGGAAAAGAAGTCATATTAGCACTACAAAACTGCTAAGAAAGGACACATCTTCTGATATCATAACAACATTGAGAATAAAGCAGACTCATGTTATTTGAAAAAATCAGTAATTTCTGATTACTAAAGTCAGGAAAAAAAAGATCCTTTAAAGGATTATCCCTTAAAGGCTTACTTTTAAGTTCTTATAAAAATCATAGTATTCTTTAGATTTGGAAAGACCTTCAAGATCATAAAGTCCAACTATATTGTAGCCCCAGGTTTACCATGCAATAATTTTTATCCCTAGAGGTATGACTGACACTATTTAAGATGCTGAGAATTCTTCATTAACGAAATAACTGTATTAGGATTTGTCCAGAAGCCATCAGTCTGGACCTTGATTTACAGCCTTCACGACTTTAATTTTACTGGTTGATTCTGAATTGTGATTTGTTTGTTTTGGTCGATCAGGGTTTTTTGGGATACGGAAGTGGGGAGACAGAGGAAGATGTATTTCTGCCAGATTTGAGGATTTGCTATGAACATACATGCAAAACTTAGATATAAATAAATTATCAGTTGTTTGAATCTTTTTGTGTTTGTATTTAAATTAGAGGCATCCAAATAAAAAAATCTTGAGCAATGAAAGATTCCTGAGCACAGCAGAAGGGCTACTGTTCAATTGAGCTTGAACACAGTTACTGAATTCCTATCGTGGAGAGAAAAGACAACTTCCTCCAAAATGAAAGGAAATTAAAGCCTGAAGTAAGGCTCAGAAGTTGGGAAGAGTTAAAATTCCAGTGAAAATGGATGGTTTAACCAAAGTTTTATTCTGTGCTACTCCTAGCACTTGTTTCTAATATTTTTCTTCCCCTCTTTCAGAAATATCTTCTGTAAAATATGGTTCTTGTAGCAACAAGGATTTGCCTGTGAGGATTCTGGGGGAGGTGCTAAGCCGGAGAAGGAATGGGAGTGAGTGAATCCTTGTGAGTGCAATGGAATAGATCAATTCTACATGTGGAAGAAATACTTGTCTGTACTGCAGACAATATCAGGGCAAGCCCAGAATTATTAGGCCTGTTTCCCCAAGTACTGTAGATCAGTAACACTCTCAGTCATATCTTGTGAGATGCTAAAAACCCTGTGATCAGTTTTTGTGGAACTGAAAAATGGTCAAGGAATAGAATTACAGTACTTGCATTACTAGCAGGAATTATATGTGCAGCAGTGCAAGATATGTTCATTTGTTATTTCAGTCTTTATTAAGATTTATGTGTATGGGTAAGAATCTATCAGTATTGTCTAGGAGACTATGTTTTAAAAATAGTATTATAACTAATATTAATAAATAATACTGTAAGGCAATTTTAGTCCTCCCAGCTTTTACATGTGATTATTTTAATGTATCCCAAGGCTAATGAATATGACAGTCACTTGAATAAGGACTTCATATGCATATAAACAAACACTGAATAACACCACAAGTAATCTTGCAGTAAGAACTGATTTCCCTGTTCTGCGGGCACTGGAAAACACCTGTTTGTATGTACACCATCCTCCCTGACATCAAAGCAGTTAAGCACACAAGAAGAGGTGGGTGCCCCAATAATTTTTCCAAATCTCTCTTCACTGAGTAGTGCTTTCTTAGCAAAAAGCAGAGCAAGTAATCTCTGTTCTTATTAAACTCCCCTGACTTCTGGAATCTTCTACAAAATTATACTTGCCATACATTAAGAATATAGGAGGGAGGAGAAGAATTGAAAAACTCAAAGCTTGTGTCAATTATCAAGTGTTTTAAATATAAAACTTCCCTGTCAACTAGAAACTAAATCCACTGATTTGTTGCCAGGGAAAATGGGTGAAGATGCCATTTCTAAAATGTGTAAAGACATCGCAGTTCATCTTACAATAATATTTTTTGAACTTTTGTGGCATGCTTTTAGAGGAAACAAGATGGGGCTGCGTTAATAATGATTTGCTAAATAGTACATCCTAATCCTAGTGTTTGTTAATCTATGCCTTGCCTTCAGATTTATAGTCTTAGTTCACGGAAAGTAAAAGAGAATCCGAGCAGATGGAGGAACTCAGCCTACCACTTCTCTGCTTGGAGGCAGGTTTGGATATTTGTTTCAGGATGATTTGCTTCACTTCTAACAGAAACCCAGATGCACAGGGAATAGAGAAAGAGGTCTTTCAAGACCTGCAAGATCAAGCCCTATGCACAGGAAAACCTGTAAGTCTTGAGCTGCCTAACAAAGCAGCACACCTGTAAGAGCACATCATGCTGCTGCCTCTCACAGTCAAGTCTCTTATCAGGTAGCCACCACCTGATATAGATAGCCCTGGGCACTCTCCTCTTCAGGCACCCTGACCTCTACTTCATACCCTCTAGACTCCACTAAACAGTGACACATTGAGAAGCTGACCAGAGAAGACAGAGCAGCAGCAGAAAGGAGGAAACAAGTTATGCTTGAAATGTTCCCACTAGCTCTCTCCTGCCTTGCTAGGTGGTTTCAAAGCTTGCTTTCATCCTCCATCTCCAGACCAAACTGGCTAATAAAGGAGCTCTTCTTAGTTTTTCTCACCTGCTCTGAAACAGGATCTGTTTGTTGTGAGAGGCTCTTTTGTCAGAAATCTCTTTTTTGTGTAGTTTTGTTTCCTCCTGATTCTCATTGGCCATGACCTTGGCAGAGCAGAAAGATGGCCTCACTGATCACAGAGCACCCTTCAGCTGTGTGAGGGGCA
Organism: Lagopus leucura; assembly: GCF_019238085.1. NCBI lineage: Eukaryota > Metazoa > Chordata > Aves > Galliformes > Phasianidae > Lagopus > Lagopus leucura. The sequence goes on along the minus strand of NW_024962252.1, from coordinate 44,304,436 downwards.
GGCATAAGGGTGGTGAGTCCAGCAGCAAGTGTGTTGAAATCCTGCCTGTTCTTTTCTGGCCCAGGTGATCTTCTCAGTGATAGATCTGTTCTGAACTTCTGCCATGGCTGAGGAGGGTGGGTTCAGAGGAAAACCAAAGCCTGTGATGTATAATGAAGTCCTTATGAACTGGAAACTAGCAATTGATATGCCCGTGGCAGAGATGCTGACAGCAATGACTAGAGCTTTGCAAGAGAAGGTTTCAAAGATGACTCCCATTAGAAAACTAAAGAAGAAATAGTTTGAATTTATTTTATTTCAGCATGTTGCTCAGCTGCCTAATGTGTTGAGCGAGGGCCGTAGCATTCAGGAAGACTGGATTTATGTTTCCTGACCTATCAAGACTTCTAGGGATGAATTTATACAAATCTGCTCTGTTCCAGGCACCTCATTTCTTTTTATCTCAAGTCTTCGCAGCTCTTCAGCTGAGTATCAAATATTGTTATTATCTAAAGACTTTAATTCTCAAGAAAAGTCACAGTTTTTACAAATCCAGTAAAAACGCATTTACCTACACAATGTGGAAAATAATAGGATGTGATGCCATAAATAGGATGAATGTGTTCTGCAGCTGCTACATGACAGAGAAAAGATCCCAGCCACTTCTTGGGCCACTTCCAGGTGGTTGGGATAAGCTTTTTCTTCCCCCAAATTAAACAAGATCCAGGATGAAGAAGAACATAATTTCATACTTAGGAGTGAGGAACAAGTTAGAATTCTACTTTCATTAGAGCTTGAAGTTTTCACTTGTAGAAAAAGCAAAGAGTTGCCAAGCTGCGAAGAGGGACAGAATATAGTAACAAAATACATTTTAATTGTCCTTTTCTGGCAGCACCTCTACCACCCAGTCAATTCTGATAACACGTCTTTGCTCAGGGGATGTATGTCATTGCAGAGTCCCATCAACTATGCTGAGTAGCAAAGAGAAAAAAAACAAGCCACAACACCATTTACTCAGCTCAGCAACACTCTATTTACAGGAGAAAAGCTTTAATTTCAGCACTTTCAACTTGGAGTGCTATTTGGAAACATTTAGCTCATAAAAAGTCTTTCAGTTCATGCTTTGACCTCATCGTGACCTGAACATTTTGTTAACAAAGTACCCTGTTAATGTTTTGACCAAAAGAACTAATGTACTTGGAGCTGATTATGTTGCCAAAGTGGTGCTTGCTCCTAAAAAGGGAAAGTTTTAATTCTATTTTCAAAACCAAAGCCTTACTCCTAACTATATATGGAAATGTCATCAATCAGTCCTGGAAACTGTGTGCACTGCAATGCAGTGTTATAGCCAGTGTTTCGGCATTGTGTAATAAATCTCACTGTACCATTGCTTGTGGCGGAAGTCTTTTCCTGTGTCAATTTTCTTTCTGCTAGCTTGAAGAGATGTTAATATATTAATAATTAAAAAAGAAAATCATACACAGTATGAGAGTCCTCTTTCACAATCTATTATATATAAGTAAAGTAATCACAAGAGGAAATAGTAAAACTCATAGCCACTGCCATCTACGCTTATAACAGGTTGATTGACTAGGTTTTTTTCCCTTGCATATTGTTATAATTATATAGTAGCCACCTAACCCTTCATCAGACTACACCCTAAGTTATCCTCCTACCATCACACTGTCTTCCAGGTGAGAATATTCTACATTTGCTCCTTTGTGGAACTTAGCTAGGCAACTTGTATTAAAGGAAAAAAAAAAAACAAAAACAAAAACAAAAAGGAAAACAGCACACACAGACATGCTGTTTTATCTCCAAGTGCCTGGATATCAGTAAATCTTACTGGTATGGAATTAGAACAAATGTTTATATATTACTGCATTTTATAAAATGTATACAAACCTTTGAGTTTGGAAGAATTATCAGTCTAGTATTAAATGCAGAGGTTGACAGCCCTGCCTGCAGCAAGGGGACTGGAGCTTGATAATCCTTAAGGTTCCTTCCAACACAAGCCATTCTAAGATTCTGTGAATGATAATTGCTTTCTTACAGTAGTTAAGGACTCATAGTCTGCAAGCTATCTGCCTACATAGGCTGTCTGAGACTTACAGGTATTCTCATAGGACACACAGTTCTTGTAAGGTGTAGAACTGACAGAAAAGCAAGTATTCTCAAGCTAATCAGGGAACTGCTCCTGCTGTTAGCTCTTTTTTAATGCAAGAAAAAGCAACTTAGCTAATAATGGATTTTATACATTTTTATCATTGTCTTATGAATACCTACTAAATGATTTCAGCAACTGAAGCATCTGATATCCTTAAAGTATTCTATTATTATTTCTACCAAGAATGCCTAAAAAGGTTTTTCTGAAAAAGAGAATCAGGATAGATCGTTCAGTCTTCATCTTTATAAACCAAGACTGACAAAATACCTTACTGATAAAGTCATCATCAACCAAACTAATATGCAAATGGAAAAATTACAGTAATAAAGGAGGATAGTAATAAAGAAAGGTTGTATGTGACATATCATAATTGTCTTGTTAAAAAACACAGTGCAAAAGGAAGTACTGTGTGTTCAGCTATTATTTACTAGCCACTTACCTGTATTTAAACTGTGTGTTTCAATTTTTTGTTAAGTCTTGGTCAAGATTAAGAAGTATGTCCTGTGTATATTTTAAAATAATCATGACTCGCTTTCTTGTTTATATATTTTTGTACAGAGCACTGCAAGCATTTTGTATTCATTTTTACTTTGTTGGTCATTTAAGTTACTGCCTTCTTATGGGAATAATACACATCTCTAGACTCTTTCAAACCTGTGTTTTAGGAATTTGGAAAAAAAGTCATAGCTGATTGGTTAATATACAAAAGGGGGTTCTCCTGAATGAAAACACTGGGTAAATGAACAGGATTTAGAAAAGAGTGGAAGAGGATAATAAATGGGAGTTCCTGTGGCTTCTTAAACTATTGGAAACTAAATATAGAACAGCAGAAGTCTTCTATACACTAGCAGTCAATATGATGTAAGTATGTAGGATAAAATCTATTTTATTGCCGAGGAAAAGACGACTATTAGCTGCAGGATATTGCTACTGACATATTGTCATCATACTCTTGTTAGTTTGGAGGCTGAGCATTACTTGTGTGAAAACTGTCACTCAGAAACCTTGCTTCTCAGCACACTTCAGTTTCTCAGTCATCGTCAAACTCACACAGCTATTTTTGGCTTGGGGGATTTGAACTCTGATGCCAAAGTAAAAGTGGCAGACAAACAGAAAGAGACAGCCACGGAGCTCAAACTATTGAGCAGAAAATCTCAAATCTAGAATATTTTAGATAGGAAGACTGATGATCTGTGAGGATTTAATGAATAAAGCCAAGGCTTCAACTTGCTGACTACATGTCCCCAGTTAATTGAGTTTCAGTGACATGTAGAAGAGAGACTGTTCTTACTGAGAAGTGCCTTCATGTTTTGAGAATGCCCCAATCTCTTCCATGGTTTGTTTTCTGTATGTCACACCAGTCTGTCCTCACTCCACCAGAAAACAGGATGCACATTTACAAGGACTTTGGGGAAAAAAAGAATCTATATATTCCCATTTTTTGTCATACCCCATTTCTTGGAAAGACTATACTAAATATTTCATGAATCTCATCTAATTACAATACTTACATTAACTACAGGAAACAATCCAAAGTTATAGTAAGAAGATATAAAGCGTTAGGAGAACAATTAAATCTGGTTTAGATTTAGGATCTCTCTGTTAACCAGGGTTTGGGGGAAATCTCCTTTAGTGAGTGCATTTTCATGAATAGTCTGCATGATGGAAAACAGAAAGTCCTTATTAAATTTTCAGACAATAGGAAGGGTGGAACTTCAGACATGCCAAAGAGCGCAGAAGAATCCTGAAAACTGAAGTTACATTAAAAAAAAAAAAAAGGTGATATTCACCAAGGAAAAATGCAAAGCGCTACATTTAGCCAGAAAGAAAGAGCTTCTCAGATACTGGATGGAGAACAGTGGGTTAAGTAGACAAGTACAGAAAAAGATTTGAGGGTCATTAAATGCTGCTGTCTGCCTATAAATCAGCAATGCCATCTACTTTGAAAGGCCAAACAGTAAGCTACAACTTAGAAATGGGAGAAAAGGTATGCAGCATCTTCTAGTCCATTTGAAGCACAAAATCTTGTTCTATTTTAGCCAGCTTGGGGCTCTCCTCTCCTTAGTCCACTCAAACACTATTCTCTAGGACTACTTCTGCTTTAGGCTTTGCAGTGCCATCTTCAGGGCATGCGTATCCAGCCATCATGGTGTTAGTGTGGTGGGTGAGGGGCTACAGCAGTGTGTCTGTCCTTCAGAACTAAGCTACACACAAGACCCCACACTGAAGATAGTACTGTTCATTTTGCACTGCTATTTATTTCCATTTTCTTTTGAGGAGATGGTCCCAAACCCCAGATCTGCCAACAGCTCTGAGATGTTTCAGTTTTTAACTTCTCTCAAACTCTAGGTTCACATCCAAGTCCCTCAGATAAGAAAAAAGTTACATCACATTTGTATTATCTTTACCTCAGCCACTGTGCAGCACCACCAGGCCAAACATCCATGGGTTGGAAGGGGAAATAGAAAGGGCTGAAAGGTCAGTTCTCTATTAGGCATAACCCATACAGAGGGGTGGAGAACTTCTACATTCATAATTTTATTTGAGTTCAAGCCAGTCAGTAAACATCCTTATTCTGACAAATATATTTCACAGATATTGAAATCCTGCATTTTGTCCTGTCATCTCTTAAAACCCTTTCTTAGATTTTACTTTTTCTTTCATTTCTGATGAAAATGAAGACATTTACTTGGCCAAGCTTTTTTTTTTTTCTTTGTTCTGTGAACACTATGCCCTTCAGAGAGCAGAGATCAGCCAGGCATGAGTGAACTAACACAGAGGGCAAGGGGAAGAAAAACAGTCACTGCTAAGTCCTGTATTCTCTCTGCTTACAAAAGTTTTAGAACTTCGATATTTCTGTTGCAAGCTACTGAGGACAATGGTTTCAGCTCCAGCACCCAGACAACACACCACCTCCCTCAAGTGGTCAGTGAGATTACAATTTGATGTTAGATTTGTTGGTTTGTTTTTGTTTTCGTTTTTTTGCTTCAGAGGCTGATTTTTGGCACTGCCCAAGGGTCTTGCTGAAGAACACACTTTTAAATAACATTAATAGATTGTTTATATCATTTTAACAAAATATGTACTTCGAATACTACATGGAGATAACACTCACCCAGAAACAACTTCATACTGGCATCTCTTGGACACTGCAGACTTTTGATGAGAAGTTAACTGAAATAGCTGCCTTCTTGTGGATGGGCTCTAATAGCTGTCTGCCTACAATTACAGACATTCAGTTGCAGTTCCTGCCGCGGCATGGACTGTGTAAACACATATGCTAATCAAAACAGTGGTCCATTTGGAGAAGCAGCACTGTTAATTCTGATGGCTTCTTGCTCAAATCCTCATTGGAATGATTACAATTTTCTTTTGTTCAGAATGTTCCCCATTTAGAAACAGTACTTTTGTAATTTTCTGTCTAATATATGCTTGTGGAACAAACAAAGAGCTATGAGGAAGAGCTCACAAGAATTCGGAACAGAATTACATAAGTTACAAAACAGCAGTAACGATGGTAAGATAACTCAGGAAAGAAAACTTCAGACTTAGGGAAGCAACCCAGGCACTCACTGCCAATGTTTAGAATAAAATTTTCTCATGGAATTGTGCACTATAGAAGTCTATAGCAAGGTGTTGTACACCAAGCATGTGAAAGAGGAATGCCTTCATACTTATGCCAGCAGTGTCTGTCACGGCAATGGCTAAAGAAACTCCTCAGACCCTGTATTCAGATGTACATCACTGTGCATCTGAGAAATTCTGTTTTAGAATGCTCATAATGAAACAAAATTCACACTGTCCTTTACCCTGTCAGAGCTCAAACACTTAGTTTTGTTATTTCATAAAAGCAAAGAGAAAACAGTTTAGATAGAACCAATGAATGAAAATCAGGCCTGTTACAAAAAAAAATGTCTTACGTTGAAGTCCAACAACAAATGCCTAATAAATCTAAGAGAAAGCCACCACACGGGGTTACAGTGGGAGACAAGAAAACAGTGGTGCCAAGGCACAAAGCAGGTGAATTATTTAATACAGGAAATGCAGTCCTTACATTTTGAGGCCTAAGTCAGTCCCTACTAAGAGTCAAGAATAAAACTGTGAAGTGTGGCATGTACAGCCAAATGTATTAAAGCACTAGTCTTGCTAGAGACAATGTTCTGTTCCAGGATGTAATTTTTGTGTTTCTTTAGTTCGATAAAACTGCATCAGGTATTTCCAGTGACTTTTTTTTTTTAATTTTAACAAAAACCTGATAATTAAAGCAACACTGCTCAGCTTCCCTCTTGGCATTAATGAAGTGTCAGAGGAAGAAAGATTTTAGCATGTATTTTCTTTTCAGAGCATCTAATATCCCACACTGCAGCCAGTGGAAAAATGTAACACACCTCCTGACCAAAAAATAATAATAGTATGAAAGAACATATTTATCAAATAAATTTGAACTACGAAGTTTCCTTCACAGGTTTCTCTGAAAGCTGATGAAAGAATAATGACCCTAACATATTAGAAACAAACATAAATAGTGTGCAAAAGGTACCTCTTTAACACAGCACTAGGGTGGCTAAGCTTGGCTGTTGAAGACCTTAAAAATACAGCAAAGGCAAATTGTCTGCAGCTTGCAGATGTTGAAATAGAAGCAAGGCTAAGGACAACAGCCCCTGACTTGTTAAGTTGTGAAGAGGTGCAGAGCAGTAAGATAGCTTCAAATAACCTGCAAGGTCATCATTGATAATTATATCTGTAGATTAATCAAAAATCTCCACATAGTTGCTTGCTGTTCTCCTTTATCCTACAGCTCACACCTAAGAACTGTCTTTTCTTTTGTTCCAGCATCTGAGAGGCCTTCAGAAAGAAAAGCAATTCCTTGAAACCAGATACAAGCCAAACCAAAATCACATCTCTAAATACCCTCCAAATTTTAGAACTGCTTGAAATTTGAGCTCATATCTAGATCCAAATTTGTCTGTTTGAGGTCATGTTTACACATTTTTGTTTAAAAAACAGCATTGTCTGACTCCCCCAACTTTTTCTACTTCAGCCTTTTGGGTCATTGTCACACCATCTTAACTTGGTCTGATTGACTACCATACACATCCCATTCCCTTCTCACTCCATTATCTTCCACAGATGAAATTCAAGATTGCCTGCTAATTGTTTCTCAGACAGATGACTTTCCAAGTAACCTTCTCATTCCACTCATTCGGGGAACGAAAAAGTATGCCAAAGTGTTATGTGACGACAAATAAGGGCCAACATTACAATTTATGTTTGCGACCTGGCACACAGATAGAAACACACAGTATGATTCAGTGGTTTTTGTAGTCCTAATCCCTACTGAAGAGTGGTGTTGCCAAGGTAAACCTGACGTTTTAAATGAAACTGCTTCGCATATACTGCAGGGAACCTGAGATCCCTCTTTGTGCTGTGGTTTCCTTCTAAAATGTAGCTACTACCTGACAAGACAGAGTAATTGTGCAGGCTGGGCTCTCTTGTGCTAACACTCCTTGGTCTACTTGAGCAAACGGTAGTGGTTCACAGGCTATGCAAATGGAATCAGACAAGTTATTTGAACATGCACATTCCCAAGACTGAGAAGAGGAGCAAAAATAACAACTAGATCCCACTTTCCTTCCTCATCCAGGCAACTCCCAAGAAATAAGATCCGAATTATGTCCCACATTTGTAATAACATAACATTTCTTGATCAATCAATCAATCTACAGAATGAGAAACGGCAATACATCTCATTATTCTACAATCCAAAACAAGATTTAACACTGGTTACCTCTTTCCCCTCACCATTGCTTCTTTTGTGCCCCTTCTAAAAATAAAATATTGACAGCTTTAAATAAAGAGGAGGAAGAGAATGAATTCAAGTACCTAATGCTTGTTATAACACCTATCCAACCCAGCACCAGAAGTTAGCCTCTTACTAGTAGTCCAAATCAGTAAGGTCTACCCAGGAGTTTTAAGGTACTATACCAAAGGCTGAATGACTCCAAATGAGCCTTTCTGCACCCCTGTAGAGGAGCAGTGTTGGTTTCCCATCAAAACACATCAAATGCAGAGGACTCCACCACAAATTTAGCTCATATATATCATACAAATGTAGTTCATCTCCACACTATTCTGTTCTGTAAATGTGCTGCAGTAGGCATGCAGTGAGTAGGATTATGTACACTGAGAATAGGTTGTCTCACCTGAAAACCCCATGATCACCACATTTCAACAGTCTGTGATCTCCTGCTGTCACTGACCAGACTTAGAGACAAAGGTTCAGACCATGCAGTAAATATAATTAGACATCCCCAAACACTGCAGAAGTCTGAGTAATGGAAGAGCATGAAGAAAACTGGGAACAGCCACATAATACAAACTTTGAAAAAGAAAGCACGTAAGCATCCTCATCTTTCCTCTTCTCCACCCTGGCCACTTTCTACATCTCTTCATCAAGACATAGTTTATATGTAAACAGGGAAGATGCAAAGCCTCGGCAAAGTAGGACAACACATCAGGCTCCAGGACAGAGAAGTACAAAATGCCATTTGAGACACTGCAGGCAATGCTGACCCAGGATTACTCCTCTGGTGATGTTTTTGAGCACTGGCCTCCTGAACAGCAGCTCCTGCTGTGCCTCATCTCTTCCCGAAAAAAAAAAAAAAAAAAAAAGATGTTTCCATTTGTCCTTGAACACATGGCTGTCCTGTAGGGACTTGCTGAGACTCAAAAGATCAGTTGACTTTGAAACCAACTTGTTCTTAGGATCCACCAAATGTCTACCAGTATGGCTGGAAGTAACTGCAGAAGTAATCTCTTCATTTCTTTGGTCAGCTATAAGCGTAACAAGAATATTTCTGATCATCTATTTGTTCTAAACCTACAAGTGGAAGTACTACCACCCAACCTGCTCAAAATCTTAATACTGCATTACATGAAAGAAGAATTGAGAATTTCCAGAACATAACAATGGAGAAATGGCAAACCACTTAAAGAAATAAAAAGTAAGAAACATTTGAAATAAATTATTTTCCACCCAGCTCTCCTAAATTTCAAAGGTTAAAAAGAATAATCCTACAGATTTTCTACAGAGATCAAACAGATGTGAAATGGGGCCTTCCTAGCCTCCCACAGGTGCCAGAAAGGTTAGGAAGCTGACTTCAGCATCCTGAATGTTTTAGTTTAGCCACTGCTTATACCACCATTACTTGACTCCTCCAGCTTCCAGTACATCTGTCCCTGACCAGCTGTTTGCCACTACCACATAGCCAGTACAGCAGATTTCCAATTGTTCCATTAGGGTCAGTTTGGACTTTAACCACATTTCTAAGCAACTAGACACAACCTTCTCCATGTTGCTAGAAGTTTTTTTTTCCTAATGCAGTGGAATCTTCTAGTATTTAAATAACTTTTTCCAAAGTATAATTTAAATAGGATTGGCCATAATTATATATGTTTTGGAAATTGGAAAAAAGACTTATGATAGGAAATATTTCTTGCTTTCCATTGCTGATGTTGAGGCTCTCCAAACAATGCTCAAAAGCTTTGAAAACTTTTATTCTGCTTTCCCTGATCGCTTTTTTTTTTTTTTAATTAACAGTTAAACTGCAGCAGTTTACAAGTCAACAAATCTAACACATTTTCCTCACTATGAAACAGCATAGTATTGCACTGCAGGAGTACTTGTACTTCAAGCAGAAGTGCAGATGAAAAATGAGATGCAGTGCAACTCCTAACAAAGAGGAGAAGCAGGTACTGAAGGATGGATAAAAAAAAAGAAGGAAACTCAAGGGTATAGAAGCATATAGTTCACATGGTTCTCACTTTCTCTAATTACCAGCAGATCATTGCATCTTAATGTCCCACATTGGAAGGTTGGAAAAATTAAAACCAGCTTTACAATATTATTAGCTACACAGGATATCCAACTGTAAAGATTAATAACTGAATCAGGACACTCTCCATTACTCCCTAGGCATTTTTGCAAAGACAGTAGAAATTAAAATGCATTGTAACATAGGAAGGTGATTTGAGCTCACTAAGACGTCTATAAATTTTCTAAACACTATGATGGAAGATGTTAAAAACTTCTGGACAGTACATTAACACTTCTTTCATCTAACTAGTGAAATGGTAACTACAGAAACATATCATATGTCAAAATATTTAGCTTTTTTTTTTTTTTTTTTACTGAAATAACATATAACATTCAATTTTGCATAACATGCAATTTTTCTCTCCAAGACAACAAAAACTTTCTAAGAAAGCTCTGCCAACAGTCAGACAAGGAGAAGTGTAACCAAAGAACTAGAAGTCAGAAATCACACAAAAAAAACCCACATGCCTAGTCCTATGAGGGTGCTAGTGCACAGAACCTGGTCTCCAAAGAATGTTCTGCCTCCTTTTAAATCAAAAATATTCTTGCATGGATTCCTCAAGGACCCATCATTGATAGCTGCTCCCAGGCACTAGAACACAGCATAATATTCTGAGCAACACTGTGGGTGATCAAGGCTCTTCCAGGTGATAATCAATACACTCTTCTGAATGTTACCTACAGGCACAGGTAGGTTTGCACAAATGCTTATCTAAACCTTTTTCCTCTATTTAACCCGGATTAATTTGCTTTTCCAATGTTAATATTATTTGGATGTTTCTATCTTTATTCACTTTTTATCTGCAAGTGCATGTTCTGCAGAGATGGGCAGATGAAGCTCTGTTGTAGAGACATTTTGGTGCATGAATATATTACCTAAACACTGCACAAGTCTCTTGGAAAGACATGTAGAATTAAAGACAACCAGAACTATTGTTGGTTTCTGTCTTTTGAATAGTAAAATATTAAAGCAGAAAGCAAAAGGGACTGATCAGCCTAACAGGGATTAAGCCCACTCACTCCCTAAAAGTGCTCTAACCACCAGATTATAGGGTATGCTGGGCAAAAGCATTCCTCATTCTCCCTCTTGAAACTGAACCACAATGCAGCCAGACATACAAGAGCTATGGAAATGGAGAAAAGGCAACAAAGAATGGAACTGTAAGTGCTAGTGCTTAGGGCACACATTGTGGAAGGAAGGGTTGAAAGGCCCACCAGACCCTTCTCCCAGATCTGCTCAGAATTTTCTTTAATTCACAATACAGTGACAAAATAAAGTGAAACGCATGCCTGTACCAGGGTTCTAACCCCAGCTTGTTCCCTCCCACTTGTGCATTCTAGTTAATCAGATGAAGTCAACATATGTTTCTGCCTTATCCTGAGGTTCAACCAGTATTTTCCAAAGGTGTCCTATAGTCTTGGGAGAAAAGGCTGACACTTAAATTAGATAAGCTTTTTGATCATAAGACAGTATCACTCATACTACTGGCAACGATCAGGATGAGGAGGCTAAACAAATAAAGAACACATTTAATGTCAGTTTGTGCACACATGTAGGTGTGGCTGGAGTATCTTCTAGCTTAGTTATCTTTCAGGTAATACCAGAAGTTAAGACATACATGCACAGATACCATGTAAGGATCCAGTCAGATTCCCACATGCTTTTAGATTCTACTGATGCAAACCAGGCGTTGGTGAAATCTGAATTTCTGAGTTTACTTCACTTCTTGGAGCATCATTTTAGATGAAACACAAGAAACATTCCTCATAGCTCTCACAATCCTTCTCTTTCTCATCAAACCTATCTCAGCTGGACAGATTGTTTATTGTCCAGTGGGAAATGTCAATTACACAGTATCATTCAAAAATTTGGAGGAAAGAAAGAAATTCACTATGACGTTTTTCAGGCAAAACTGCATTTTACCCATCACTTGATCTAATACTCTGGTTTGCTACTGTCAACTATCCGCGCCCAGCGGGTCGTGGTGAATGGAGCAAAGTCCATCTGTCGACCCATTTCAAGTGGTGTCCCCCAGGGCCTGGTACTGGGGCCCATCCTGTTTAATATCTTTATGGATGACCTAGATGAGGGGATTGAGTGCACCCTCAGTAAGTTTGCAGATCACACCAAGCTGGGAGGTGGTGTTGATCTGCCTGAGGGTAGGGAGGCCCTGCAGAGGGATTTGGACAGGCTGGACTGCTGGGCTGAGGTGAATGGGATGAGGTTGAACAAGGCCAAGTGTCGGGTCCTGCACTTTGGGCACAACAACCTCAAGCAGCATTATAGGCTTGGTGATGAGTTGCTGGATGAGGGTGAAGAAGAGAAGGACCTGGGGGTGTTGGTTGATGCTCAGCTGAACATGAGCCGACAGTGTACCCAGGTGGCCAAGAGGGCCAACGGCATCCTGGCCTGCATTAGAAATAGTGTGGCCAGCAGGAGCAGGGAGGTGATCATGCCCCTCTACTCAGCACTGGTGAGGCTGCACCTCGAGTACTGTGTTCAGCTTTGGGCTTCTCACTACAGGAAAGATGTTGAGGTCCTGGAGCATGTCAAGAGAAGGGCAACAAAACTGGTGAGGGGTCTGGAGCACAAGTCTTATGAGGAGCAGCTGAGGGAGCTGGGATTGTTCAGTCTGGAGAAGAAGCGGCCCAAGGGAGACCTCATTGCACTCTACAACCTCTTGAAGGGAGCTTGTGGTGAAGAGGGATTTGGCCTCTTCTCCCAGGCAACGAGCAGGACACGGGGTAATGGCTGCAAGTTGTATCAGATGAGGTTTAGATTAGACATAGGGAAGAACTTTTTCTCTCAGAAAGTGGTCAGGCACTGGAATGGCTGCCCAGAGAGGTGGTGGAGTTGCCACCCCTGGCAGTGTTCAAGAGGCATCTGGATGACGTGCTGTGTGATATGGTTTAGTGCTTATGGTGGCAATGGTGATGAGGAGACTGTTGGACTAGATGATCTTATAGGTAGTTTCCAACCTTGTGATTCTATGAGACTATGATTCCATAGATCTATCAGCATGTTTAAGCATTCCAGAGACAAATCTCATACCCAGTGTAGTAAGACAAATGTAAATTTAATGTACAGCTGACTGAAAATTGATTTGGCATTTTTGTTGGAAAAAAACATGTTCCTCTCTCTCCAGATTTATTTAGAACATGAAGAGCAGATGCTTGTGGAAATACTGGTTTCAGAGAGTGTGTGCCTGGCTAAAAGAGATCAATGCCTACCTCATTGTACTTGTGTAAGTTAGTACATGACAAAAATCCAGAGTCCCATCACCATCTAGAGCAACTCCATGTAGTTTCACAAGTAGTATAAAGTGCCAGCACAAATACAGCACTACTGACCTTACAGTGACATTTGGGAAGTGGCCAGTTATGAAAAGGAAGTCCTCAAACTGTAGCTCGCTGCCTTGTTTCCATGTGGCAAAGCTATCTCCAAGAGCCCACTAGGTCTCAAGGAGAACTAAACGTGACCCTGGTCCTATTGTACTGTTCAGAGAGAACAAAGTTTCCCTACAGCCTATCCCCTGTAACCCCTGAGGGGCACGAATGAACATGAATCTCCATGTACAGCTGCCCCATGCTTCCTGCTACTCTTTATGCATCAAGGTCTCAAAAGTAGTGGGAGGAGTAAAGACTGGAGAGACCCACTTTACTGAAAGCAAAGGAAAGAACTGGGAGAAGGAAGATCTGCACGCTGTAAGTGAAGATCAGGTTCGAGATCATGTAAAGAATCTGAAGGTGCACAAGTCCACAGGACCTGATGAGATTTATACATGGGTTCTTAGGGAACCAGCAAATGAAGCTACCAAGCCGCTATCCATCATGTGTGAAAAGTCATGATAGCCTGGTGAAGTTCCCGCTGACTGGAAAAGGGGAAACATAACCCTCATTTCTCAAGAAAGGAAAAATGAAGATCCAGGAAACTGCAGGCCAGTTAGTCTCACCTCTGTGCCTGGCAAGAACAAAGAGCAGATCGTCCTAAAGGCCCTACTAAGACGCATGGAAAATAAAGTGATTGATGGTTACCAGCACAGCTTCACCAAGGGCAAGTCACGCCTGACAAACTTGGTGGCCTTTTATGATGAAGTTACAGCATCAGTGGATAAAGGAAGAGCAACTGATGTCATCTACTTGGACTAATGCAAAGCATTTGACACTATCCCACATGACATCCCGGTCATCAAACTGGAGAAAAAAGGATTTGATGGATGGACTACCTGCTGGATAAGGAATTGGCTGGATGGTCACACTCAGAGAGTTGCAGCCAACAGCTCAACATTGAAGTGGAGACCAGTGACAAATGATATCCCACAGGGATTGGTGCTGGGACCTACAATATTTAAAATCTTTATAGTAGACAGCATGGACAGTGGGATGGAGGGAAGCCTCAGCAAGTTCGCAGATGACACCAAGCCGAGTGGTGCAGTTGACACACCAAAGGATGCCACCCATGGGAACTTCAACAGACTTGAGAGGTAAGAACTTCATGAAATTCAACGAGGCCAAATGCAAGGTCCTGCATCTGAGTCAGAGCAATCCCAAGCTCAAATACAGATTAGGTAGAGCGTGGCTTAAGTGCAACCCTGAGGAGAAGGATCTGAGGGTATCAGTTGATGTAAGACTGAACATGAGCCAGCAGTGTGCACTGGCAGCCCGAACACTAACCATGTTTAACCATCAAGAGGAGCACGACCAGCAGGTCAAGGGGGAGTGATTCCACCCCTCTACACTGCTCTAGTGAGATCCCACCTGGAATACCGCATCCAGTTCTGGGGTTCCCAATAGAAGAAGAACAATGAGCTGTCAGAGGAGAGCCATGAAGATGACCAGAGGAGTGGAGTACCTGCCTTGCAGAGACAGACAGAGAGCTGAAACTTTTCAGCCTGAAGAAGAGAAGGCTCTGAGGAGACTTTAGAGCAACCTTCCAGTAACAGAACGGGGCCTACAGGAAAGCTGGAGGGGAACTTTGTATAAGAGCACATGTCAATAAGACAAGGGAAAACGGCTTTAAACTGAAAGAGGTTAGATTTAGACTAAATACTAAGAAGAAACTGTTTACTGTGAGGGTGGTAAGATACTGGAGCAAGCTGCCCGGTGAGGTCATGAATACCCAGACCCTGGAGGTGTTCAAGGCCAGGCTGGATGGGGCTTTGAACAACTGAATCTAGTGGGTGTTATAGCAGGGGGGTCAGAACTAGATGTTCTTAAAGGTCTCTTACAATCCAAAACATTCTGTGATTCTATGACCTCTCCTGTGCCAAACTCTTTCACTTCAGAGTAGCTGCCCCAAACGTGCCCTGCTACATTCTGTGGCTATGGCAGGAAAAGTCCCCTTCTTTCCTGAAGGAAAATTTCTTCAAACACCGAAATTGTGGGAAAAGGCAGCAGACCAGACTACATGGAATGGCAAAGGCTCTGACCAAAATAGCCTAAATTGCACTCATAAAATGGACAAAAATAGCAAAAAATGCATTTATATAATGAACTCATTTCAGGGAAAAAGAACATACGGTTGACCTACAGCAGACTCTTCACCTCGGAGACAGAGTATCCTTTTTGCAGTTCACACATGTCTCACTGAGTTCATGAGAATGTCTGCCACTCTGCAATGCCATCTACACTGCAAATATACTCAGATGTTTAGTGCAGTGAGCTGCAACAGCACACTGCTGCCCAGTTAACTAGAAGTACATGGACTGAGGATTTGGCAGTCCTAGCTTCATTATTTTCACTTGAACTGATCAGTAGCAACACAATATTTACAGGAATTACAACATCCTCATTTCAAGGATTCAACATTTCAAGGATTTCTTATCATGTAAAATTTATGTGCACTTAGCTGTTCATGAAAAACAAATTAATTTTATGATCAGACAACCCATTTTCATGAACATCACAAAACATCTGATTTTATTTTATTTTAATGAACCAGCTCTCCTCACCTACTCCAAAATAGCATGGGCAATTCACATATTCCAGAGAGAAGATAAGATTTTGAAATAGCATAGTAAGTAGGAGAGGTCACTTTCAAATTGGGACGCACAAAAGCATGCAGCAAGGCAGATCTATAGATTGGCTTTAAGGCCATAGAGAACTCCACTATAAGTGGATATGAAAGATGTTTGCAGTGCTGCAGATGTTTAATCCATTCAGTAGGTAAATAATAGTAAAATCAGTCTACTGGATGTGATGAGCCTGCAGGGATGCACACATGTGCAAGAAATACCCTTCTTTTATTAGGATCAGAGAAGAGGAATCTTGAAACTCTTTATTTTTGTGACTTGGAGTCACAATCTGGAAGAGATTGAGAACCACTGTGTTACAGAGCCTCAGTCTCTGACACTAATCAATCCAACAACTTTCAAAAGTGGCAGAAGAAATGAAAACCCATCTACACTGCTCATACGCCGATCACTGATAGTTCAAGCAAGCTCAGTGATCGAGCCAGGCATTTGAATACACAAAATAATTAACACCAGCTATATGTTTTAAACATACATCTATGCATATCTCTCAAAAAAATATCCTCCCTGTGTCAACATTGCAAAGGCAATTAGACAGGCCTGGTTGTCCTGGTCTACATGTGTTTGACAGCCTGGTACTGCCAGCTACATTCCCATTTATTAGCTGGAGGTTGACAAGTCTATTGAATTCCTCTCATCAATAAAGCATGTAAGGAGTGACACTGTCTTCTGCTTCTGGCATTACTCACTTTATTTCTGAGGCAGTGCTTAAGTGCTTTGCTGGACCAAACCAAGCAACTCAGCACCACCCAGGATCTGGCACTGCAACCCTGGCTGTATATTCAGTGCTCTGCATAGCAGTGCATTTAGGGTAGGAAAACCTGCTAAGTATTCATAGAAGGATTTAAATGAAGATGATCAGAAGTATTACACTGAGTGTCATCTTTAAAGCAAACAACAAGAGATCTTACTCCACACAGAATTCTGGAAATAAAGACAAATAGTCCTAATTTGAGAAGATATAGAACATGCTGGAACAACCTAACACAATGAAACAAAAAAAAAATTAGGCTAAACATTGAAAATTAACTATAAAATCAGTTGGGCCTCTCAAAAGAGGCAGATGAAGCCTCAAGATCAGCAGCTATGCAGGAGCCAGTAAGGTAAGACACCACAGGATATGAACACAAAGCATGGTCCCACAAATGTAAGTGACCCTTCTGCGGATCACCCAGGCTGATGTTGTATTTTTCCCTACCCATTGATAAACCAAGCCTGCTTCTGTTGAAGTCAATGGGAATTTTGCCACCAACTTCCAAGGGAATAGCAGCCCCTGGATTTGGCTGTGTACAATTTCAATTAAAAAGTCTATGAATCACATCATTTTGCTCTTGGCAGCTGAAAGACAAAGACAGTGGGATAGGAAAAGAAACAGCTCAAGCAAATGGAAATATTTTTTCTATTGGACTCTTTCTTAAAGGAAGATACTGAGTATAACTTTTTTTCCTCCTGTTCTGTTGCTAATGACTGCTTTGTCTGATTCAAGTACATTGCTAACATCTTGACTACTTTTCACCATCAATGAGTTTGACTCTGAGAGATTTATCCAGCATGAATAAAACTCATTCCTATACAAAAAAATGTTTTCTGGTTCAGGGATCATTCAAATCCTCACTTTGCTTAATTATGACAGTTAATTTAGGTTCAGAGTAATGGAATATCCTTGCAAACAGGGCACTGGAAAACCTCTCAAAAACACCCCTGTGAGCTCCAGTGGTGGCATTAGAGCCAACTAATTGTCAGGATCGAAGAGCTCTGCTTGCTGCACTCATAGTTCCTGTGTCACCATCACCCAGCTGGGTCAAAACATATCTTTGTATGTGCATGATTGCTTCATAGGTACATATTAAAACAAAGCCATCTTATTAATGCGACTGCAATTACATAAATAACATCTACGTGAAATATTTTCTGAAAGAATGAGAGGACAGACAATAGTGCCAGCAGATAAAGACTGTCATTCAGACAGCCTTTGCTCATCTCCAGATTTCCTAAATACCCACAGACCAGTCATTAGGAAGGTGTCAACAAAAGGCAGTATGCACTGCATTCCTTTTTTCATTCACTCGGAAAGCAACAAAAAAAATACAAGTTAGTTGTCCTGCATCCCAAACCAGATTCTCAACGCATTTTGGTGCTCAGCTTATACAAATTTCAGTGGGATTTAAGTGCACAAAGTAGGAAGCATTTTCAAGAATCCTGATTTCCATTTCCTCTCTGTAGAACATTTCCAATGTTTTGCACTGTCTGTTTCAACCTCTAAGACTATTAGACTACTTTCATCATTTGAGCATATGCACTGCCTGGCACAGCAAGGCTTTTGCCCCTGCAAATGTTCTGTAAGCATTTTAAAATATGTAACTTTTTAGTAAAAACAGAATACATATTCTTACTATAAACCAAGAACAACTTTGAAATAAAACTTCCCTATGCCTTCAGTTGCAGTAACTCACTAGCTTCAGATAAGTACCACCAAATTACTCCCTGTGTAGTCAGGACAGTTGTAAGAGTTGCCTCAAACATAATTAATAATCATAATCAACAATCTGTTTCCATTATAACCATAATCCTTCAATACTGCATTGAGCAGGGTTCAGAAGCTTTGCAAGCCAAGACATTTTTTTAGTGATTTATACAGTGAAGTAGAATTTCCTTAACTCACCTGCAAAAGCTGAAGCATTTTTGTGATTATAGTTCATTTTCAAAAGTTTCCGTTCATGTAAGGGTTTTTTATTAGAAAAAGAAGCACATTAAAGGGATCCATGTATATGTGCCTGCTACACATATCTTTGACAAGTCTGACAGTGTGCCACTTGGAAGAACAAATTTGATTTTATTTGAAACAGACTGCTAGCTACATGCAACTGTTTTGACTGTAAAATGTGTTGTTTCACTATGAATAGAATATAGGAAAGGAAAATATTGATTACACATGCAGAGTTTTTCCTCTAATAACATTACCACACACATTTGCTTTTATTGTAGAACACAACAGCAGTCTGTTCATTTTCATTAGCAATGCCACATTCTAACAGCTATTAAAATCACTTTTCAGAATCAAAATAGAGCAAACAAATGCATAAATAAATAAATACACAAACTCAACAACCGATGTAAATCCTTGTCATACCATTATATTCTATTAACTTCCTTAGTCCAAACACACTAAAATAAGAGAGCGGCAAAGATTTTCACATCCCATTACCCACTCCCTGAGTCATGCTGTTCCTTGTTAACAGAAAAGAGCTTCAAACTAATCAAGAACACATATCAGAGAATATTTCATTTGGAATAAAAAGAGAAATAGTTACCAATGTCAAGAAATTGCAACTGCTAACAAGTGTCCACAATTTGCAGACAAAAAGCAGACCAAACAGCAACACAAGTCTGTAAATTAAAAATGAAAGAAAAGGTTCCAACATTGTGCAGAGTTAAGTACCTCTACATTTAAAATAAAATGTGTAGAATGGGAGGAAGAAACTATCAGAAGCAGCAACTAGGGAAGAAAAATTATTACAATGTACATAAGATACCAGTTAAATGAATAGCATAGCCTTCTTCCATCTTGGAAGGCTGTTATGCTACTAAAAGGCAGCAGTAAAAGATCAGAACACTGTTAATCAGCATGAAAGGAGAAGATCAGCCAAGAACAGCAAAAAATAAATATATTTTTAATGGCTATTAAAAAAATCACAGGTTTTCTGGCCAAGCAGGGAGTCTGAGATGTCTGGTTACTTCACTTTAGCAGGATACACAAATTGAATTTACCCTTTGGTGCTTACACCAGAGAGGCCACCTTCAGCAGCACCTGAACTGCACAGAAGCAGAAGTTGGCTTTGTCTGCTCTCCTAAAGTTGACTTCAGTCAACAGCTTTGTCTGTGCATACAGTGCAGCAGTAAAACCGCTGAGAAGCTGTGGTATTGAATCAATGTTAAGCCCACAAAGCCTAAATTCCACCTCATTTTAATATATTAAGTAGTATTTCTCACAATATATGGAATTTCCTTCTTAATCCTCATGCAGAAAATACCATGCCTTTAGGTTTCCAGCTGGGGAAGGGCCTTTGGATGTTCTAAGGCAGTAGAAAACACTGGAAACATTAACTGTAGAGACATTTTCTCAGGATGTTATTTCAGCATGTTCCAGACACAGCCTCATGGGAAGGACAAGGAAAATACTTGTTATACCACAAGAAGCTTGAATGAACTTGAGCAGCAAAGAATAGGGCCTTGTGGAAAGGTCTGCAAAGGATGAGTTCAGTCTAAAGCAGAGGCCCCTCTATCCAAAAAAACAAATATGCTCTAGACTGGTCTCAGAATAATAGCATCATAAAATATCCTAAGCTGGAAGTGTGAAGGGAGTCAAGCCCAACTCCTGGCTCCACGGGACCACCAAAATTAACCACTATATCTAAGAGCATTGTCTAAATGCTTCTAGAACTCCATCAGCTCAGGGCCATAATCACTGCACTGAGAATTCCCTTCCAGCATCTGACTACACTCTAGTGAAGAACATTTTCTTAAGACTGTCTATAGGTCAATAGATAAACATCAAGAAAAGCAGTGCATCGATGCTTCAGTGACTGCAGACCTCTCAGAACAATGATGCACCATCTGAGAAACAGGACACAGTCATCCCTCCAACAGAGCATGAAATGTATTACCTAAATCTTGCCCTTGTAGAGGAAGATGCTGGAGCTCTAACACCCTCTGTTCAGGCCTCTCTCCGAGTGAACCTTCAATCCAGGCTCAGACCCAAACACAATCTCCTAAATGTTTTTGGCAGAAGGGCATTCAAAGAGGTGAGACTTTTAGCTCAAAGCTACTGGGAGTTGCTTACATAGTAAAGAGCGCTGTTCTGCATACTGGGACTTTCCTCACTCAATTCCTAGTGCAAAGTGGATCCGTCTTTCACAGGAGATTTTATTTATCTGAAGAAGCAGAAATAAAGGGCTTATTTCAAAGGAACAGTCAGAAAAATAATGAAAATAAAACATGCATTACACCACATGTCAACTATTACTACTATGGAACTTACTGCTGTACATAGGACACTATTCACATGACTCTGCACAGAGCTGATTGTGCCATGCTCTGGGAAAACCAACAACTGAAGAATAAAAGGCTTCTAAACACGATGCTCCTAGTGAATCACATGTCAACAAACTATCTCACCCTCAAATCATTTAACACGCAATTTCAAATCCAATATGTATTTCCTAATTGCAGAACGTCAGGGACTAGAAGTAATGCTATTCATAGATATCTCAAACTGCAAACAATTCTTTTAATGCTTAACTGTTTTCTGAAATATAAAATAGCACTCAGATTGGTATTTATGTTAAAAATGCCCCTAATCCTTTTAATTTAATCTTCTACTATTTGTTAATGTTTCTTTGGCTCTTGTTTAAACAACTGTGGAAAATACACATGAATTTACCTTTCAACAAGATGACTTCTTTTTCCCCACCAAATGAAATCCTCCCTCCTAGTCTCAAGTTTTCTTGGAAGGAACTACACTTTTCTTCCATAATTTTGTTTGTTTGTTTGTTTTAAGTACTGAGAGCTTTAAGTTACCTACTATTCCTTAAATAGTGGGGAAAAGAAAGAAGTATCCCTATAAGCATCTTATGTTTTGGCTATTCAATCTTAAAAAGATTATATATGAGACCACTTAGGATTTTAAAAGTGAAAGAAAACACTAAGCCCTGAATACCACAAATTGTCAGAACTGCAAAGTATAGGCCCACAAGTTCGAGTTCAGAAGCTGGAGCTTTAATTTTCAAATTCATGGGTCTTAAATTTAACAGTGCTCTTAAAATGGTTCCATCAAGCATTAAAATGAATTACCTTGCCTTCTACCTTAAATTAGCATAAATCACACATACAACTTTCTCACCTAAAAAAATAAATGTATCTGCATAACATGATAATGTGATGGAGAGTACAATAACAATAGCAGGGTGGCAAAGCCCTAGGCTACAGCAAAAGAGGACAAGCCCAAATAAAGCAGCCATACGTACAGAAATGAAGAAAAATTGCTAACCTCCAGGAGGCCTCAGGTAGGCAGGGATCTCCAGCAAGAAGCTCCTGCCTCCACTACCAACCCTTAAGTGAGGTCTGGGAAGGGGTGGATCTATCTCCACCCCTTCTGGATGCTCAGGTACATTCGTGCACCTGAGCTTCCCTAGGTTGGCCCTGCCTTCCCACCAGGTGCTCAGTCGCTGCTTCAAGCCCTGACTTTGCATTTCCGCTACACTGTGCCATGTTCAAATCACAGTAACTTTTCTAACTCAGGCATTTCAATAATTTTTGTTAGATGTAATGAAGCCTACAAGGACCTGCTACTTTTAATATCATTTACATTCACAGAATCAGCAACAGGCCACTTTTCAGATTCAGCTTTGTTTAATTCTCAAAGCTAGTCCTATCCAAGCCACTATATTCAATGTATGAGATTACAGATCTTTGGGAAGTGGCTTTTACCACCTGTTTTCTGAGAATTCATGCAGACCAGGATTTTTAATAGCATCACAAGACCCGTGCTTTAACTCCTGATCGCAATCAAAACAGCAAAGAATTTTCAGAAGTGCTCAGGCATCATTCTGCCATATTCAGTTTCAACTCTGTAAACAAGCTGTATCTTGCAGACAAAAGCATGTAGGTCACTGCAAATCAATTCATCTAACTATGGCTTCTATCACCAGAGTCCAGTTTATAATAAAAGAAAATAGCTTATCTGAATTGTTAAAGATGACATAATGCAAAATCTTACCACTTTATGTGTGCTCAGGGTCCCCTCATCCATCCTCTGCAGGATGATGGCAAAGATTTCACATCCTCCTTCACTCCGTGGTCACCTGCAATTTTGAAAAGCTATTGTAGGACAGAACCTCTTTGAATAGAGATAAGTTTAGGAATCCTGATTATGTAAGGTTGTTGAAAAATATTCATCCAGTGAATGGTGGAGAAGTGACAGAAAAATTAGATATTGTAACTCTTCTCTGGGGTTTTTGGTGTTGTTTTTTTTTTAATAGCAAAAAGCTATAAAGGGACTAACAGCACACATAGAAGCGCACACAACCAAGCTGAACCTATAAACTCAAAAAGAAAAAAAACTTGTGGATAATTGGAGACGGGAGAAAATAGGAGCTCCAATCTGCCACCAATGAAATGAAAAATCATTTTCTCTGCTTTTTCAGTTTTCCATATTTGCCATCTAAAAACTGAGACGAGATTTCAAAGCTTTTACTTCAGGTGAAAAAGGATGGAACATTTTTTAGAAGATGGTACATCCTTTGAGAAGAGTCTACAATCTTGCTGTTCTGCTGATTTAAAGACTTTCACTCAAATTGTCTGAATTATTTGACTCAAAAAATTACAGCCAACTTTACAACCCCATTAGTAAAGTGCATAGTCAGGATCGTTTACAGTAGTTCAGAACTGAATCCTCTTTTGTCTCTGGGTATGTCTTCTGCAGCAAACAATTTCCCAATCTTTTTATTAACTTGAAAGTGTTAGGGTATTTTTCTCTCTGTTAATGAGTTTAGCTTTGTTAAATGTATCTTAAGTTTCAAAAGATTATACCATTTTGAATTACTAAAGCAATAAAATCAAAAAGGGTTTTGTAAATTAAAAAAAAATAAATCTTAATGTTTGCCAGAGCTGTATAGTTGTAAAGAAGTAGTCAGAAATAGCGTAATAACAATAATAATAATAATAATAAATAGCTGAGGCAGATTATTACCGGGAAATAGGGAAAATTATTTTTCCAACTGCACAATGACTTAATAAAAATATGTATTTTACGCCATGTAAGCTACCATGCCACTGTTTTTACTTGTAAAAACAATCTCCTTTTATCTCTCCAGGCTGTGGAACATCTGGTAAGCAGCTTCTACTCTGCATTCTTTGTTGCCCACTAAAACTTGAAGACTTGAGGAAAACCTATTACCCAACTTGCCCCTAAAAAATAAATATTTTAAGAGATCCACCAGAAAGTTTGATGATAATTCATTTATTTATGGACATGCTATTAACTTTATAGCTCAAGCCAGTTCTGCCTCAAATGTTCTACATGTGATTTTGGGAAACCTGTTTTTCATGGCAGAGAGGAAGGCTAACCCTTCTCAGAAGGAACGCTTTAACATCTTTTGGGACCGCAGCTCTACAGTGCAACTCAATCAAATGCAGTAAGCAGACCTGAAGACTGGATTTCTTGAAAATACTTCCAAAGCTGCTGTCTTCAGAGGGGAGTTTTCTCACAAGTATCTTCTTACTACCTCCTTTTTTTTAACCCTTTCTCACTGGAAAAAATCAACATCCAAACTCTAAAGCTACTCCTCTCTGGACCCTCAGGACAGTTGTCCTCTTCCCCGTGGCCTTGTAAGTGATGCTTCATTTCTCTCTTCACTGATCATATCTACATGCAACACCAAGAGAACGGGGGGTAGGGTGGGCATGCAACCCTTCCTGCAGGTCACATTCACAGGGTCTCCCTTGGAGCTTAGTTTGATATTAATAAGAAATGGAGGCCACTGGAGTGAAAAATATTCCCCAGCCTGTTCTAAATAAACCCAACCAAAGGGGACTTGCAAAGGCCCATACAAGGGTTTTTCTTCCTCCATAAGCTTTTAGGGCTGGGTCTGGCTCTGCGCCAGGGCAAATTTTTAGCAACTGACAAAAACTTAGTCCTGACAAAAACTTGTACAATGGTAGTTGTTCTGTTTGGGAAATATCTGAATTGCTAACCACAGTTTTGTTTTGGGGGCCTGAATAGGGTAGGCCAAGTAATAGCATGGTCCTAAGTATGAAAAGCAATGGAGTTACATAATTTCTAGACAAGGCAAAAGATCACTGAAGTATGAGTCTGAAAAGGTTTGCTTCAAATTAGATTTGAAAACACATGCATAGGACCTAAGTTGAGCTCTTATGGCTCATATGATTTGTTATACTGGAACTTCCCGCCCCAGCTTTGTTTAATATTACCCAGATGTGCAGTACTGCAGAGACCCAGACATAAGGCATGCACATTTACTCTTCCACCCCAGCTCTGCAAACCGACCAACAGGTGGGAGCACTGCAGAGCAATGTATTTTGGTTATACTAAAGGAAGTCTGGGGGAGAGATGGTCTGGGTCAATTGGAAGATACAAGGCAAAGGAAAGAAATTTTATCTGTTTTAACAAGTAAGTGGTGAGATTTTTGAAGGGAGTCCATAATGTCAAAGGGAAGGCACAATTCTCTCTTATGATCTCCCTCCATTCCCCTACTCCTGACTTGACTGCCTCTTCCTTCCTAACTTTGAAGAGGAGAAATAAGACGATCCTTCTCTCTTCTCATGAAACAAAATTCTCCTTTTTCCTCCTGTCCTGAACTGTGGATGAGAAGAGCGAACAAACCCACAACATCTCTTCTCTGGAGCACACAGGCAGTGTAAGGAGGCACTGCTGGCTTGGGTTTCATTGTTTAACTTTAGGAGTACTTTTTTGTCCTTTGCTTTTAGCCTGTTTCTTTTTAAGAGAACATACTGGATAAAAGTCATTGCTCAAGGCAAAAAAGACACTGGGCTTTGAGTTTCATTTAATGTCTTAGTCTAAGCTGACTTGTGGTATAACTGTAATTGTGCCAGCTATCTGGTTAAGCGTGCAGCTTGCTCCAGTTCTGGGGCTGTTTCTCCTCCAAACAACTTGTAGTTGCACAGAAATGATACAGGCCTTAGCACTCGGAGTAAAGGGGAAAAAATATTATTGATAGGTCAAACGTTTTGCTATGTAAAGAGTGGAGTTTATTATTCTGTGAATGTTGTTTTCAAAAAGCTTTCCTTTGCATTTTGCCTTCAGAATGGTCCACTGAAATCTATATATGAATTAAAAAAAAAAAAAATCAGCAGAGGTTGCTGGCAGCAGAAAAACATAAGTATCAACAGTTTATCTGTAGCAAACAAGAAAAACATCAGAAAATGGGATGCAGCTAAATAAATGAAATGAAGCATTAGGTTAAATTTAGCATGCAAGCGTCCCACAAACCTAACAAAAGGATTACTAGTCTGTTAGCATAGCTACTGGGAAAACAGCAGGTCCTCAGGCGGGAGAGAGCTCTCCATAGAGAGCCAGGGTGGAGCTGGCTTCTGAGAGGCACTGATCTCCCTTCCCAGATCTCCAGGAGAGCTGTCTGTGAATGCTGATGGTGGTTTTCAGGCATGTCTCTATTTGCAGGCCCCCTAAAACATTATGCTGAAGAGGCAAAGTGCATGATACTGCCTTAAATTCTACTGCCAGCAGAACTGTTTTTCTTTTCAAAGTAGTCTACAGACAGTTGGGAGGTCAGAATGTGCTGCCTTTGGACCCTGTTTGTGGCAGCAAAGGAGGGGAGGAACTGTGCCAAAGCTAAGAAAGCAGGCATCCATCACAAGCAGAAATGTAGTGTATACCAAGCTTTGCAGAAAGTCCTTAGAGAACTTGCTATACCCTTGCACAAGAAGGTTAGATAGACTACTCTAGGAACTGTATCAAATGCTTTTATTCAGGGAATCACCCTCTTAAGAAAAGCAAGAAAATGATAGTCTATCAGAGATGCCAGAAAATGCCATACAAGGAGCCTTGTTTTTATAGAACCAGACTTCTTGATGTTTGAGGGCTGAAAAATACTGAAGAAACAAACAAACAAACAGCCTGAATACTTCTGTTAAAAGTGTCATGGACAATTCTGTTCTTCAGCTCCTCCTGCAATAGCAGACATCTGATAACCTGTAAGTACATGGAATAACAAAGTACCCAGAAAATACAAGTGATAAATGGTACATTTGGATTCAATGAACCTCCATGAAAGTTCCCATATTTTAAATGAAAGCAGCAACAGCCCTCTTCAAAGAAGAAGTCTGTCTTCAAATGCCCACAAGTATGGTCTGATGAGGAGAGAAGGTTTTGTGATTTCAGGATCAGACCCTTTGGGAATGAATAAAATAAAAGGTTGTGTTGTGCTGATAATATTCGTCTGTACATTTTGGTCTCCATAATGCTCTGGACAAAAAGTATTTAATTTAATTAGGGATGGAACAAGAAGGCCATGTTATGGTTTTGGTTTTGAAGAACTACATTAGTCAAGTTATGATTTGCACAACCCAAATCAGGAATGGTTTAAATCTAGGTTCCATTTTTAGCCAAACCACCAAAGTCCAGAGGGGATGGAGAGCCCAGATAAAAGTTTCTGAGTTTAGTCTCATGTCTATAATGGACAAACCGGAGTGGTTTGGGTTTTGAATTTTGCAAAACCTCATCACTCAGGTTTTGGTTTTGCAGAAACAAAAACAAGTTGGGGGTGGTTTGGATGTTGTTTCATTTTATATGAATCATTAAATTCGAGAGAGAGGGTGGGATTGGATAAAAGCTTTATTTATGCCCCATCTTCAGATGTAACAACATTTTAGTGATTTATTCTGTGATTTTTCAGGAGTCAAAGAAAACCAGCCAAAAAAGTAGATTATAAAGTCAGTTGAAATCTCATTCTTCCCAGTTACTAAGCCATTCTGCAAGGTATTAAGGTAACACAGTTGACAGTGACTTTGCAGAGAATTTGTAAGCCGCTGGGACTGTATGGGTCAGATCCATGACTGGCAGAGCTGTCACCACACTTCCAAAGCTATACCAGTTAAGGATCTTCATGACTGAAGAAAATTTCACTGTTGTAATTAGGCATGTAAGTCTCATTTATGAAGTTAGTCCACTAGGACAGAAGTAATTGGAACCTTGAAAAGTTAGAAATTTCGGAATTCAGATGACATTTGAAACAGAGAATTAGTATTCTCTGAACTGAAAGGTTAACATTGTCCAGGATAAGACTTGTGTTGGGAATAATTAGAATAACAACTGATTCACAGTTGGGAAACAAGAATTCTTCAAGAGCTAGGAGCAGAGAAATGGGACACACTGTCCTTTTCCATTTAATCAATGCTATTCATAGTGTAATTCAATCAGAATTTATTATTCTCTCTTTTTCTTATTTAGACTGTGTTGATTTTTCTCAAATGCAGATTTATATATAAAGCAAGTTGCTGACATTTTCAGAAACCAGTCTTGGTTACATAACCTGAAACAATCATCTCTCTCCCTTTTTGATCACTCTATTTTCAGCAAATGAAAAAACAAGATATATATGAAGATGTATATTTAAATAAACATAGATATTATCAATGATGTTAAGAATTAGTCCCAGGTCCCAAATTTAAGTACTCTTTTAATTGGGAGTAGAACAAATGTCAACTGAATATGTATTCTTTACTTAAATCAACTTCATATTGGTTTTGTAGTCAGCAATTACATCTCTGTAGAGTGCTATGGGATATATGAGTAGGAAGATGATGATGAAGGATAAAATATTTCCATCATCTTTTTACCCACATTTGACCATCTCTTCTTACTTCATAGACTGCTCTATCCAAACCCTTCATTCACACACAAGACCTGCCTGTTCTTCCTCTCAAAACCACATTATTTCCTGATTCTAACATTGGTGATTAATGCACATACTTTGGGGTAGATAGACCTGGAGTAGTGGAGATACCTGTTATCCACAGTTTCCCATCCAATCTCCTCAATACATTCAGGTTTCTGAAATGCCAGGATCCGTAAAGGAGTGCAGATTGGAGACTCCTGTGCTCAATATCATCCATTTTTGGTCATTGATAATGGCCATGCAATTCATTAATCAATTTTATTATAAGTTGTCTTATCCATTATTCTGAATCTCTGCTGTTTATACTTTCTTTTCTTCTTTGATTGTTTTGTCTTTTCCTGTTTTAATCTGTTTCACTTCCTCAGCTAACTTCAGACTGTGCCCTTTTCCCTCCATCTCTTATCAATCCTCATATATTTTCTGTCTTTTCCTATACATATGCCTATATCTTGAATGTTAGGTGCCCATCCCACCTCTTCACATGCACTTTGTATTGTAGTGATCTGGCCTGACTGCAGTTTTAATAGACTGGAAAGCAGCAGTGTGATTATGCATTTTGTACATGCAATCTAGAAATGTGTCTGAAGCAGGAACACAACCTTTTGTCTTTTCTGAGTTCAAAATAACATTTTTTGTTGTGATTGCAAGCTCTACAAATACCTTGGTTTTGCTGCAAAGGCACTCCTGCCATAGGTGTACCTAGCCTCTAACATACAGTTTATTAGGCACACTTTAGCCTACAGTTCCTATTGAGGTTGCTTTCAAATACGGAGAGATCCTCAAAGTGCCTTTCTAAATGGGACATTGCCTGCAGTTAAGTTCTTTGTTGTTGTCATCTGCTTTGTGGAAGGAGGTCCAGAGGGAAGGCAGACTAACTTGAAAAACCTACCCCAGTTATATTGTGGTCATCTTCTGCTACAGCAACTATTCCCTTGTTAAGGAAAAAATGAACTATTTTCTTGGAGATATGTGGCTGCCTTTAGGTCTTCCAACCCTGTATCTTATTCCTTTCCTGACAAACAGAGATTAATAATGGAAATTAAGAGCAAATTTTAATTGAGGAGGGAAGATCTGAACTGAAAGTATCAGAAACTTTCCAAAAATCTTCTCCAAAGAGAAGATTTCCCAGAGAAACAAAACAACATTGGGATGTGAAAACAATAAACTTCCCTCCCATTTACTGTTATGAGTATTGAAGAAACACTCATAAGATAGTGCTCAATCTCAGTGCACAGATAACAACACAAAACCTTTTACTGATGTACATGCTGGGGATATGATATTGGGCTGTCCCACTGAACAAGAGGAGGATGCTGATGAATGTCAGACAATGTACACTGGTAGAAAAGAGGAAGGGGACATAAGCTGGGGGAACCAGCACTTTAAAACATAACATTGTGATACCTTTCTAGGGGAAAAAGAATCTCCTTTGTAATTCCCCAAACAGACTTGACAGAAAAAACACTAACCTGGAGTTTTCTATCTCCTACCTCAACTTCTTCCAGGTTTCCAATAGCACTTTAAACTCCTTACTGAGTAAACCCGGGGGTGGAGGAGATGGGAATGTATAGGCAGCAAAAGTTTCTTTTGACAGATTGTCAAATCAAAGCAAACAAACAAAAGAAACAACACCAAAAACACACCGATCAGGGGAGCAGCTCAAGGTTGTCTGAAACCAGAAATAAATCCCAGGTTTCAGGACTCTCCCTCTGTACCCTAAACACAATTTTACATTTCCAGGACTTACGTTGAAACAATGGGAAGATAACAGTGGCAGAAGGGCTCTGCATTTCCCCAGACCTACTCAAAATGATTTTGCTATCGTTGTAGGAAAGAGTTACACATGAGATATATGTTGGGGAAAAAAAGTCAAGCAGATCTTTAACATGAAGGGGTGTTAGTTCGGCAGATTTTGCCACAAAAGATTGTGGGAATTATTTTTCTGTGTTTAACTAAGGAAATGAAATGCAAACAAGCCTCCTTTATAACTCAGTTGAGATTTTTGAGCACTGAGAACTCAAAAATTTCATTACTAACATTCCCACAGCAACTGTAACTTGTCCATACCACAAATGCATATGGCACCATAAAAACCAACACTCCAGACAGTAATAGCATAAAACTCTGAACAATGCTTTTACACTGTGGTGTTTATTGAGGAAAGTAAAATGCTGATTTCCATCATACATGTTGTAGCAAAATATCAGCCAAAAGGCTGAACTTACTTTGGATGTGTTTCTCTTAACTGTTAAGGCACTCTCTTAACTTCTTGGGAGAAGTTCCTCTAATCTCTGCATTGTCTTGGAGTCCTCCCCACCTTCATCCGTGATGGACAGATGGACACAGTGTCCCTTGTCTCTTGCTACCAGAGCCCATGAGATAAGAACAGGTGCATCTCTGTTTGCATGCATGGGAGGATGTAAAATGCTAGTAGTTCAACCCCGGGGGTTTATCACTGATTGGATTTCACAGGAACACATCAGTGTAGGGCAAAAAACAAGTCAAAAGAGCTGCCATCAGACACGTTGTCTGACTCTTCTGTCATACCAGCAGATCACAGAATCACAGAATCACAGGATGGCATGGGTTGGAAGGGACCTCAAGGATTATGAATCTCCAACCCCTCTGCAACATGCAGGGCCACCAACCTCCACATTTAACACTAAATCAGGCTGCCCAGGCCCCATCCAATCTGGCCTTGAACACCTCTAGGGACGGGGCATCCACAACCTCTCTGGGCAGCCTGTTCCAGCACCTCACCACTTTCTCTGAGATCTGAGGTATGTGAGGAAAAGTTTGTTCATGTGTCCACAAAGTTATTCTTAGGCACAAGTCTTTGTGCATCTCCATTAAAAATGTACTAATAAAGCTTCTGTGAAACATATAGTTTAAAATGAATGAGTTGTTGTGATATCACCTTCCTGCTTTTGTGGTAGCAGCTGAGCTGATGGAAGCCTGCTGAGCCAACAAAAAGTTGACTTTGTTTTTGTTCAAGAAGCACCATCTGGCATCCACAGCTGGAGAGCTGCTGCAAAGTTCGTCTTGGTCACCATCTGCCATCAGCCACAAAAGGTGTTCTGATGGCTATCTGCTTTAGTCAAGCCTGGAAAGCTGCAGGTCTGAGAAGTGTGAGCAGTGCAGATGTACTGACCAGCTTTAGAGGAAGGCTCCTACTGGAGCAGGACAGCACACAACTCACAGTAATTGGGAATCTTGGTCTTCCTGCATCTGTGTTCCGAACTTTTTTTTACCTCATCCATTCCAAAACATCTCTGCTCCCTTTTGTTCTTCTGCTCTTTTCAGCACTGCTCCCACAATGGGTGCACTGAGCATATGGCTGTCCCTCCTCCTCCACCAGTGGTTCCCACCATTTAAAAGAGCGGATTGTCAACAACCACACAAAGCAAATTGGAAAGGCCTGTCCTACTTATGGAGCCTGCTGCTGGGGAAGGGGCTGTGGACAGGCAGCAGGACACTGCATAGACCTAAGCATGTCATGGGGGCAAGGGATTCAAAGGGAAGCTGAGGATGTTGGCTGGGGAGCAAGTGGAAAGACCAAAAATATGGGAGACTTCAGCTTGAACTGCATTTTTGGCAGTTCTGGGACTGTTGTTGGCTCACAGTGCAGTACATGACTGGCACAAATAGCTATTTGGAGGAATGAGAGAAAAGGAACACTGTATATTTCACATACAATTTGACCCACCATAATCAAATTTGTTAATAATAACCAACAAATATTTGAGCAGTAATGAGATGATACAGAACATGTTCTATGGAAATTTCTAGACAGCATCAAAACTCTCATGCTGAGTTCTGTAAAACACCATCCTTTTAAGGAGGAAAGGAGTCATTTGAAACACAACCTTCTCATCCTCCATCAGTCAGATGCAAATGATGGATTTAGCTAAATCCAAAATAAATAGAAGTAAGAAAGGAATTAAGAATAAACGTGTAGAAGAACATGAATACATCAAAGCAGTAGAGTAATGGCAGCAGAGGATGTATCACCAGTAAAGGGGAGCTGAACAGGGAAAATGTTGCAGGCAAAGATGAAGAAGGAGAGAAATTTGTGGGAGAGAAACAGAAAAGCAGAGCTGTAGACAGGCTCCAAGTCTAGGAGTTTTCTCAAGAAACAGGTGTAACTTTGTCCAGTTTTTGCATTACACAGGCACAACACAGCTGCTCATATTGAGGAAGTTAGCTTTGCCCATGAAGCACTGTTATGCAGACCCACATGGCTGAGTCTGCCATACATGGTATGGAGTAGGCAGAAGACCTTGGGTCCAAAAGTGCATCTGTGAACAGAGACCTAGCAGGAATACGGGAAAAGTTTAAGACAAGTCCACAACAGCCAAATGAGGATTTTAAGTGGTGATGGAGGAGAGCTGGGTATAGGCCTCTCTCGTGTCCAGTAAGACGCGCTGTGTCTCTATCTGCACTTCAGTAATGAGCTGAGTGGGAGTCAGTCATGGAGACTAAGTATAAACCACCAGGCAGTGGACCTGTCATAATCACTTTTTATGCTACTTTTTAGGGAAAATCGTAAATCTTACACACAGTATTTTCCATACATGAACAAAATAGATGCAAGACACAGGGCTCAGCATGGCAACCAGCACGCAGCCCTTCCCAAAGAGGTGCCATCCTGCAACTGGTCCCACAGCCGCCATGTGTGTCTGTCAGCACAGCACTGCTCCCTGAGCAGCATATTTCATGGATCTCACTGCTGTCAGTGCATCACGAGGACTTTGTTTATATACACCCCCACACATGTAATGCAGAGCTTACTGGAGCTGTGTGCAGCATAGCCTCTGCTTTGACCATTTCCTGTCACTGGCTTTGATCGTAACACAAGATTTTTGTTGAAGTTTTGCTGCATACAAAGCCTTGGGGCAGTTTGGTAAGGAGGAAGCAGTCAGATGCTAGCTGAACAAACAAGCAAACAAGCAAACAGTACACAATCATGTGGTTCTATTCTGGCTTCTGTATGCAGCATTTAATGATAACCACACTGAGGCTGACCTTGAAGTGTTCAGCTGCAGATTCCCCTCTCTCTAGTTGTTCTGTGCTCCTCCAGATCAGTCTCCTGGCCCTCTTTTCCCACCTTCACATTCTACAAGAATCCCCATCTGGCAATTCTGCATTTGAAATATCAGCTCTGCCTTTTTTATCTGCCGTGTTGCAACATGAAGTGTCTCTGCCACAAAGGAGTTTCAAGCAGGACTGGCGCCCTGATGCAAGTTAGACTCATCTTTTCTTGTTGGTTGTTTTTAAAGAGAACCAAGGAGATGCTGATCCTGCAAATGGTGTCTCTGGGCCTGGCTGGATCTGCTCAGGGTGCATGGGAGGCACATAGCTGGCCACAGATGAGTCCCAGCACCAACCTGACAGGAAAAGCCCTGGCAAGAGAGGGAAGCTGAGGTCTATCTCTCTGAGTTCATGTGCTCATAATATTAGCTTTGACATGTATCTTTGTCGCATTCAAGTCATAGTCAGAAGTCAGCTGGCTTGTTACACAGGAAGATGTGCAGGTAAAGGCGAAGGTCTGCCTCTGCTGATTGTCTGTGTGGTGCGCAGGCTGCCAACATGTTGTGTCCTCTCCGAGGCTGGCTTTTTGTACAATAATGTACTTAAAAGCCTCTAAAGTTCCACTTGCACAGAAACAGCAAATTAGATCTATTTAAATCTACTCAGCTGTCTTTATGCCTTCAAATAATTTTGCAGTTGGAACCTGCAAAGTTAACAGAGAAATTCTGTTGCCTTTGCTTTTGACATGACATATATGAAAAAAAAAGCAGTGGATTCACAGCTCTGTACAAATTACTGTCTTGAGTTCAGTTCTCAAACTGTCATACTTTGGAAATGAAGAAAGGAGGTTAATGAGAACGTGGAGGTTAGTATGGCCTACACAGGCAGGAGGTGATGCTCTGAGGTGACACTCCATGTGCCAAGAGAGCTGGCCTCCTGCTGGAGGTTCCTGCCTGCACAGAGCTGTATCTCCAACAGAGATGTAGCTTCTGGGTAAAAATCTTGGCATAAAAGGTCGTTCAGCTTACCCATAAAAACTATAGCTCTGTGAAGGGCAGGTCACAGAGAGCATGCTTTCTTTATTCTCCATTTTATTCCTAGCCTTTTTCTGTCTTTCTCAAGCCTGATTGATTTAGATCAGAGTAGTTATTTGGTTTTCAAAAAGAGTTATTGTTCCCATGTGCAGCGATTTTTATACAACCAGCAAAGCTTTGTGATGTTTCCAGCATATGGCTTGAGTGCCTTTCCTTGACAGCTCACTTTGTATTTTGTCCAGAAGTTTGGGCTAGAAGTGGGGAAACACAAGCAGTAATTAGAAACTCCTTCGCTCTCACCTGGCTCTTCTCATTGGCTCCCTGTCTGGCATATGGCACAGGACTAGAACAGTTCTTAGCACCAGCATCTGAACAGGACTGTATAGATTCCTGACAACAGGATACGCTGTAGGCCATTAAAATGCTCACTGAACAACCTAAACACCTTAAATTTACTGGACATTAATGCTAATTGCCCTGTTTCTAAATTTGGTATGTTCATACTAATCTGCTTAATCCACATCAATTGAGAATCAGTTATTTAAAACTGATGCAAAACTTTGATGTTCATGTTGAATCAGATCATATTCAGTCTCTCTCATTTCAATACAGAATTACATTCAGGATGATTCAGGATGTATATGTGCTTTATAGCATAATCAGGTCTTTCTTACACCATGCAGAATGGCCTAACTTCATTCCAGTTGGGATAGCAACTGATTGAAGTGTTTACTACCAGCCCAACAACATCCAGGTGGAAGGCTCCTTGTGCAACTGTGCAGAATGGCTGTGCACTGCAAGCTTTACAGAACCTACCACTTTCTTGCAATACGGCAGGTACCTTCAAACGGCATTTCTGGGTAGCTGGCAGACCATGAGCACAATATCCAGCCAAACAATGTGACAAGGAAGGAAGGAATTGCTAAAATCTGATCTATCACCAAAGCTTGTACTGCCAGCAGGACTATAGTAACCTCTGTGAAAGGAAATTCTTCCAGGATGAACTGTCTTGAGAGAAGTGATTTCTTCTGATGACTTATACTCACTCAACTCAGAGGCACTCACTTTTTTTCAACTACTGCTGTTCTGTTGATGCTGGAGAAAAAGGCAATGTTATGAAAGGTCTGGTCCTTCTTCTCACACAAAAAAATTCAAATGCTGAGAGTTTCAGAAAAATTTGTTATAAAAGCAACCAACAGCTCACAGGTTGGCTGCTCTAAAATATCCCAGGTGCTCCTCAAGGTCTCGTTCTTTGGTTCCTTGTCTTGTGCCTGGGCAGATTCAGGTCAGAAATGAGGAAGAATGTCCTCTCAGAAAGAGTGGTCAGGCACTGGCACAGGCTGCCCAGGGAGGTGATGGAGTCACCGACCTTGGCGGTGTTCAAGAACCATGTAGGTGTGGCACTTAGGGACATGGCTTGACGGTTTGGCTTGATGACTTCAGAGGTCTTTTCCCGCCTTAACAATTCTATGATTCATGGTACAACGTGATGTAAAGACCATTGCCAGACCGATTATCTGAAGACAAGCAGGTTCTTTAGCTAGTGTGATGCTTTTACAGGCTGCCTACTGTAGTATTCCTAAAATTGCTAGGTTCTCCTTAAATCAGTCAGACATGCTTCACACACAACTGCCAGTTTCTGAGTAAAACTTTCAGAAGTGCCTTTGTTACTAAGCCAGGTTGACTTTGAGTGGTACTTAGAGATCAAACACATGATCAGATTTCTAGAACTTCTCCAGCCTGGAGTAACTGGAGGTTGTACAAAAGCTGAATGGCAGTAAATATCTGTATACGAATGCAATGTAATTCGACCTAATTTAAACCCCTCTTGTTATGAGGTAAGTTCACAGCTGTCACAGACTGAAAGCAGACACACAGAAAGGCACTGCTGTTTAGCTGACACATGGTAACCTGTTATGTGGCGTTAGCTGGGTAGTTGATCATGACTCTTAGGTTTTTAAAGCCCTTTCAAAAATTGAACTTAGGCACGTTAAAAAATTGCAATTCTCTCTTGCATGTTGACTGCACAAACTCAGCATTGTAGCTTTGGAGCGCTTTTTAGAGAAGTTTGCTTCTAATAAAGATAGTGCTCTAGACAAAATAAACAAATACAGAGAGTGATAAATAAATGAAGCTTTTGAGAATAAAAAGCAACTCTGTCAAAGCTCCTCCTTCCCCTACTTGAAGGGACTACAAGACCTTGAAACTAACAGTGATTTCTGATTACTATGCAGAACACGATTATTCTCAATTAGCAACAGTGACTACTTGGTAATGGAAAAGTGAATTACCATGTACTCAGATTTATTTTCATGGAGGCTTCTAATAAATTTATCATGTATAATTTCCATAACAAAGTGTGTAATTATTTCTCATTTTTTATTGTGGAGATTTAATATTGAGTAGTTGCCTCAGGTCTACTGCTAAACCACACAGTACAATAAATCTGTTGTTTTGTTTGATTTTAATTCTTAGGCCTAAGAAAAGGACACACTAGCAGAACTTGTTTAAAAAGTGGAAAATTGGCTACATCCCTTTAAGCTCAAAGAAAACATAATTTATAAAACAGGCTTCCCAATGTCTTCATAAGCTTTGTCCATTTTCTGGAAAATCATGTCAATAGATCAGCTGCTGATTATTGTTTGAAGGTCAAACTAAAGGTTTTGTTTTTCTTGCCACTGACTTCTATAGGTGAAGACACACTTGGCTTTACGGCTAGGCTTTCTTGAAACTAATTTTCCGCTAGTTCTTGTGCTACTGAATGTCAAACATCTCTATCCTTGAAACTCTTGAAACTCTGTCACATCATTCTGAGCAGCTAAATCTAATTGCCACCTCTTTGAAATATTTCTTTGAGCACTTATGTGGCTTTTAAATTTTTGTGTCTGTATTCTTTCATTTACTGCCTCTGGCATTTTTCTTTTTTCTTTCTTTTTCAATTCAAATACCCTTCCGAATCTAAGTGCCTTGTTAGGAACCAGGCTAAAAACAAAAATTGCAATTGAAGTTTCACAGCTGTGTGCTGACTTCTTCAATGTTCTAGAGAAGGATTTCACCCACCCCATTGGGCTAAGAGAGGGATAGTGGGTGGCTGTGTGAGAGGCAGCAGTGGAATTTGCTTCTTAGATGCAAGAGTCTGCACAGGAATAGATGCAACAGATGACTGGAGAGAGAAAGTGTTGATTGGGCTGATGAGTGGAGTGCAAAGGAGAGAGAAAAAGCAGCTTGAAAAGTCATGGTGGAAGGTTGCCATGTTGCTCCCATCACGGAGCACAATGTAGCATCTGTTCTGCTACCACTGGACTAATTGGGTAAATTCTCTCTGTAGTTAACAGGGAGAAATAGTCACTTCAATTGTATTGTTCACCTTTTCCTAAGGCAGACGTCTCAGAGCAGATCAAATGCTCTCCTACATACTTAATTATTTTCTCTCACATTAATAAAGTAGACTTGGTAGATCTCCAAAGTTAGCTTACATGAATGCACTCTGCACATCTGAGAGAATTACTTCACGTTTTATAAAGTCCATGTGTGCAATATTCCTTGGATTTTTGCTTCTTTCCATTACTTCTTATTTTCCTCACCACTAACCTTTTTCATATTTTAATCACTTTGCCTTTATTGCATGCATGATGCACAACTTCTTTGTTGTCCATTGATTCTCTTTTGCTTTGCTATCAGCAGCAAGGTTTGATGCCAGTTACATCACAAAACATCCACTCTGACTGAGAAGAAGTTTCTATTTGGTGTAGATGGTGACCTTTGGACCAACGAATCTCATTCTATGTGAGAATTCTTATATGCAAAGCTTGCCTGAAGCATGGTGCTTCAGAAACTGACAGCAACTCTGCATCTTTTCCTGAAGAACTAGTATTCTAGCTGAGGCAATCAAAACAGCAGCAGATTGGCAACAGATGATTTTGTAACAAAACTGAATTTTGGACAAGACTGTCTGATGGTGTGGAATGGAAAAGAAAATATGAGTCCATTTTTCTAAGAAAGGAAATCAAATTGTGGAATGTAATCTGGAGAAAACACTAGAATGAGAGAAAGAAAGAGGACTGAATCCGCAAAGAATGAGTGAAGGCACTCTCCTTCCTCGTGCCATCTCTGCCCACAGGCACTCTGAGTGCCCCTTTCCACAGCTCTGAGGAGAGAGCCTGGACTCC
The DNA here is from genome assembly GCF_019238085.1 of Lagopus leucura. Taxonomy (NCBI): domain Eukaryota; kingdom Metazoa; phylum Chordata; class Aves; order Galliformes; family Phasianidae; genus Lagopus; species Lagopus leucura. The sequence goes on along the minus strand of NW_024962252.1, from coordinate 44,265,696 downwards.
ACCAGCAGCCATTGTGAAGGGCTGGGAGGAAACTGTGCTACTCTGTTCAGCTGGGAGGGGTTTGCACCCTACCGAGATCTAGAAAAACAAGTGGAAATTGTAGCCATAAGTTTTGAATAAATAAAATAAGAAATAAAACAGTTCTGCAGTTCTAAGGAGAAAATAATATTTGATTAAAAGACAAAACATGTATGGGGTAACTTTTTCATTTCCTGTTCATGATGAAGGTATTACTGACATTATTTAAGCTGTGTTGAAGACATATAACGAGAGTCTAAGCAGATATAAATGTTCTTCTGGAATGTTATTTATAGTTCCTTGGTACCCGATGCCAAACGTTAATAAGGTTTATGAGAAACCAGTGGAGACTGTAAATTGTTAGACTTCTAATTTAAATCATGTTGCTGACTCCATTTGTTTCCTACACATTGATCTGACAGTCAGAGATAAATCTGATAAAATTTTCAGTGCTGCAGAGAGATTTGTTTTCTGTCAGTGAGTATCTAACTATTAGAAAGACAAAGAGTGGGGTTATTGGGAGCAAAAACACAGGCAACAATACACCACACTTGAATACTTATTTTTTATTTATTTAAATGTTACGGTATTTGATAAATTGCTTATGCAGCCATTTAACTGACTCTTCTGGAAAGTGTTTATTTGCAGTCACCTCAATGTCAGCACTGAAATGAGCTGGGACTGAAATTTCATTAAGAAAGCCATATTTCATTATTATGGCCCCAGCATTCATCACTGTGTACATTAAGTACAAAACCCATAGAATGCTTAAGCAATACTACAGCTATGGCAAAACAATGGGCATGCATGAGCAGACAGAATATTCACTGTTAATATACTGGCCATACCAACAGTTTGGGATCTTGTGGGACAAATGGCAGGAAGAGTATATGGGTCTTAATCTTTGAATTTCCTTTGATTTGACCATTTGAAATTGCAGCCCTAATTTCCTTTAGAGCAAAGAAAACCTCAGAGTACCTGTTCTGTGCCAAACTGAGTTCTTCTGCTGTAAAATCTGAAGAAGGAGGCCAAAAAGGGAGAAAAAAAGTTGTGAGGATCTTCCTTAAGATGTCTGCGCTGAACAATTCCCTCTGGACAGAAGGGGGTTTTACTCCAGTTGTGAGTGAAACTACAGGGATAGGTGGATCTTATGGACCTGGAGCCTGAAGGACAAAGAAGTCCAGGACAGGAAGTTGTGCCCCCTGCTCAGATCTTGACATCTCCAGCCTCATGTACTCCTGCTAGGGCTTCCTGCCTTCCCCATCTGTTCCCCTCCAAACCTCCTTTGAAAAAGGGCTCCACTGTAGAGAAAGAAGGCAGAAAAAAATCACAATGGAGTGTGTAGGTTGGAGGAAGATGGCTTTGGTCTTTAGAAGATTCAGATTCTGTGCCTTGATCCATCAAACCATTCTTGAGTGACTGAGCAACTTACGTGGCTTCCCTGTGCCCTTGTGTTCTGTACTAAAACAGAAGCCATTCTGATTCCATGCCTTATGGCTGAAGGCGCATATCAATACTGACAGAGGTGGTCTGCCTGTGTCCCCCTGTATCTGTGCAAACTGGGAGGCATATTGCAGCACTCCTGTTGCTTGGACATGGGGTCTGCTCAGTAGTACATGTGCTTTTCAAACTCCTATCATATTATTTCCATTTCAGAGCAGCTACATTTAGCCTTTTTCCAGGTGACACTCTACAAACCTGTTTGCTTCAGTTTAACCAAATCATCTTCAGCATTTCTTCATCCAGACATCACTTACTAAGAGTCTCACTGCAAGCTCCATCATAAGAGTTTGTTAGTGGTATGAAGAGGGCGTGATTCTGATCCTGTGAAGCCAACAGACAAAGGGACAGATGCAGGGCTACAATTAGCAGCCACAGCACAAACTTTTGGGCTAGAGGGCCTTGCTAGCAGGGACATATTGCTCAGGTACAGCCTTGCACTTTAATTTTCCTTCCCACCACATACCCTCTTACATGCTGATCTGGTACACACCCAATTGTCATGCTCTAACTTAGAAGAAAGATGCAGGATTTGCATCCAACTGTGTTATGCAGGAAATGGATTTAGGAGTTTGATTTTGTGGAAACAATATTAGGAAAAAGAGTTCTGTTGTCTATGTGTGTTAAGACACCATTGAGAAGCCCAGTCAAGAACTGGGATATGAAAGACCTTATGGCACTTTAAGCTTTAAGAAGATTGATGATACATTGCATTTTATTCCTCTTTTCTGTTGGTTGGAAAAATCCTCAAGGAAAACAACCATACATAAATGAATGTTATTTAGATAAAGCAAATCATAGAAAGAAGCATTACACTAGGCTTTTTGTTTATGTCTTTGAACATATTAAGCTGAACCAAATGAAAATAAAAAATATCACAAGAAAATTGAACTAAAGGGGACCTTGAAACACAAGCGACTTTCAGACAGCTTATCTACACCTTCCCTCCCAACAATGCGATTCAAATCCTGCAGAAGTTGATGCATGTCATAGGCTTCAGTGGCTTTAACTCAGTTCCTCAGTGTTTTACAATTCCTTTGGAGCAAGAGCCTCCTCGCCTCCTCCCATACACCAAATAAAATTTCCAAAATGGCACCTCTGCCTTGCTGACTGCACTCTTTTCTATTTTAATTGTACACGTGCATCCCTAAGAAACCTCTTTCCAAGTGCAGGATAAACTCATGTTTCCTCTGCTTGCCAGAAGAAAATGAAAAGTAAAGCCCCATCAATTTTATTGCTCATAATTGTGGATAAAATGCAATATATTTGGCTCCTATAAATTTGCTAGCAAATTATATTCAATAAAACCCTGGTGAGCAATTTAAAAGCATAAATCCCCCCATGCTGAAAAAAAGCTCATAAATTATACAAGAAAAAGGAGTGATTTCATCAAAGAGCCAAGCTCTGCCCATGGAATGCTTCAATAGTTCTGGATTTATAGTTTTCTGAGAGACGATTTATGATCCCTAATTTTCTGCAATAAAAATCTCAGCAGGGATTCTCTGAATGAAATATCTTTTAACAAAGAAATAAATAAATAAAAAATCCATCCAAGAGTGAATGCAGACAATGCCATTCTTGGAGATCTGCCCCTTTCATGTTCCTGTTCCAAAATTATTCATGGAAGGCCACAATAAAGATTGCATAGTGAGAAAGGAAATAAGACCATTAGACTGAAATAAATGCACTGCACTCTTCGAGAGGACATTTTTAGTAATAAATTCACCTGTGACACTTCAGAGTCATTGTTTTTAAGTAAGGATAAATTGATCAGAATGGTTTAAAGGGAAGGTTAAATATTTCCAAAATATAGGGCCTTACATTAGTGTGTACAGCTTAGAGGGTGAGGATGTGCATGAAGCCTATGCACATATATGAAGTGATGAACTGAGAGGTTCATGCATTTCCCCTACTTTTAGAGCTCTGATTCACAGTCTTTGCTAAATGTAGCTGCAGAGGCTAAAGAGGTGACTACGTGGGTCATCAGTCACTAGGAAGCAGGGACCATGAATTAGAACATACGTCTGTCACAGGTCACAGACTGGGGCAGTAAGGTGAAGTGAAAATGACAAGTTTTGAGTTAATGTGCCAGGCTGTGAATAAAGACAGCTGAGAGGAGACTTAATGTCTCTTTGACTGCTATAGGGATAGGATAGAAAGAAGTCCTAAATCATTTTTTAAAACCCATGCACAGACCACAAAGGTTATGATCAAAAACTCCTGTGTTGAGGATCTGCTACTGGGTGTTATCAGAGAGAAGATAATGGTCTGAGTGGGTATTAGTAGTACACTGTATTTTTCTCAAGATAAAGTGTTATTATTCACACTTAATTGATAAGCAGCTGAGATCTGCTGGCCACTCTTTTTAATGTTCTGGCTGCCACAAGGGCAGACTACTGGCTCATGGCCAATCTGCTGTCCACGAGGACACCTGGGTCCAACTCCTCTCCAGCAGGTCAGGCCCCAACCAGTTCTGATGCATGTGGTTATTCCTTCCCATGTGTAAGTAGGAGTCTACACTTGCTCTTGTTGAACTTCGTCAGGTTCCTTTCTGTCCAATTCTCCAACCTGTCCAGGTCTTGCAGTGCAGTCTTGTGCCAGCCAATTCTCCCAGCTTTGTATTATCAGCAAACTTGCAGGTGGACTCTGTCCCTTTATCCAGATCACTGACAAAGATATTGAACAAGACCAGAAAGATTTGTACCTGGTTGAAGCAATCCCAAACACAAATACAGGTTAGGTGGAGAATGGTTTGAGAGCAGCTCTGAGGAGAAGGATTTGAGGGTGCTGGTGGATGAAAGACATAATATGAACTGGCAGTGTATGCTTGCAGCCCAGAAGGCCAACTGTATCCTGGGTTGCATCAGGAGAAGTGAGATCAATAGATCAACAGAGGTGATTCTGTCACTCTGCTGTGTTCTTGTGAGGTTCCACCTGGAGTACTGTGTCCAGTTCTGGGGTCCCTAACACAAGAAAGACATCGAACTGTTGGAGCAGGTCCAGAGGAGGGCCATGAAGATGATCTGAGGGCTGTAGAACCTTGACTACAGAGAGACTGAGAGGGCTGCGGCTCTCAAACCAAGGCTTCGGGGAACCATAGAGTAGCCTTCCAGTAACTAAAGAGGGCCTACAGCTGGAACAGGTTGCCCAGTGAGGTTGTGAATGCCTCCTCCCTGGAGGTGTTCAAGGCCAGGCTGGATGGAGCTTTGAGCAACCTGCGCTAGTGGGTTCTGTCCCTGCCTATAGCAGGGGGGTATGATCTTAACTAAATGATCTTAAAAGTCCCTTCCAACACAAAACATTCTATGCTTCCATGATTCTATGATACTGAGCAAGTAGCTTTCCCTTTTTCTATTCATTGTATTTTTCTCTGTGTGAGGGCTTCAACTTAAGCTCCTGAGCCCTCAAATTCCATGATAAGAAATATACAGGAACAAGCCTATAGATGAAAATACTCTTTTTCCTTTGCTAAGCATCGGATCAAGCACTTACCTAAACTCACATAACACAAAGGAAAATGCTCAAAACCATTCTGTTTTGACAACAAACAATAGATAGAAAAGGTTGGTGAAGATATTTGATTAATCAGACTTGTTCTTAATTTGTATTATGAAATAAAACAAGCATTGCTTGGGGTGATGATCCTTGGGGTCTCTTCCAACACAAGCCTTTCTATGATTCTATGATTGCTGAAAATAACCCAGGTTCAGCAAACTCGTATGTAGCACAGCAGACTCAGTTAATAGAGACTCATGAAAGAAGGGTAAGAAAACTTTAGCAAGGAGAAAAAAAACTAAGAAATTAATTTAAACTCACGTTGCAGCTCTGGAAGACTACCAGCAAAGAGTGCTGAGGCAGAACAGCTGGCTGAAAGGAAGGAAGTTTGTCTCTGAAAAGGTAATTTGTAAGTATTAAGCATTCATGATTCGCTATCTGTCATCTATGCCTACATCAAAACACTTTACAAGAACTAGGCATTTTGCCATGTCTGTCCAGCAGGACCTGGAGTACTTCCTATCTCCTCTGCCAACAACATCCTATGCTATTGTTGGGAGCAGACCCAATTACCAATGGGTTCCTTCCATACCATGCAGTAGAAACCCAAAAGGGAACTGCAGCGTGCCCCTGATATGAACAGAGAGTATGTGCGTGGAGACACATGCTGCACGCTCTGCATACATTTGTGGCTGAAGCAGACCAAAAGAAGGCATTCATCAACACCTCATTCATTTTTCCCTTACCAAAAAAAAAAAAAAAAAAAAAAGCAAAAAAGCTGCAGCTTGATCGTTAATTGCTCTACAGATTTGTAATTTGTTTCATTTTGTTTTCTGAGAATCCACTGTTTTTCAGTTTGCTTGCATTTCAGATTGCAAACTAAGAATTTGATTGCAGATATAAGACATTACAGTAAAGACTCTATAGTCTTCTCATACTATATTAATACCAGAAGAGACTTCAGGAAATATACGCATGAAGCCACATATTAACATACCTTCTTGGCATTACAGCGTACCAAAAAAGTAGCATTTTCTTCTGCAGACAGTGGTATCTGGCTTCCATACTAAATAGCAATAACATTTGATATAACTAGAAACATCTCTCCAAAACAACATCTCCCCACAAAATAAAGGCATTCTAAACTAAACCTCTGTGATCCATTCAGTCAGCTGGATAAATTGAAGTTCAGAGACAAAAACAAGATGAAATGTCTTTTTAACGCATCTTGGAGATAATTCTAACATTTCAGTAAATGAAACTTGTCGCTGACGGCGCAGTGTCCTGGTGTGTCTCATGAAGTACATCAACTAGTGGGATGTACTATCTCCACTGGGGTGAAGCTGTTCCTGAAGGGGCCTTTTGAAAATTGCTTCTGTGCATCTCTCTAGGCCTTTTGCACAAACAAAAAGAAAAAAGAAAAAATAAAGCCACTTTTTTTTTTTTTTTTAATCCATAGAATAAACCTGAACCAACATTCCAGACTTTTACTTGATTCCGTATAGAATTCCATATGGAAAGTCAGCTCAATAAGGATGGCAATTATCAATGGTATTGTTAAGCCTTACTGCATTAGCACCAGTTTTCAATGATTCATAACAATAAAAACAAGATTTATAAACACTCACCCAGTATTAGTGCCTAAAACAACAGAGCTGGCTCTCCGGAATTGGCTTTGTTCAGAAAAGTGAAGGAACCTTGCTCAAAAGATTTTTATTTTTGTTCAGCACAATCTAACTGGCCTGCAGTAGATATCTTGCAGCTAGTAAAAGAGCAACTAAGCAAATAAGTCAGTTCCTCAAATCAAATTATGTAAGAGGACATCTGAAAGGAAATAAAACAACTAAAAGCAAAATTTATAGTAGGCACAACAGAAGCATCCTGAGTTGCAGAAGTGCCAGTGTCTATAGCCAAAGAAATACCACTCAGGAAGAGGTATAAACAGCCTCACAGATGACATACATAAAATGCAGGCTAACATTTTTGCACAGTAAGTTCATTCTAGCGAAGTGAGATTCATAAACACCCTAGAAACAAGTCTGCAAGGGATCTCAAGAAGTCATTTACTCCATCCTTTTGATGTGAGACAGGCTAAATACAGCTGAGAATGAAATGTCCAATCTGTTTGTAAGAAGTACTAGTAAGAGTCAAACAAAATACGTACATGGAGAATAAGGGAAGGAATCAAAATCCAAGCACATTGCATGACTTCCAAGGGGCCTGATTCCTAAAGCTGACTTATGTGTTAACTGCAGAGTCATTTATTGAAGCAATAAGCTACATTATTACTGGCAATTCCAAATAGAGGTACAGGCTGCTGGGATCAAATCTCCAGTGCAAATGTTGAGTGCCTTTAGTTTTGGAAGAGGATAAGGAAGAAGGATAAGAAATAAGATCAACCCCTTAAAAGGGAAAAATAATGCCATTAACACAAGAAAACTGAAATATATTGGTACAACAATAAGTTGGTAGCATCTAGATCCTGGTGGCTCTTCATTATATTTAGGAACTCCTTAGTGTTACAGTCCATGGCACTCGCCAGCCACAAATCCTAATTTATGATCCCGAGGTCAACTTCAACATGGCCAAGATGTCCCCACATCATTCAGTTGGTCTTAAAGCAAAAGTTTGTTTGCTTGCTTGTGACTGAAGACATAGTAGGCTTTTCTGAAATTTTGTGAAGCTATGGTCCAATGGTATATCAAATGATATACCATTTGATCCAAATCAGAATTCAGCTGCATCCAGTCATGAAGGCTTAGGAGAAGAAAAGATTAAAAGCAGAGGAAAAGAAGTGTTCAACATTACAAACAAGTGCTGATATGTAAGCCATGAATGAGCCAAGGGATTTCTAGCCTGAATATCGCAGTGTAGTTATTTCTTTCTCTACTTAACTTTTGATGGAAGAAAATGTCTCAAGAAGAAGATCAAGTAAGAGAAGATTGTGTGGTTTACTGAGGACCAGCCCTAGAATGCCTATGGAATTGAATCAGTAGAAAAAATAAAGGAGAAAAAAATACTCAGAAGGAGTGCGCTAACCTATCTACATGCCTACTGTGGTGATCAGATACTTCATGGTGATTCTGGTTTACAATGAGACAAATCAGTGCTGATGCTCATGCCAAGCCACAGATACCACAGTTAATTTGTTAGAGAATAACCCTGTGTCTTTCCAGCAGAATATTCTCTCCTTCCATATCCTGTCAGTGAGCAATGCGGGAAAAGTGCCCTTTAATGGATGAGAACTGTCTCCTAAAGCAAGACTGGGAAATCATAGCTTGTATTTTGTGCGTGAAAGTACTGGAGAACTGGAGAAACTCAGTTGAACCATTGGGGCTGTCTGGTGATGAGGGTAGAAGCTTATAAAAAAAACTGCAGAGGAATTTATTCTTTGTAGTCTACAGCTGTTACCATTTCAATTACAAGGCCAAACTTGCATCCATGACAGCTTTAAAACACAGTGCAGAACCTAGTTTACAAATTACATGATCACTTTCCACCTTTTTGTGGGAGGCTTTTGTTTACCTTGCTAAAGCAACTGAAGTAGAAAGAAACATCTCGGCCCTGAAAAAGTAGCAGCCCAGGAAAATGAAGACTCCTGTAGCGCAAGATGGTTTAGCTGGGACAGGGGAGGATCTCAGAACAGCTCCTGTTCCATTTTGGTGGAGGTCAGACTGTTTTCAATAAGAGTGGGATTTCTAATCTCTCCTCTGCATAATGCCTTGCTCCCACCATGCTCCCCGTAGAACTACCTGTATTAAAAACTCCTCTAGAGGAATTTGCATAGTACTCAATAAGAGATGGAAGAAGGCATTAGCATCCATGCTTATTTTCTTGCGAGCTTGCCAGTCAAGACTCAGAGAGGCTCTAAGGAGCATGCTTTTCTTGTCATCTGCATTAAAAGAATATGTTCTCTAGGTACTGGAATGAGAACCTATTGCAACGTATTTTGTGTAATCAATTGAACAAGTGAGAACAACCTTCCCCAACCTTGATTTTTTAATCTGTGGTTGAACTGAGTCACCCATTTGTACTTCACCTGAAAACTGATTTATCTTTTCCAAAACTGGTGAAACAAGATGAATCTCATCCAAGAATAAACCTTAATATTGCCTCATGGGCCCACTTCAAACTTACTTTACAAGATCTTTCTGTAAACATCCCTGAACCAAACATCCCTGAACCTGTGGGTTGCTTAGTCTAATCATAGGAAAGCAGGTGTCAGGGTAGGCATTCCTCCACGTAAATTATGCTGCACAACGCTAAAGTTGATGTGCTAAAGAAAAATGATGGACAAGGAGCAGTCTATTATGTATTTGGCTAGGTAGTGTGTGGTGAGGGATATAGGGCTACTCAGCAATAATCTTAAGTGTGTGTTGGCCTAATTGTTGCACAAATCACACAAATATTTTTATTAACACAGACTGTAAGGAAAACAATCAGAAAGGATGAAAAACAGCTTGAACTCAGCCAGCCCTGCAGTTAACACAGGACAATGGAAAAGTCATGGGCCTGCAGGAATCTGGTTCAGCTTCCTGCAGGGCCTACTGAACTGGTTGGGAAAATCAGAGCCAAAAGTCCAACAATCAAGAAGCACAAATGAACTCTGGCTGCATCAGCAGGACTGTCTTTTCAGTGCCAGGGAGATCTTGGGGAGCTGTTCAGGGGCACCAGACCGAGACCCATACTCTTACTACAGTGTCTGCAGAAGGGAGACCTAGCTTAGTTGCCAAAAGGGGAGAGCTTAGGATAATTTGGAGGACGGGGAAGAATTGCTCGTTTTATGAATGTTTGGAAAAGGAAACAATACTATGATTTTGAGAATGGGGTTTGTCAATTTACGATCATATTTTTCACTTTATCCTTGAGGGAAAGTCCAAAGGCATCCATACATGGCTAGACTTCTTGGTGAAACCTTTCCTCCTTGTACTGGAGCCCCTGGCAACTCAGGTAGAGAAGAGACCCATACTCCTGAAATCACTCCCAGGCTGATATCAAAATCCAGCTCCCAGCAACAACCTCTGGTAGGTCTACCGACATAGAGGCCACCCTGCTAACGCCACAGCCCAGCTGGTCCCAGATTGCCCTATTCCAACATGCCGCTGGCTCATCCATACCTTTCCAGTCAATAAGAATATTAGATAGATAGCTCCTGATGTCTGATACAAACTGTTTTCTTTTGTAGGCTTTGCAGACCAGAGTCCCAGTATTTGAAGGACAGAAGCATTGGTAGCTCAAACAGATGCACGGGGCAAGCATATACCACAAGGAGAAAGCACTGCCAACTTGCACTGCAAAAAAATGCCACCTGCTGTAGGACGTAGTATCCTTTGTTTACCAATAAATAAATAAACCAGCTCATTTTAGTTACCTGGAAGTACATTTATCCTATTATCATATTAACCATCTGGCATTGCAGTAGAGTAGGCGCAGGCTGGCCCAGGTCCTTCCTTCCAATTCTGGGACTGTAACAAGATGAGCTAACTTATGTCCTCCTTATGACTGTTTGAATGTCTCCTCACAGCATAGCTTTTCTGTACTGCGTTTCAGGACTAGCAGTTCTTCTCTTCCAAAACCAAACTGCTTATTGAGGCGAAGTTTCATTGAGACTTCTGTGGGCATTACACATCAGTAGACAAGGGCGCAGACTTTTCTGGACAAGAAGGAGCTCATGTATATGAGGACAAGTGACTGCTAGATTACATTTAATTGGCCATAATTCTGTTTAACCAGAAGGAAAGAAAAATGCATGATAGGGAAAACAGGCAGACCTCAAGCTAAGTATACACCAAAAAGTCCAATACAGCATGTTGAGTAAGCAAATGCCACTGGGAAGAAAATACAATACTGTAAGGTACTGGGAAGTGTCAACTAAGATTCACATTTCTTTATTTCTGCCTGCTTCAACAACTGGCTTCATGATCTCATTTTCATTTTCAGATGTAAAATACTGGGAGTTTACATCTATGAACCTTTGAATGACATTTTTCTCCCTCTCAGAAACTCAGTTAACTTCTTGTTACAGGTGACTTTATGTTTGCCTAATAGGTGACTTCTGAGCAGCACTGGCTGGTTACTTGAGAAAAGATCAAGCATAGAAAGACAGCATTTAGCTGTTTTCATCCATAAGCAAAAGGTTTGTCAACAAGCAGGAAAAAAAAAAAAAAAAAAATTCAAATAACCTAAGCAGCACCTTTACCTCTTAGCAGAAAGCAAGTCTTTAAAAGCAATGCTAACTGGGGATGAACTAGCCCACAAAAGCAGTAATGTCTTCCCTTTTGTCTATACTTCCTCATAGAAAGTAGAACTTAAAAAGCTCAGCAGGGACTTGGATGCCAAATACTTCATGCTTTGGATGCACATCTTGGGAAATACGAAAGGAGTCCGATTTTAGGGAGTTCTCTCCAAAGTCAGGCTTTGTTTTGGACATCATAAGCTACTCAGTATCACCAGACAGTTGTTGAGATGTTGGCTAGAAAGCACATCCTCCCATAAGCAGTATACACATCTTCTCAACAGGAACCCAGTCTGCTGTTTGTAATGCTTGGCATTCTAACCTCAAGTAACTGCACCAAATAATCTGCAGGACATGTCTCTGAGCATGCTTACATGGTAATAATGATGTTAAAGTAGAACATCCATATGATTTATTATGCCTTGTGAAATAAAGCAAAGCCAATCTCTTCCCACCACGGGAAGTACCATCAGAGTAGAAAATGGAAAGAAAAAAAAAGGAAATGCCACCCAGGCCCAGTTCAAACATGCAAACTTTCTAATAAAATATCAGAACCAGATGCCACTAAAGATGAGTGATAATTAAAGAAGATAAATTAAAGAAATGTTTTTCCAGGGAATGACTCTACTGCACACAAATTGTTTCAGCATGGGGAAAAAATATATATAATAAAATTACTGCTGCTGTCTGTTTTCAAAAGTTTCCATTAATGAGTCAAGGCAGGTTCTCCCTGCTAAATTCCCTCATATCCAGGCTCCTCTTTGCCTCTGTTGGTTTAATCTCAGTGTGGTTTAGCAGAGCGAACAGAGCACGAAGAGCCAGGAGCTCAGTTCCAGCACTGACTCACTGTGTGGGCCCTGTTATGTCACTCTCAGGGCAGGTCAGCCCTGGAAAGCAAAGCTGTAAAAATGGTGTTGGGGGGTCCTGTGCCTGATGGTCGCTCCACTTTCTCCAGCCAATGCAAGCAGTTCTCCAGAGGTTTTCGCCTGTCTGCCAGCCCATCAAAATGATCATGGCTAAGCTGTTGTCAGGCAACTTTTTCAGCCTGGCGTCTTCTTGGAAGAAATGAGTACTGTCAAAGCCAAAGCGTGCAGACACCTGTGCAAACTCATAGTAGGAAACATGGCCAGAGCACTGCAGATGAAGGGTAGATACAACAGACCCTTAAGACCACCCTGGAGATTCATGCTTCTGTGTATAAACCCATCTAAGACAAGGCTGTTGTTAAGCTTCATCTTAGCTAAACACAGGATGATGCTTAAGCCCCTGGAAGACTTTTAATTTCTTTAGATTTCTTGCACACACAGAAGTGCTGAGCCAATTGCCATAGGCATTTTCATAGCAATGAAAATAACGTACTACACAGGGGAAAAAAAAAAAAAAAGAAAAAAAAAGAAGAAAGTGAAACCATATAAATACATGGCCTACTTCCCTTTTAACCACATGTTCCCCAGGCTTGTAACCTCCGTAAATGCCTATGAGGAATAATGTGGTTTGCAGTGTGCCTCTCAGGTCAACAAACCTGCCCTAAGTCAGACTGAACAAGGGCTCAGACACATGATCAGGTTCCCCTTGATTAATGAGTTTCTGTGTAGGGAGCATTTGTGTGAGCACACTTCACACATGCCAAATGCAAGGTGAAGTGCAGCCTCTCTAACAGGGAATCATCTGTCCGCAGGGCTCAGAGTTCAAGCACAGCCAGGCTGGAGTTAGGCTGCAGTGCTCCAGCTCTCCCAGCCAAGGTGATCCAACCACGTCTCTAGGGTTTCAAACATCAAAGCCAAGAGAGATTCATGAAGGACACTAGGCTCACAGGTGTTTTTCCTAGACATCAGAGTCAAGTTTGAACAGATTTATGTAATAGTTGGTAAGGTTACTGTGGTGAAAATGGGAAAAGAAACAAATAGGGAAGGAATGCTCACCTGAATCCAAAGATCTAGGTTTGCAGGAAAGACTCCACAGGGAAGAGATCTCCGGAAAGAGATCCTTCACCAGAGGCAGTCAGTGCTTAAACGGGTCTCCCGGTCACACAGCTGAATCACCCTCACCTGTAATCCCACGGCTGGCTCAGTCCTTTCCTCAGGTGCTCAATCAGTGGTTCAGGCTGTTACTCAGCAGTTCCCATACAGCATACATGCACACACAAAGTCAAGGGCAGGAACAGGCCTCTCCAGCATCTAAGTTCCATGCTATTGCAGATGTTTTTGCTAAAACTGAGAATTTATACTACAGTTGAGACTCTGCAAGCTAAATCTGTCCAAAGGCCGCTCATCTATCAGTTTTCCAGGTGGTAATGCCAGCTGCTCTCTGCACTGTTTACTCCCCAGCACCTCCCAGCTGCCTCATCCTGTGAATATTCCTCAGCAATTTGGTCAGAGGAGAACAAAGGCATGGATGACAGTAGCTAGGGCTGCTTCCAAACCCATAAAAGCCATGATCTGCTAGCCAGACTCAGGGAGAAAAGGGTAGTGCTATTCACAGCTCTCATCTTGTTCTCTTAAAAGTACTTTTATTAAGACCCTCTAACCCCTGTGGAACCTTGAACTTGAAAAGGGAAGTATTGGCTACATATCACTGGGAGTCTGGCAGTCCTTCCCATCTCTGCTCCACTCCTGCACCCAAAGTCATGCTTATACAAGCCAGGCTTCCCCAGAGAGGTCAGGCGTAGGAGCCCATGGAAGTGGAAGGGAGAAAAAAGGGATATGGAAAAGGCAGGTGGAGGAAAAGGGAAAGGAAAATAAAGAGGGAGGGGGAAAAAAAGAAGAAGAACAAAAAACAAGTGAAGGGAAAAGAAAAAGGAAAAAAAAGAGGAGACACAAATATGGGTGTGTAATTTATATATGAGGTAAAGTTTAAACCAGCGTGATTGGCAAGAATACAATGTTACTAAAAGCCACAGACATGCTAATTGGTGAGTCATTTTAAGTAAAGCCTATTGATCTTGTAAGTTTGCCAGCTTTCAATTTTCACTTTTGCTTGAAAACAGCTCAGAAAGTAGGACTCAAGCAGAAACTCATGATCAGTGACTTTTTGATCCAATTTTTTAGAAAACATAATCTGTTTATCTACACAGAAGCCTTTGATCAAGGAAACAGATAGAGCCATCTTCCCTGTAGGCACCCAAGCCTCTCGCAGGACCTGCTAGAGGGTTAGCCATGTCCTATGTGCCTTGCTCCTGCTGCTGCAAACCAGGATATTATTACTACTGGAGATCCTCACTGCCAGCAACTAGCTTTAGGTGTATCATTAATAGCTAGCAGAGGCTCACACAGAATGACAGAATGGCTGTGGTTGGCAGGGACCTCTGGGTCCCTCTGTGCCAACCTCTGCTCAAGGAGGGACACCCAGAGCAGTGTGCTCAGGCTCATGTCCATGTGGCTCTTGGTGATCCCCAAGGAGAAGCCCTCACATCCTCTGTGGGCAGCCTGCACCAGTGACACCTTGACCATGTCACAGCTGAAGTGAACTGAAGTTGAGTGGTCAAGCTTGGTTCGAGCTCTGAGCTCTTCAACACAGTGCCCTCAGAAATGCGGCTGGCATCATCTTCTTGTGGATAGTAAGTTAGTCGGTGGACTACTTGCTGTAATTTCTCTGTGAGTGAAAAAAAATGTCATGAACAAAGCATATAAGGAAACAACAACAAAAATAGAAAAAAACTTTTATCACATCATCCCATTCTTCTTCTATTATTTGGGCTTTAAAAGGCAAATGACAGAAATGACCAAAGCAGACGCTCTGCTGTCCTCATTGCTCCTCTGACACATTTAGTCAGGAGGGCCTGGTCCCCTGAAGGACACAGCGCTGGCTGCTGCGCAGCCCTCAGCCACCACAATGGATGTACGGGCTGCTGCTCCCCCTGTGAGGCAGAGGCATTAAGCAGGCACAGGCTTTCCACATTCCTAAGCAAAATGTTTACTTTATAAGTGCTGAAGCAAAATTTGGAGAAGTGAAGAATAATATTTATTTTGACAAAATTAAATTGAGTTAAAGTTTAAAGTGTAAATTAGATACATGCGTATATATTGAGGGCATTATCCATTCATCAGAGGAACATAAAAGAACTGGAAAATACCCTCCTCCACTGCCACTAGGAAAGCTGGTCTGGACTAAATTACAGGCAAAATGTATAATTAAGCAAGCTATTATTATCCAGTGTCTTAGCAGACGCTGACCTCTCTTCTGATGATTTGGATACAAACTCAGCTGAAGTTTGATTTCACAGCTGTGTCCGTCATGTTTTGGACCTGCTGGACTGCCCCAGAAACCCTCTGCATGTTAGCACTGGTGTGTAAGTGCAGTGCTTATGATTTCCTCCTTATCTGCTTGTTGAGGAGACTTCCTTTAGCTTCACTGGAAAGAGAAAATGGTTTTGTTAATCTCTAAGTCAGGCCTTATATTTGAATCCTGTGTTTAATTCTTTCATAGTATCTTTAATATTCCAATAGTGCAAGGAGTGGAGGACTTCCATTGCTGTGTTATTCTCTTATTTTTTGCAGGTGTATGTTTGTGGCTTTGTTACTGAAATAATAATTCTGCTGGAAATAGCACTGGCATGAGAGATGAGCTGCCAAAGTGTTATGAGCTTGGTAATTTGTACATGGAAATGAGGATTCAGGGAATGACAAGAACATCAGTGGCCTGAGGAGTTTATGATTAAAACATGATGCTGAGCTTTTATGATTTCTACAGCTAATTAGCAAGATTTATAAGCGTCTAACAGAAAACAAGGCTGAAAACAGTAATGATCCCTATTTTCCACTTGGAGCAGTAAACTACTGGGATCAAAAACAGCAAAAAAAGGAGAGGAGGAACAAACACCCCTATCACCTAATTGTCCCTCTCTTTTCCATAGATTGAGTGAGTGCCTCTCAGGTGACAAGCAAGAAGGCTGTGACTTATTCACCTCCGTGGCAATGCCTCATTGATTTAATAGTGAAAAGACTTCCTGCTGTTTCTTCATGGCTACAGACCAACACAGGTCTTGTTTGCCAGCAGCATGTTGGGGAAATGCGAGATGTCTGATAAAGCTCCTTCCAATATATATGTTGTTTATTCTGTTCCCTAGAGGCGCAGAAGGAAAAAGAGAAAATAGAAAAGAAGAAATTTCTGGCTAGCATTCCCTACTGAGTGAACTGATCTGCTCAGCCCTCACCCATGGCTTTGCTGGGGCCTCCTTTTCCCTGCAGGGCCCCCGGGTGGAAGAATTAGTACAATCTACTCATGGTGCTGCAGTGAGCAACAGGGCTCTGTGTGACCTGTGTCCTTTACCTCAGCTCCTGGGTCTCCAGAAACCCAAGCATCCTCATGTAGTCACGTAGTCACCAATGTGCAAAGAAGACATGCTCCAGAAAAGTTGGTTGTGTGGAAATCTGATTGCATAGGATGAGAACTCTTGCTCAAAGTATGGATAAAAAAAATACGGCATTATTGAAGAAAGAGGAATTGCTCCAATGCAGACCCAACTAAAGTCAGATGGGAGGCTTTTGAACAGAGCCAGCTTACATGCATGACACAGCTGATATATCCCCAAATGCAGCTGGCTGTTTTGGGCAGGATTCCCTTGCTCTGCATTACCTCTGGTTTGAGTCTCTCTGGCTGCAGCAAGCATTGCCCTTCCTCAGCATCTGCAGCAAGTTCCTGCCCACACATAGCCAGGAGCTCAGGGACCACCAGTGGGTCCATGCTGTTCTAGTGGGGACCCTCAGGGCTCTCTGCTCATGGTATAGATGAGATATATTCTGTCTCAAGGAAGAGGAAGGATCTGTCATTCCTGGGCTGACTTCAGAGGACTGTACTTCCTTTTTTGACGGTTGTAAAATTTTAAGGTACAGTATCTTCCTATGTCCATGAAAAGTACTTTACCTTACTGCATGTCACCACAATGTAATAATGAGAAATATACTGTCTTACTGCAATAAATTGACTGCAAAAGTCGATTTATAAAGCTCCATCCAATATATTTATGCTAGAGCTGTGTCTGTTCAGGTCAAAGATACACTAATACCATTATGCCATGTTTAATAGCATCCTTGCATTTTATTTTTTTTTAATGAACCACTGTCGTCACCTCCTTCAGTACTGTTTTTCCCTGTTCCTGTATGCCTAGACAGCTGGCCTAAGCTGGTAATAACAAATAATAGTTTGGCACTAATGTCAAACAGTGTCTGGCAGCTGACGCACCCTTAAGTCCTGGGGTTTTCTGGTGAGAGCAGCACTGACAGTGTGTCACACACTTCCATTTCATATCCATACCCAGTCCATTTTTTGATAAAATGGAGCAGGAAAAATTGCATGGAAACATTTTGAAGAGTTTTGTGTCAAATGCTAGATAAGGTAACTTAGGCAGCAAACTTTGTCTGAAGTGTCTCACAGGATTCTACTTTCTTGGCTAGAGATGCTCCACACCATGAGCGTATCACATCAGCATCTCCAGCAGCAAAGACGCAGCCAGCAAAAGCAGTATCTGTATTTTGCCTACATCATGTACATCCAGTGTGCCCACAGCAGGGCTGCATAGGGGTGCAGAGCTCTCAAAACAGGGCTGTGGGTGAGTGGACACGTGGGTACCCATGGGTACCCCATGGCAGGTCAGGGTGTCCCTCTTACAGGTGTGCAGTGAAGGAGGGGGACAGCAGGCGGCTGGTGCTCCCATCCCAAGCATGTGTGCTCCAGATGTGCCCGGAGTGAAAGCCAGCTAGCACGGAATATTATTTATAATAATAATAATAACAATATTAATAACATAAGAACATCTGGTAGTATTTTTTTCCATCTTCCACTTGGCTGAAAGCAGAGCATCTGAGTGACATGACAACTGGTATTTCTGGTTTCAATTTAGCCCCAGTCCAGCTGCCACAGTGACTCAGAGAAGCACTTCAGGGACATGTCCCAGCTCCTGGGCTCAGCCATCTCGCAGGTGCCATTGGTGCTAGCACTGGCAGCAGAATCATCTCCAACCATCTGGGTATGTCTGGTTTCCTTTATCCACTATTTCATAGGAGCCTGTGAGGGACTCCTAGACTTCTGTGGCTCCCAGCGCATGGTTTCAAATGGAAAACAAAGGCTGGCTATTCTAACCAAAACAAAAGTGGCTGTGCTACATATTTCACCTTATTGAAAGTGTACTTGACAAAATGCATGTTTAAACCACCTTTTAAAAATTGTTTTCAATGTAATGTTAAGCCTTTCAGATGTGTCCAGTGAATGTATCACTTCTACCTAAGAAGGTTTGGGTCTTGACACACAACTAACAGCCTACAAAATTAACACTGTGATTAAAAGATGACTGCTGCCATTCGCTCCTCATTGTAGAAATCTAAAAGCCAAATTACCATGAAAGCCGCTGCTCCCAAAGGATGTGTAGGCGTAGTTGGAGTCACATTACCTGCACTAAAGATCATCAGTTCCTCCCAGAAATCAACAAGCCAAGGAGTTTGTGTTTTTGGGAAAGAGGGTTGACTCCATGATGAAGGAAGAGTAGATTGTGTCCAAACAGATAACGTATTACATGTAGAAACTCTTCTGCTATAAATCTGCGCAGGCTGATGACAAACTTAAAATAGGAACTATTAAAACTTCATGTTCAAGAATAATGTTCATTTAAGTATGTGAACATTCTTCCTTAAGTCACTGAAGGCTGAGATTTATGTCAAGCAAATGAAGAGACCCCCATGCTTTTGGAGACACATCTCCCATTCCTGTCCTTGGGCCATGGCTGCACAAATGCCCAAGGACAAGCTTGGCTTCAATGCTCATTATACTGCTGCATTTACATATGAAGCAGTAAAAGTTGCTGGTAGACAGAAAATCAAGGCCTTTGGCTTAACACTTGTCCAATTATTAAAATCAGATGCTGAAAAGCACATTTTATTATTATAAATAAATCCATTTCTTCTATTGCATTTTACATGGCCACTCTGTGAATTATAAGTTAGATTAAATCTAATTACTTAGCTAGGTAGGAGTTATGAAGCTGAATTTATGGGGCAGTGTTAGTTGCAGGACTGGTCCCATCACCTCTGGTATTCTTAAATACATAAGGTGAAAGCTGGAATGGTGCAAATCTATCTGTACCTAGTAAAAGCCAGGAATTAAGAGCTAATTCACTGTCCAGCCTCATGTTAATCCCCATGTAAGCTCCCTGTTGTTACAAATATCATCAGCACAAGAAATCTGCTGACTGCTAAAGTTTGGGGAGCTCCAATAATTCAGGATTGTCCACAGCCTCAAATCTGGCATATTCTGTGCACATTGCAAAGGTTCACAGGCTTCAAGGCCTGCTCCCATTAGCCAGAAACACAATGACACCTTCCCCAGGAGCCTGTCCCAGGGCCAGATCCAGCCTTTCAGCTGGCAGTGATAATGTTGGGGCCTGGCAATAAGTGGGCACAGGCAGCTCCAAGCCCACTGCCCAGTTATGCTGCTTGCCTTTCCCTTGGCATGCACACACACACACGGTGAGGGAGAGCATCTCATGGCCATCCTGGAAAGCCATGAGCTCACTCAGGTTCGTGTCTGCATGGCTACTGTCCCTGCTCCCCAGGGAAGTCCTGGCTGGGATGATGAAGTGCTGCTCCAACCTTGCTGTCAGAGACAGCCCCAGATGGACCCATGCACAGGAAGCAAAACAAGTCAGTGTGCTTGTGGTTCTTGTAGGTCTGAGGTGAGGAGCTCTGCACCGAACTAGAAGATTTGGCAGCCAGAAGAGAGGGGGAAGAAGCAGAGTGGGAATGAGCAGACATGGGAAAGAGAAACTGGCAAGGAAAGAAGAGAGAGATGTAATCAGAAATAATCTGAAGCAATACTGTTAATATGTGATGCATAACAATGTCCTTGATGACAGTCCAGGAGTCTACACTTGGGCCAGGGAACTGTCGGCTAGAGAGGAGTGAGCCGTTGTGTAGGCCTATGCTATTGCTAATGACAGCACTCAGTAAATCTTACCTTGTATGCTGTAAACAAGTTTTTATTTCTACAGCTCAAGAAGACTCCTTCCAAGTCCAGAACTTACTTGTCTCCCAGCGACACAGGTCAGAGGTCCAGCTTCACATGCACTACTGAAACACTGAGCTCTGCATTTGTTGTGTGTATTTGTTAGCATTGAAAAGTGTGATTCACCTCCCTCTTGCAAGATGCTGAGCCTCACCCCTCACTCCCTCTCCCTTGTCACCCATCCTACCCCTCAGAAATACGGTTCACCTCACGTTGTGCTCTTATGAAAGCTCTTGCTTTCTGAGAACTAAGGAAGCATTTGCCAACGAGCAGTCATAGAAATGGGTTCCTGTCTCTCAGTCAGAAGAATTTGGCATAGTAGGAGAATGGGATCTCCAGTCTCTGGAGAGAGCTAGCAACCTGGTGAGGGAGCACGGCCCCTTCTGGCATTTCCTCTGAATGTGATAAGTAAATCCTTGCAGCAAACATGACAGCTTGAACAGGAGACTTGGTATCCCACCACAAAGCTTTATGTTTTTCTCCTAAAAGGTGAGCAAATAGCTTTGTATTGCCCTGGCAAAGGAGGGGTGTCATGCTGGTTGTTCCATTGGCTGGCTAAGTAGCAAGAGCTGTAAGTGCCTAAATCCCTTCCCAGTCCTTTGGAGTCTACCCTGTGTCACCCTTAGAGATAAGTAGCAAGACAGCCATTCTGTGAATGTCAAGTCTCTGCAGCAATAACCATATGCCTCCACTGCAGCATGTCAATAGTCTATTGCTAAGGAATCCTGAATATCAACTTTGATTTCCTGATAAGATTGTCATTGTTTTTTAAAATGCAAGTGTAGAAGGCTGATGAAAGATCCCCAGAGCAAGGAGTGTTATGGTGTTAACACCACTGACCTAGAGGGGATAGAAGTGAATCATATTTCCACAGGTGTTCCATCTGAGAGAGAAGCTTAATAAATGCTGAGCATAATAGTACTATGGAAGGGCACAGAAATCAAATAGGAAAGGGCACACACACTTCTGGTCACATTAAAATATAATTCTAGGAATGAATACTGCATTTATTTAAGCGTTTTTGTTTTATGCATTCTTCTAAAGGCTGCCTTTGATCAACAGACAAAGGTAAAGCATGTTCATTCCCTGATAGCCAGGAAAAGAAAAGTATCTCTACCAAAAAGACTTGGAAGGCAGCAGACAGTCTACCCAGTAATTACAGCTGGGGAGTCTCCAATGTATTCAGAATCTTCCATGAACCAACACACACATACTTCCTTGAACATTCAGTGGAGACAGAGTGTTGACCCTGCAAAGTGCCCACTGCTAGCCTCTCGATTCCTCATTGTGTTGCTGCTCGTGGAGTCTGGGCTGGTGCTGCAGGAGAAGGAAGAGAGAATAATTCTGCAGTTCATAATGATGGGTCCCTGAGGGGTCGGGAAATGGGAGGCAGAAATGAGGCCAACTAGAGTTGTACTGAATATTGCCAGCAAGATATTCCAAGCACAGCCTCTTCTACCCTTGCTCTTAGGAAGGATGTAAGAGCTGAGAAAGAAGAGAAGCTGTCCAGCCCAGTCAATCAGGACGGAGAGTCCGTCTCTGCAATGGGAGCTGCTCCAGCTCCTACTGCAACTTATCAGAAGCTGGAAGTCTAAGTCCACTTAACTTTAACCAAAGTTTGCTAATGTGGGATCTTAAACCACGTATTTTGGGGGATCAAGAAACAAGAGCGCTACTGGCTGAGTTACAATAAACTAAATGAGCAGCAAAATGACTGCATATGTGTAATAAAAGTAATAGCCTGTGGGAAGCATGAGGAATCATTTAAATGATGCAAGAGAAAGGATATACATCCGAGTATATTTTTCATAGGCAAACAGATGAAAACTGGTCCTCCAGCAAAGCTGGGGTACAGCCAGGGATTTCAATGTCGCAATGTTTTAATTTGTAGATTTCCTGTTGCCTAGCAGACTCCTCAGCCAGGAATTAGACAGTCAAGATACAATTCCCAGGGAGAATTAGGTGCCTTAGAATAGGATTCCTAGAAACCAGCACACTGAGCATGAAGTTATTCGCACTGGCCCAAAGAAAGCACAGAAGAGAAGGACCACAGTCAGAGACAACAGAAAGTGCTTGCTGTGCTTGGTCCTGAATCTGCTCCCGAATATATGTTCAAGCCCAGTTAACCCTTTGTTACTTCCATTGCACTTCGTGTCACTCCCCACAGGAACCAGCCCCAAGCCCCCTGCTGCCTAGCCTGTGCCCAATTCCTGCTGATCACACCCTGGTGTCCGCAGAAGTCCCCTCCCTCAGAAAGTGTGCAAAGCAAAATAGCCTTAGCCAGGGAAACACAGGGCTCATCATCGAACGTCAGGTGAAGCAGTTAAGCAGCACGCCTGGAGTATATAAGGGTGTGGCATTCGGATTTTTCTTCTATATCAGCTAGAGAGAAAGAGTTTGTTAAA
The DNA here is from genome assembly GCF_019238085.1 of Lagopus leucura. Classification (NCBI taxonomy): domain Eukaryota; kingdom Metazoa; phylum Chordata; class Aves; order Galliformes; family Phasianidae; genus Lagopus; species Lagopus leucura. Next base: position 44,243,052 of record NW_024962252.1, on the reverse strand, counting down.
CTACCCCACTGCCCAGGTCAGCCTTCTACTAATATCTCTCTGATAAATCCCAAGAAGCCTGAATTATGGCTTCTTTCAAATGCAGGATCCAGTCAGGACAAGCATGAAGACCATCCTAGGTATATGAGAAGGGAAGACGTGCTACATTTGATAATCACTGCCAGGACCCGGGGCAAGTTGGGCTTGGCAAAGATTGGCCATGCTGAGGCTGAAGGTGTGACAACAGATAGAGATTTGAGTATACAGCAAGGGTTTTTGTGCCTAGCAATGAAGATGTAGTTGTCCTGGGGTGATACCCATCTGGTACCAGCACAGCATCCATATAGCTGCCCATAATACTCAAAGTAATTGAATATGCAGATGAACTTTGTAAAAGCTTCATGTAAGAGAGTTTCATGCCAGTTCTTTGTCAGCATTTCCCTAGCCCTGATGGACAAGTTTTTGTTATCTTTCCCCTTCATGCTACCTTGTGAAAGAAGGCTCTGCTGTCCCTGAGGAAGAGGAGTGCAGCTGTGTCTTTCTTTCATATTGGATGCAACATCTCTCGAACCCTGCCAAAAAAATCCACTCCTCCTTAGGCTCCCTTATTAAGTGTGTAAGAGTAATACTGATGTGAAATCAGCTGAGAGATACACATCCAGAAGACAGCTATCCCAAAGAATATTTAGGTGATTTTATTCAGCTAACAGTGAAATGCTACAGCTTTTGCCTGCAATGAGTCTATTTCTGTGATGCTGTAATATGCACAGCTGCATATTTCTCGCAGGGAGATACTTCATTGATTTCAGTAGGTTAGTGTGCAGACCGTAAGGCACTGAAGAAACTTTCTTTAAAACAATTAGAAGTATATTTCTCATTGTCTCATGTTCTTGAATATACAAGAGTATTCTTGAAAGTCTAGCCTTGGAACATCCTTTTGAAATTTGTGTGAGTAATATATGCTTCAGTCTTGTATCACGGGTTTTATAAAATTTAAGAGTATTGAAATGTATACTAAATCATTTTCATAAAGATGTTTGCAATATGGCACAACTCCCAGCCTTTTATTCTATGGACTTTTGTCTCTGTGGCTGCCAATGAAACTCTAATTTCCTTCTGCAGGCAAACAATTTTCAGTAATGTCTTATTGAGTTCCTTAAGGCAAGTTTCTCTGCTAGGTAAACTGTGGCAATATGAAACCACAGGAAAGCAAAGTGCAATCCCTCTTGCCCAGAACAACTGTAAATATACAGGCAAACAGGCCCTTGAACAAACACAAGAGCCTTCTTGTTAATGATGATGCATGTCGATATCCAACCTGTTTTCTGCTAAGACAATATTCTAAACTAAAAGGATTGAGATCAGCAGGACTTGAACAGTGCTGTTGTCTTAGATGTTGGGTTTGACCAGTTGACAAACTGCGCTACAGAAAATGAACTGAATCTGATCTGAAGAAAAGGACTCAAAAAACAGATAATTTTTCTGACCATATGAGGCCATCTCCTACCTCTCAACAATAGCCCAGATGACTCCATTGTTATAATTAAGGTTATGTGGGGTACTATTGGTGGCAAAACTTTGTTCAATAAACAGAGTCTATTTAGCAATTGACTGGACAAAACAATAGCAAAAAGACCATGCAAGCCATAATCCTCTGCTGGCAGCAATGGGCACTGGGTGATCCAAATGACCTTCAGCATTTGAACCTTCTCATCTGTCACTGGCTATGGGCTGCAGAAGAATGAAAGATGTGTGAGATGAAAACAGGTTTAACAATAGAAAAAGAAAACACAACTGCAAATGCAGAACACAGTAAGATTGCTCAAGATGCAAATTATAACCAGACCCAGGGCCAGATTAAGAAATGAGTATACACAGAGTGCCACATTCTAAATAGTAGGTTATTGTAATGTCTCCTTTTTACCCCAGTCAGTCACTCAGCCAGCAGTGAGCTCTCTCTGTAGGACTTGCAACCCCATATGTTGCGAGAGTGAGTAGAAATGCATGTTCAAAGCTCCTGTTCTACTTCTTGGTCAAAAGCACATCAGAGGAAACAAACTAGATTTCATTGTACAGCCAGAAGAATCATGGAGAGTAGCTCATCTAAGCTGAGGCAGCCCAAGGCTGGCAAAGAAAAGGCTGGGTGAAGACGGTGCAATTGACACATCACCACTGAATAAACTCCGATTTCCTAGAGTTTATGCTGGAGGCATTGCCAGCTGTACTGATGCAATTACTTGGAAATACCTTGCATTTCTGCTATAATCAGCCAGAAAATCTTTGGTTTGAAAACATCTCAATATGGATTTTCCTTGTCTGCTGATTTGTTACCATTTTGTGCACATACTGCAACCAGCCCTACCAGGTTAGCCTCAGCCAAAGGACAACAGCCTCTTATGTATTTCTCAACACCTTCTCTCTCTTTCAAGATATAACCACAAAAAGAGTCTCCATTTTATTTTTCTACTCTCCCACCAGGCTTAATGCAGGAAAACAGGCTGTTCTCCTCTATAGCTTGTCTCCATCTTTCATTTGAGAAATGCTGTATTTGCTTTCCATTATCTCCTAAAGAAGCAATCCTAATGCATCCCTGTGTGTCCAGCTAGAGCTTAAAAGCAGAAATTTTATAAAACAGATGAAAGTACCTGCTTGGGGGCCACAGCTCTGCGCTCTCACCTTTGCCACTCATCTTGAAGTCCACAGACCATCAGGAGAAAGTGGTTGTTAAAATGACTGCACCTTGCTTCAAATACATCCACAGCTCCAAAAGCAGTTCACAAAAAAGTGTCACAGCCTGCCAGAAAAAACAGTGGGGGCCAGTCACCCAGGCATGGGATTCTGTGGGTAGGCAGCAGGCACTGAGACATTATCAGCACTTGATTACAAGATTAAACTATGAATTTGCAAAAAGATTAGCCCACATGCCTAGGATTTTCTTACTTATTACTGTTGCTTTAATCCAACTGATAAAAAATTTCATAGGTTTTTATAAGGCTGCATAATTCAACAATTAAGAAAGGTTGAGAAATAACAGCCTTATTCCAAATATTCAAAAGGGGATACAAATCCCTCTGCTCTCTGCCATATAGTTTTCAAAGCTAGATTAAGAAGAGAAAAACATATCCTTAAAATAGACAGAACAATCTCTCCCAAAATCTTAGCTGCAGTAGAAGTGGAGTTGGAAATACCTATGTAAGTGACCCTTTCTTTTGCAGTTTTCCAACTTCTTCTTCTGGAATTGGAGTTTAAGATAAGTTTACTTTCATTATGCATGTCAGACTGTTTAAGAAAACCAATTACTCTCCCCCTTCTCTAACAAAAGCTCCTCAACCTCAGCATTACCCCAACAGCTCTAATAAACAGTTATGGGTCGCCACTGAATAATTTTTTTACAAATCAGATTGACATAGGACAATTTCATTGCCCAAAAAAACTAAAGATTCAGCCAAAAAAAGACAAAAAAAAATCCTCTTTCCTCTCAATTTTCATGCAAACACACAACTGTAATAATATTTGAGTATATTTTATCATCAAAATCAACTACTTCACTCTTCAACAACTTACACTCTTTAGCCAGCCATCTAACTCAAGTACTGAGCTGTCCAAATAATTAGTCATATTTTAAACCAATGATAACAAGCAAGATTCTGGTTTCCATAATAAATAAAGTGATTGTTTTTAGTAGAAAGCGTACTTTGTGTCTGTTTCTCCAATATATATGTAATAACATAAATACTAGCTGTAGTTGTAGTTAATATTCAGTTGACAACCGATGGAGAATAGACAAGGAACTGAAGCTGGCGTAGATCCTACTTCTGCTTCTGGGACAGGAGTCAGGAAAATGAAAGTTCTCCATAAACTTCATTCTGTCATAAGTAATGAATAAGAAAGAGGAAGGTGAACCCATGAAGGAACAGAACAAGATGAGACCCTGGGATTTCAAACTCTCTTCCAATTTTTACAAACAGGCTATTTCCTTTGGGTTTTAGATCCCTACTCCACCTTATTGCTCAATTGCACATTATAAATAGAGGTCCCAACCATTGAACTGACTGAGCTGCCAAAATATAATCTCAGAAGAAAAACCGCAATCCCTAGGATTCAAACTCAAACAGTCAGCCTTCAGCAAACAAGGTCAGCTGGTTTGTCACCTGCAGACTGCTGGGCTGTTTTACCTGGGTGAAGCAGCCACACTGGAGACAAGTGCATGGCACATGTTGGTCCTTACAAGCCCTGCATCTCTGAGTACAAATCTATGCTTCAACAGAAAGGGCACCAACAGCACAAAGCAAAGCAATTCAACACACTAAATTTGTCTGCTCACTGTGATCTGAGAATGGGTATCTTAATTGGGCTGGGTCACCAATGCTGAGACTCCTTTCTCCCATCTAGGCAGTGTTGCTGTTGCTGCATCTTGACAGGGACTGGTCGCAACAGGACCCCTCTTTCTCACAAGGACCAGCTGAACAGAAGTCTTGTGACGTTCAGAATAAAAACCCAGGGCTTGGGGGGTGTTTTAAAATATTTTTTTTGATAAAATAAAAATTCAGACAGACATTTCTGTAACAGAGAGCACCTGAACTAACTGAAATCTAAGTAATGATATAAGGGAGGAAGAGGGGAAGAAATGGGGAAAGGAGTGGAAAAGCTTGGTCAATAATTCCTTACCTATAATAATTTCTGAAGCTGGCTAGACACATAAGCATGTGCAAAACTGCATATACCAAAGCCTTTCTCTGGACCACCTCCAAGACATTAATTAGAGTATCCAGAATTAATACACAGAGATATATATGATTACAGTTAATGAGATTATAGATTCCGTGAGATCCCATAGTTTCCAGCTCGATGTAAGAACATTAATTTTGGAGAGGTCAGTTGCCCTTTCTTATCCAAAGGACTTGCGCCAATGTAAAATTACTAAGTGGAGGAGAATTAAAGCATGTCCCTGGAAACTGGACAATTTAAACCTCTGGAGATATACATCTGGTTTTATAGTTCATTCTTTGATATTTTTCTTACAAGCCTGAAAAAGCACAAGTAATTGAATACCAATTAAACCGTTACAGTGTCTGCAGGGTTGTTGTTTTTTTATTTTTTCCATTACAGGTTCAATAACCTAAATGAAGCATTTTAGTTGTTCTACAGGGTCCAGAATTATTTAAAAAGAAAGAGAGGAAAAAAAAAAAAAGCACACACATGTCCAAAAGCCTTAGAATGCTGAAAAACCTGGTTAATAAAATCACATATTAAGATCAGTTCTGAAAGACCTCAGAAGCAGGAGTGCTGTTGTGTTTCTAATAGGACAGATAGTGATCATCTGGAAAAAAAGGCACCATTTCATTCTGTTTGGAAGAGTTATATTTTTGGTAGTGAGTTGAAGTACATTCAGCCATTGTAGTGACATAGGTGTCCTACAGTTACAGTGGAGATTACTACCAAATTGCAGTACTTGGGCTTTGAGCAATAATTAATGCAACCTGTGGAACTGAGTGCTTAGTCTCTTGATTCAACAAATACTCTTCACCCCTTTTTAGAACTTAGGTACTCACACAACAGATTCATTGGACGCTGTAAAAATGCCCTGCCCAACTTTCCAGACACACAAAGCCTGCAGAGCAAAAGGCAACAGGTACCAAAATAAAGCCTCTGGATACCAAGTTTACAGATTGGCAAAACCTTAAGCGAAAAAGTAATCTGCTTTGCTGCTCCCTGCCCAGACAATAAAGACGATATTATATTTCATAGTAAATGACTGCCACAGAGGATATTTGCCTGGAGTTTTTAAAATGAAGTCTGTTTGACAGCTGAAGGGCCATTAGGTATTTTTCTACCTCTAAAGTCTAATTGTTCTGATTTAATCTAAGAATTGCAGTTTAGTATCTATCTACCCATATCAGTGGAGCTACAAAGGTAGAGTTCAGCATGGACATAAAAACACAGGCTGCAGGAGTAGCCCACGTGATCGGTTGCCTCCATCTGGTAGCCAGTAATCCGATAGTGTGGCCTTTTACCTTTAAGACTGAAACTATCCATCATCAGAGAGTGGGAATTCAATTCTAGAAGAACAAACAAAAAACTTTGAAAATAATCTTCTAGGCATATGCTGGAGGTACCTTACCACACTGTCCTCTTTTCCGTGTTGATGTGTAGCATCCTGTGAAGAAGGCTAAGACAGACTCTCTGAAATGTTGTGATGGTTTTCTCCTCGCCTTGTCACAGCTCTGCTGAGTGACGGAAAAGGATTTGAATGGTCTATTCTCTCTGGAGTGAGAGAATAGTGTCAACACTGCTCTAGATTTCAGATCTGGCAATACGTGCCTGAAGTTGACGTGGAAGAACAGTAAGTTTTAAATGACATCTTCGTTCACATACGAATCCTTGAAGATCTGCATTAGTAAGATAAAGCTTTCTTAAAAATTGCATGTTATTCTTATGCTTCTCATACTGAACATTTCAGAACGATGCTGAGTTAAATAAAACAGTCACTTATTTCAGATTTGGAGTGATAAGTACCAATTACTTACTAGTTTTAATGAAATTCCATGAGTACTTTTCAGTCCATTGGTGGTCACAGACTAGCAATGCTCCACAGATTAAAAAGCCTCTCTTAACATTAGTAATCACACAGTTTTTCCTTTGTAAAACCTAGTACACTTCCATCTCTTGTGGAAGTGTATCTCTTGCTTGTCTTGCTTGTCTACAAGACAAGTTCTGAAGATAACTACAATAAAACCTCTCTTAGCTTCCTAGCTCTTTACCTGTTTGCTGTGATTCCGTATAAAATAAAGAGTACCCTCCTTACAAATGACAAATCAGAGTGGAATCAATTGTGCAGATTACAAACTTTGAAGTTTAACTTGAATATTATACTGCCCAGAAAAAAATTAACATTCATTTACAAATCTGCTTTGCCTTGTTGTTCATGACACCGAGCAATTTACATAACCTATGCAATATATTTTTTCAATAGAATGCGCAATATATTGTAAAAAATTATTTTATAGCTCACCATGACCTTCCCCACTAACTTAAAAATCACTTCTGTATATTTTTCAATACGCGCTTAAGAATCATTGGTTCTCTCCAGTTAAAAAGAAAATGAATGTCAGTGTTACTCATAGGCAGTGAAATATTAAATGCTGCAGCAGAACCCTGCAAAAGGACTAGCTCCTCAACTGGGTTGAGATTTAGATTCACAGACTCAGAATATTTTGCTTCCTCTATCTCCTATTATGGAAAAAAAATTCAGTGAACATACCGCACTGGGAGTTGGTCCTGGTCAACCCTAGAAGAAAGGCAGTGGAGCAGTCTGGGAGTTAGTACAAAACCCGTAAGATTTTCATTTTTCTGCTCCATCACAGGCGTCATATGTGACCCTGGGCAAGATGGGAATAATATCTCTTTATAAGGATCTTGTGTGGGCAAACGCATTCAAGAATGTGAGACCCTCAAATGTTATGTTCATATGGCTTATTTAAATACATAGAATAATTATGCAAGCTCCGTGGCGGGAAGCTTTGCAATGTAGGGCGTTCTCCTCAAACATATTTTCATATATTTGTAGAGGCAAGGGTCACAGCACAGGATAAAAGGAATTTCATCCTGAACTCCCCAGAAGACAGGTTCTCCACATGGAAAGATGTTCTCAGCCACAGAGAAGAGAACCTACTTGTATTTCACATACAGAAAATCCCTTCAAGATATATCCAAGCAATATATATTCCTGCAGGATATAAAATCTGGGAAACCCATTGCATTCAGTCCGTTCTATCACTCTTCAAATACTTCATCATCTCAGATGTCCCCAGAAGAACATGCGTAGCATCTCATTCCAAAACTCCACTGGTTACTGCTTTATGCCTGGTAACTGCCTTAACCTGCCTGCTGCACAATGTTGCTTCTTCCTTGTACTCTTCTTGGTGGGATTAACAAGCCAATGATTTCAAACAGAGTCTGATTCATACGCTGCTACTCAGACCCATTCAGCCAGCCAATGTCTGTCTCACCAAACTGCTCACCAAGAACAGAAACCCAGCACATCCATTTTACCTAGGCACCTATATACCACTACACCAGCTAATCAGGCATGCTCTTTGAAACTCCTGGCTCAAAAACTTGCTGCAAACAAGCTAATGAATCCTAGGGCACATTTCACTTGATGGAGTGAGAGGAAAGAATCGATTTCTCAGTAAAAATCAGCAGCCGCTGAGATGTAAATCCAAATAGGACACAGACCAAATCACAAACACAATATGTTCCCAAAGGGTCAGTTCAAAAGGTTGGAAACAATTTTAAGCCAAATCAGCTTGTAGAGGGGATTTTCGAAAGGAAAACAGAAGTAGTAATTATGAGGTATTCAAGAAGAGAGCACCAAATGCTGAAAGAGACACAATCATGCTCAAAAATGAAGATTTTTCTGCAGTGACACACACTGTGGCTGTATTTTTCTACACCTTAAGAGTCGCCAGTATCTGAAGAGCAGCTGCCAGTGACCCTGGGCTGCAAATGTCTTCACATTCCTCAGAGGTGCTAAAACTCAGCTGTGGCTCCAGAGCTGATACTCACAAAGTTCTTTTTGGTTAACTCCAGCACACTCTGTCCCTAGACCACAACAAGAAAAGAAAGCTTTCCAAAGCCACAACATAGCTCTTCATTGAAAAGATAAAAACAATCAAGTGTTAAGTCACAAGTGGCTAACTAATCCCCAAATGCAATTCTTCTCACTTTATCCTTTCTTTCCTCAAAGGCATGGTCAATTTGCGTTTAGAAAGGCTGCTAATAACTTCTCTTCTTCGACCTTCCACTGTTTTACATTTCAGCTAAGCCCACTGTGACACCAAAGCCCATCAGTTGTTTTCCACTTCCTGGCAGGGGGTTCTTGGGTGATTCGGCCAGAAGCTGCACAGCCTCTGCAGTCAGCCTGCGGTCTAGGAGTGATGTGGCAGAGACCACTGCTTCCTGATCACAACCACCACTGATCCAACAGCTCACCTCTGATGGAAGAAAAGTTACTCGCAGCCACATTTCTTCAGCAAAAGCATAGCTTTTGGCTGGTTCTGTAAGGCAAAATGACGCTAGTGTCCAGTAAAAACCAGAGCTCATGCAAGAGTGGTCAACTCTGCTGAGCTGTGTGAGAAAAGACAAAAATGGGGATCAGAGAAAGGCACAAAAATCCTCTCCTTTCAGCAGCAGTAAGCTGTCACATTAGCTCCCCTCCTTGTGAAACCGCAGGCTGAGGACTTGCCATGAAGCAATAAGTCATCTGCAGAGCACTTCATGAAATGTAATCTGGTACTCTCAAGCAGAACTCATATCTTACCCATCACATTCCCAAAGCATCATACATATTAAATAACAGTCTAGTGAAAGGAGAAGTAAAACCTGCCATAACAAAATATTCAGATAACACTCAGAATAACATTCAGAAAAAACATTCAGAAAAAAGGAAAAGATGCTTAGATAGATAGACAAAAATGAAAAAACAGAATTATTTTTTAAATATTCTTTTCAATTACTGTATAAGCAGCAGGAGGTATGCATGTCTGAATTTACATCATCAGTTAGAGACATACTGAAACACGTAATGCACATCCAAGAGCTGCAGAAGCAGTCTGACAAGTGCTCTGGATTTATTTCTTTCCATTGATTAGAAGGAGGCTAGAAAACTGATTTAGATGCAGATGATGACATCTGTATCTAAACTGTGTCAAGTCCCAGATGAGACAAAACTCAGTGTAAGCACTGTCAATACAATGAAGAAATTCAGGATGTCTGGAATAAAACTCATGGTAAAATATGTACAAAGTGTTGTCTTGCCAGCTTCTGTTACCAATGTTGATACGAGACTTGTCTAATTAAAAAAAAATAAATAAAAATTAAAACAATACCAGTTGAAATCAGTATCTGGAAAACAAGCTTTAGGAATTTAGTATTACAAAATTCCATACTGGTGATAAAAGATTTGTTAGGAAAGCACTTAATATGAGATGTTGCCATATTTTTGTTAATAAATCAGAACAATGGAATAACAAGACGAAAGTTGTTTTTGTTTTGCTTTTTTTTTTTTTTTTTTTAAAGAAAGGAAGAAAGAAAGAAAGAGAGAAAAAAGCCTTAAAGTGATGGTACGAAGTATAACCATGAATAAGAAATCATCAGTGGTATGTTTCTATTTTTCTAATTCCACGGGCATCAGTTCTTGTTCCTTCACTACTTGACCTTGTACCAAGCCTCCATGGAGCAGAAAGTGCTGTTCACACTCCCAAAATGAAGTATTTCACTGGAGGCTGCAAGTGCCAGTGCTGGAAAAACAAACAAAAACAGCCTCCTTGGCGCAGCCAGAGTTGTTAGACGTAAAGCAGGGAAATCCTGTGGCAAGCACTGTGTACAAGGGCAGACCAGACAACCACAGCAGTCTGTATCTAAAATCTACAGATTAATGCCTTATATAACAAATCGCCCTGCTGAAATGAGTTGCAAAATCATGTTTAACATTTTCAGAAGTCTTTATTAGCAGTTACTTGAAGGCATAGAGAAGCTCTTAATAAGATTTGCTACCTGTCTTTCAAGAACTGGAACAGGCTGCCCAGGGAGGTGGTGGAGTCTCCTTCTCTGGAGATGTTCAAGACCTGCCTGGATGCCTACCTGTGCAACCTGCTGTAGGAACCTGCTTTGGCAGGGGGGTTGCACTCGATGATCTCTGGAGGTCCCTTCCAACCCCTACAATTCTGTGATTCTGTGATTCTGTGAACCAGGACCCTAAATTTAGTTAAGCCTTTCATATTTAACACACCTGCACTTCCGAGACACTTCCTAGTTGCTCTTCTTGGAACGGAGCAATCGCCAAAGGCCTGCTTGCCATTTCAAATTCTAAAAAATCAGAGTACTGTATGGTATAAACGGATCAAATTTTGGAATTTTCTTTCCCAAAACATGATTTCCATAAATCAAGAGAGACTGAAGCACCACATGAAACAACAAACCATTTTGTCCAGTTAACTGGTAGTGAATTAAATGAGTAACTCTCATAATTAAGTATACACTCCTAAGTTACAAATGATTTAGTGAGATGAAAATTCAGAGGTAGGATTCAAAACTCATCCTTCTCTTGTTCTTGTAGGGTTGAATTAAAAACTTTAATTATATTCAATTAAAACTGTATACAATTCTTAACTGATTCGATTATTAAAAACTTTCAATCTATTATCACTGGAAGGGCCACACAGACCTTGGTGCCACCAAGGAACTTCTATAATTAGCTTTCACCTAAATTCTCTAACAGGAAAGCGTTATTACCATTATATAAAAAGGGTTCATGTAAGAATAGATGCACCTTAGTCTTATGTTGTGTGCTTTTGGTTTATGATGCGTCAGACTAAGAGTTTGATGGAAAAGTAAACAACTTGTTAAAATATGTGTTTTTATTTCAAAAGTGGATTTCAGCACTTGCTGATTGTTGATCATTAGAAGATGATTAAAGAAAGTACCTTTAAAAAGGATGTTGAAAATCATGCCTTGTTAATGCACCAATACTATAAACAGAGGAACTGTGGCAGTTTTCAAGGGCACCATCTGAAGGTAACAGCTTTATTCAGAACTTGTTAATAGTATAAATTATCCTGAATAGCTATTTCTGCTCATAATAACTGGAAAGTGGTGTGGGCATCCTCCTAAAAGCCCACCAGAGCAGGCTGCCATTGTCACAGGGCTTGAATTCAGGACACTGCCTTGCCTCAGCTTCAGCATGGCTGCAGAAATACAGTGAGCAAGGTCTTGGTCAGCTTGTAGCTTCTAGAAAGCTCTCTCAGAGAGTGGAAAGACTGGGAGGAGCATACGCTACGTGTCAAAGATCGATAAGTCTGATTTAAAGAAATTAATTTAACTATTTATTGAAGGTGAGCTTGATGGTGAAAAACATTGCACCAGCTCCATGCCAGTGAGGCAGCAGAGGTGAGCACCCAGTGTTGGGGAGCTCAATGCCTTGACATCGCAGGGGATGCTTGCACGAGTGTTCCTTCACCACACTGAGCCGACATCCCTCAGTGTGGTAAGCCTCCAAATGCAGGTTGTGTGCTATGGTGGAAAGCAGCAGCAAGGTGAGAGTGCCCAGGGCACACAGACCCAATGGACGGCAGCACTGCAGCACCATGGAAGCCTGTGTGTGTAGGCCGTGGACCCCAAAGGGGGGAAGGCACTAATAAGAGTGTAATTGCAAAATTACGTTGCTTGTTTTTCCCTTTTCTTCTTCTTTTTTTTTTTTCTTTTCTTTATTATTATTATTTTTTTTTTGCCTCAGAAGATAAGAACAGTTGGAGAAGTCTATGCCGTGGGGCCTCAGCAGATCTGCTGCCAGGATCTGCTGTTTGAGGCTTTCATCCATCCACTTTTAATCCAAATTAGTAGGAGCTTCAGAAAGGGATTCTGGCAAAGTCACAGCTGGAAAGATTTTCATCATTAATTCTGCCAAGCATATAAAAATACAATTAAAAGAAAGAGAAATGGAGGTGGAGCGTGACAGGTCTTGGCACAAACATGTTTTTGTTTGCTTTTAGGGTAAAAACAGGAAAAAACACAAACAGATATACTTAAGAAATATTCCATATCTGTGCAGTCTTGGTGATCTTTGCGTAAGGCTAGAAATGCTTTTCTGTGATCACTACATAATTTATCTTTTATGGGGTGGACGTTTTCCTGCTTTACAAGGGGAAAGGAGGCCAGGAGGTCCCACTTCCCTCACCCTACGGGCACGGGGCCTGTGCGGGTTTTTGGCAGGTCACTCCCTGCAGCAAACAAGTAGTTTATCACGTTCAAACTGCAGCTGGTCAGATTGCCCCAGGGAGCACCAGAAATACTGAGGCAGAGCAAACGCATGCAGTACTTGGCAGCTCGTGGTTACTCGCCCACCGCTGTATGAAGCCATCATTCATGCAGACAAAACCCAGCCGCCAAGCACCAACCCAGTCCCTTGCATTTATGGGACTGAGTGTGTTCATCTTGTACTGAACTAAGTTGCTTTCCAGCAACCACCACCAGCCAACAGGTGCATATACACCTCTGTGACAGCTTTTAGGGTAACACACTGAGACTGAAACACGACATCTTGCAGAAAACAGATTTGACATAAAGAAATACTTATTAAGCAGGCCAGTCCTTCACCTCATATAATTTAATCAGTTTTTTCCAGAGAGCATTGTGTGAAGGAGTCAGGTTCATGGAAAAGCATACAAGTACTGTTTGCTACATGCACATTTTGAAGAGAGAAAAACTTTCTTATATTGTGAGTTGTTTATCAGCAAGACAAAAGTTTCTCTCCAAGAGAGGAGTGTCCCCTACGGAACTGCTGAGTTTAGATATCCTAGCCTTGCCACAGTTTTTACTGTAAAAGATGTGCACCAAGCACATCTAATCTCAGGACCTCACGGCTTTGCACAAACAGCCTCAAAACAAACCTGTAAGCACAGCAATTTATAAAGCATGAACTGCAGCCAAAGAAGCACCATCCCACAGCCACCCAAAAAGCAGGATCACAATTCAGTGGAGAAGACTGCATGTTGGGAAGCACCTATCCTTCCAATTGAATAGATCCAGCTACTCACTGAATTTTGTCCACAACAGTTACGACATTTTAGACAATCACAGTATTTTATATGAACCTTTGCTAATGCTTGTTAAGAATTTTCACAGTTAAGTTTATTCTGTACTAAAATTATGCACTGTTTTTTCTCTTAGTGAAAAAAGGATCAAGTCTTAGTCTTGCTCCAAAATGCAGTCATCAGCACAATTCCATCTTTGGTGGAAATTTCTGGTATCAATCTCTGAATAAAGTAAAGAAGCTGTGGGCTGTCCAGCCCTGGCACTAAACATCCATCCTGAGTCATCACTCAGAGAGATCACATCTTTTGGGACAGACTTTTATAGAAGGAAGTATTATGATTAATTGCTACGAAAGTATTTTGCCAGCAGTATCCCCTTGCACAGACAAGACTGTTTAGTTAAGAGTTTGGTATTTGCTTAAAGTTAATTTCTAACCCTATAAAGTACAGCAACATGAACAATTTTATCAGCCCTAAATTTATGAGAATTAATCCATGAAGAACAAGTTTTAAATAAGAATTTTATACGCCAAATGGCATTTGCTTTGAAATAAAAGTTTGAGAAAACATTTTTTAATAAAACTTAAGTTTTGGAAAGAATTAAAACAGTGCTAACAGCTTGTTGTTTTTATATCATTAAAAGGTAAAATTATTTATTTTAGCCATTTTATTTAATACCACAAAAATTTTCAGTTAGAATCCCAGGAAATTACTGGCAATCGTTATTTCTTTCTACAAAGTAATCCCTTCATTCCGAATGCATAAATTGAATTAAAAAAAAAACAACAAAACTGTTGAGGAACTTTAAATAAAATGCCCCATTTCTAACCATTTCTAACCACTTGTATGCAAAATACTCCTGTCAAACTCAATACACAGGGAGCTTCCTGTGCTTACGTCTGCTGTCAGAAATCTGTAATGAATCTAATGGGCATCCTACTGAGTGTAGACATACCTAAAATCACAACAGTGGCAGTGAAGACAGAAAGATCTCCTATCACATTAGATTTTATTTTTCAGCTGCCTATTTCATTTTAAGTGAAATACAGACATTTTAAAAGATTTTACTTGGCAAACCTGTCCTGAGGTCTAATATCCTTAGCCTAGCCAGACAGCTTGTCATGTCTCCAGGATCTTGAGTTTGATGAGGCTTTTTGGCTGAAAGAGCTGATATCTCTTTTGAGAGGTATCCTCCACACTCATAGGTTCAGAAAAGCTGTAACTGATTAGAAAACAGCAGCAGCAATGATAGAAAACTAAAATGAAAACAGTTACGAGTATACATACATAAACAGAGACTTTTACAGTCCAGTAAGCAAATAAAAGAACACCAGAAATGTATTTAAAAGGCAGCATGGAGGCAGGTGAGATACATTTTGCTGTTTTAAATGATGTGATCACTAACATCAGCAGCATTAGTGAACAAGGCTGAAAAAAAATCTTTTTTTTTTTTTTTTTTTTCCAAACAGCAGACAAAAAAAAAAAAAGGATACTGGCCACTCCCTTCTCCAGGCTACCCAAAACTCCACTTTTTTTTTCTTTTTTTTTTTTAGGAACAAAGAGGGAATTTTCAAACTGAAAAGATAGTCTTGCTCAACTCTGGACCCCAGTTTAGACTGTAGACCAAGCTAAACAGCAAAGAAAGAATGCTTTCAAACTCTCTTCTCAGCTTTGATGAAGGAGTGGAAAGAAGAGTCAGAAAAGAGAACCATGGTGGTGACGGGAGTTGAGCCAGCAGTGAACAGCCTCTGCTTCTTGGAGCCTTTTTCAGTCCTTTGTCAGCTAACAGAGCTGCTTGCTGTGCAGCAGGGAAACCACCACACATTATCTGCTCCAGTTTTGCCATCTCTCAGAGGACATCTTTGTGCCTGAAAGATCTGTGGCTGGAGGAGAGTGCAAAGTCACAGTCACCTTTCCAGTGACACCCTTCTCTGGCCGGTGGCCCCAAGGCCTGAAGCTGTTCTGGGGATGCTGGAAATAACCATTAATGAAGAGCTTGTAAATCATAGTCATGGAAGGAAAAAGAAGATTCAGAATTATTAAGGTGTTTCCTCCGTGTAGAAGCTGTACAGTTAATTGTGGTATCAGAACAGCCTGAGAGAAAGTGTACTTGCATCTTCAATGTTTTCAAACAGGTGAACCTTCACTGAGAACTCAAAAGTAGACTGACTTTTGCCAATTTCCACATGTATGGATACAAATAATCTGCTTGTAAGTCACAACTCTTGAGCTAAAGCACTGCGTATTAGGCTAACAAAAAGGAGAAGAGAGGTCCAACAATTAAGGTCATCCACCACAGTCTGTTGAAATGAGACAGAGACGAAGAAGGGCTCAACAAACAGCAGACCCAACTTCAAGATCTCACATACCCCTATCCAGTGGGTGAAAGTTGCTGTAGTGCGTAGCACCACCATGAAGTCCAGTGAAAATGTTATGGAAACAAGAAGCTCGCTCTGCTGGGTGAGATCTAGATTTAGATGTCCCAGTAACAGCCACTGGCTTCTTAGCTTGGTTTAAAGGGAGGACTGCACTTTCTCTGAGACGTGCAGCAGGCTGGCACATCTCCTTGATTCCTCTCATCAGACTGAAGAGAAGAAACGACTGAGTCTCAGCTTTTCTAAGCTGGCATCATAGCTTTGAAGAATCAGAAAGCTCTGCTGACAACCCCTAAAGTGCTCTTTGTATGCTTTTTTTTGTTTAAGGAAAGGATCAAGAAGCAGCAGAACCAGCACTGGTTGTGGCAGAAGCAGCAGAAACAAATGTTAGTATTTCTGTATCAAAGTCTCGTTTCCACCCACGTTCTCTAATACTAAATGAGAGTTGAAGTCACTACTTATTTTTTCTTTAAATCTTGAAAGATATACTAACAAAGTCTTTTTCTTCAACACTTCTGTTCATTTGAACAGAACTTCCAGGTCCTTGTTACCTGTAAGACCCCATTAAACCTTGACCTTCGGTCAAACCTGTTTGAATCATCAAGCAAAGGGATTCCACGAAAAGATGAGGACTCGTTCCCTTTCGTAACTCAATAAAGCGCTCCCTACAGCAAGAGAGGGCCTCTGCCCGTATGACCTTGCAGCCAACTTCAGCTCCTCCCTCCATCCAATTCACTGCAGTGCAACAAAGCGCTCCAAAAATAACGTTTATTTTTCAAAACTGGAAAATGGCACAAACCACCCCAAAGGAGAGAATGACAACGGAATGAGTTCAGCGCAGGCTTGTGAACTGACCCTCCCTGCCAGGGACAGGAAACTGGAACTTCACAGAAAGAGACTGAATGGAACCAGATTGAATGAAAGCGCCAGAAACCGCGGCCATCGGTGGCCAAATCCTGTCGAAAGGATAACTCACCCACTTGTCAGTCCTCCGCTAGAGACAGCATGAGGGCTGTGTCCCAGCTCTATAGCTATAAACGCCTCTGCTTTGCACGTCTGCACATACGATTGTCTGCAGTATATGCATATTAAACAAGGAGAAATGTAGACATGAGAAATATTTCCAAATGATAGCTTTAATTTTGGGGATCAGCAGAGCTTGAACATCTGATTTCAATTCCAAACTTTTTGATTAGTGTACATTGATGTAGTACCCCAAATGCACTTACAGTTTCTGTTCAAAATGGTATTCTTCTGTAATCAAAGAGCTGTTATGTATGAACTGCTACACAGCGGCCATACCACCGCTGCTGAATGGACTGAAAGTTGGACCAAGAAGAGGAGAAATAAACTAAATCATTCTCTTTAAATAGACAGAGCCAGATTTGCCACTACCTTACATCTTGTATAACCATTTATATCATGTCTATGTAGGGTAACTTTTAAGAAAATGAAGTTATAAGTGCATAATAAATCCATCTACAAAAATTCCTTGCCTATGAAGAACAGAAAGTAATTTTAATTTGTAAAGTAATAAAGACTGAATGTCAAATTGTAATACTAAAATTGAAGTCAGAAGTTGCATGAAGACAGCTTTTCAGAAGCAGTAATTTCTTGATGTAATATTTGAAAGTGATCAATTCAAGTTCTGCTTTTGAAAATTTTCTGAGCTTTCATCTCCCTCCAAGTTTAGCCCAGAACAACTATTATACGGCTGACATTAAGAGTCTCAAAACAAAGTGATTTATAATGTAAACAGAGAAAATAAATCACTATTTCAGAACTACCTACACCACCACAGATTAGATCCAGAAGGTCAGACAAAGTTGTCACTGAATATTTGAGTTCTCCCTGCTGCAGCTGAGGACCACAACACACAGAAGAGCAAATCCAGTTAATGAACTCAACCGAATGCACAACGATTCCTACTTGCCTAGGTAGGACTGGGATTTTGGAGAGGCTCTAGATTAGTACCTACAAAGACTGTAAAATGACCACAGTCAGTAGCTTGCAGCAAATTAAGAAGCAAGGCTTTCTCTAGTTGGAGCAAGCAGATCCGTTCACCAACGCCCTCTTGAAGAATATTTGACCACCAAAACGAAAAGAGCCATTAACATCCTGAATTAATGGGCTTAGTGGTTTTCAAATGAGGTATTTTCATGATGGACACGGTGTGGATTCAGCAAAGTTTTCCCTTTGACAAATACAGCTTCAATTTCAAAGATTTGATTAGGCTTAATACCATTAGGGAACCATTACTGATTTTATGCTGTTGTTGTTACTGCTTTAACTATCAATTTCTGAACCAAAAATTGCAGACAGTTGGCTTGACCAAGAGTCAAGGTTTAGGAATGCAAGAGCAAATCCAAAGCACAGATGAGCTTCAGATGTGGACAAACTTCACAGGGTTTAACAGGCTCTCCAGTGTTTGTCAGGTCACAGAGACGCGTGCATGTGTGTATACACACATTTGTTCCTTTGTGTTAGTGTTTTTTGTTTGCTTGTTTTAAACACTACAGTCCTCAGCCGGAGCCGTCTGAGCAGTTATTGCAAACAACAATTAAAAATAAAATCTCATGACAAACTTCTCTGTTTTACTGTATACCACTTAGGAAAACAAAACAAAACAACAACAACAACAACAAAAAAGGAACAACAGGAAAAAAACCCAAAGCAAATGAAACTGATCTTCATAATTAAGCAATCCTTGATCACCACCACGTGTTTCTAAAACGGCCAGATGTTCACAGTTTAAGAAGCCAAATAACACTACTACTTTTTGTAAATGTTAATGGTGAAAGAACAATAATAATGGTTTTAGTCAATCATCATTAGGACTTGAAAGCACAAATATAAATTAAATAAAACTCAGAAACATTGTACAATAAAATCTGCTATAAACAAAGGTAATTAAAAAGAACTGCTCTCAACCTGTGATGTGGGCTCCATCTTGCTTTAAAATTAAAAGCAGTATTTATTTTTCTGAAGCATCCAAATGAACGTTCATATCCAGATGTCTTTACAAAGAAACAGAATCTTCATTCCTTCCTCATTTTTTAATGTGTTTATATTATGTTTTACTTCTGGTTGTCTTTTTCTTCCTTGGCAATTCTTTTTGTCACACCACTGAAATACTTCTCACGGAAAGAATTGTGTCCCTTGTATGGCATGTACTGACCATCCAACAAGTAAGAATTCTGGTCTTGATCCTGTATGGTATCAAAATGTAAGCATTAATTTTTATGATATTAAGTTCAACATGCACTGCCACTGTTTTTCCTCCAGAATTTTTCAGATTACTACAAGCAAGAATAAAGTATTATTTTCTACAATTTAATGGGAAACATTTAAATTGTTAAAGAATTCCAAAAATACACTGCTGAAGTTTTCTTTGGAATTAACAAGAGCACATAGAGCCTACAACAAACTCCTTGACATTTTAACAGAAATGAGAATATATACGCAGTGGATTCTCATTCAACACTGATCAAATAAAAACTGTAAGCAAATTTTTTTGTTTTGCTGTATAGGTTTGTTTTTGTTTGTTTTAAATGTAATTATTCAAATTTCTACTCTGTACACCAATCTGATGCAAGCTGTCAATAACATACATTAGAAGCTTGAACTGTGCTGAATCACTGGAAGTATCTCAGCAGTTATCACCACAATTCAACCCTTGCATGTTGAAATGAGAGCACAGGTACTATGTCACGCAGACTTTTACAAAGGAAAATACAAATATTAGTTTTCAGAAAAAAATATAACCTGAAGAATTCAGTCACTCATTTTGTGGGAAGCAGATACAAACAGAAGAGGAACACAAAAGATTAAAAGGAGTTCCCACAGATACTGAATACTATCAGAGGATTTTATTTGTGTGCACTATTCACGTGCTTCTGAAAAATAAAGCTGATATAGTGAAGCCCTGCACATAAAATCTATTTGACATCAGCCTACAAAACAGTTTAGAAAACTGACCCATTATATGAGCGATTATATAGTTTAGTTCATCACATGCTGTGGCTTTGTACAATTCAGATACTTACCAATTTGAGTTAACAGTACTCTAACAAATAATACATCAACCTTTTTATCTGAGAGCTAAAAGCTGATGTCAAATTTAAAAACAGTTTAACATTCATGGTTTACAGTTTCTCACACTCAGTGGCAGGATGGGACTGAGCTGAACAGCCTCACAAGTACAAGTGAACTGTGCAAAGAGAAGATAAAAACAAGCACACAACAGAACTAAACTTCTACTAAATGTTTCTTTCTAATGCTTCTTCGCAGCTTACATAAAATTTTCAAGCAGTGCAATAACATATAAATCAGTTCATTATTTTAATATACAGTGTGGGGTTATTCACTCATATTTAAAATTAAAGTTACTCTGGTATGCTTTAGCACAAGTGGTAGAAACATGGAATTAGGTTTAATTCAGTATTTTTGTATATTATCCAGCTATTACAATGCTAGATGAACTAACTTCTAGTGGACATCAACCGCCCCTCCCCACCCCCCTTCAGCTATTTTGTAGCTCTTTTAGACTTTCATCTAGCGAGATCAACACCACGTCCCGCTCTGTATGTCCTAACACACATTCCAAAGGAGCAAGACAAAGATTTTGCAACACAGCAAGACGTTTGTGTGCATGTGCAAGTGCCCTCTTCTGGACACACTGAGCAATTCCTATGAAGCAGTTGCGCTACCCTAGCAGATATCCATAGCATGCCACAGGCCTATATTAACTTGCTGAAAATCAAGTGCCATGTGCATACCTAACACATAAAGCACATACACCATGAACAACCTGTCTGTTCTTTTTAAATATTGTGATGCGAGAAAATAGCACGAGAAAATGATCTCAGTAAGCCCACTGTAGGCTCAGTACTAACTGTTTTCTGTCACCTGTGAGAGGTGAGACAAAGTCTTTTAACATGTCCATGGGAAACATATCTATATATTATTGAGAGACAGGGAACAAGGAGGACTGCAGTCCCTTCACAGTCTGCCCACTCCTCCAGCTCTCTTATGCTGTACCACTCTGAGGAAAAGTACACTTGTTCTTCCATTGAATTTGCAGGTCAGTAAATCTTTCTTTGACCTAAGCAGGTAATGTATTCTTATACCTCTGGGAAGTGTTTTAATGATGATTTTACTTAATTCACTTGTATTGAGAAATGGATGAGATATCTGACCCTGAAGGATAATGATATAGGTGTCAAAAGTATTTAAACATAAAAATTAATCCCTATAACCTCTAAGAGGTCACACATCTGTACACCATTCATCTGGATTCCTTAAGTAACAAAATGCTGACCAGAATTGAAGGGAGGAAGGAAGAACAGAACTACCTCCCACTAACTCAAGCTGGTAAGGGCAAAGAGGGATATGGTATGAAAGGGAAGAAACTTCAAGTTAAACAGAACTGTAAGAAAAGCATCTCTTCATCAGATGGACAAAAGTCTGGCACTTCGCACCACAGAAGAATCTTTCTGGTAAATCCAGGCCTCATCAAAAGCTATGCAGATCATTGATAGATGAGAGATCTGCAGTCAGGCACTGATTTCCTGGGATAGCTTACAAAGAAAACTCCTGGCCCACACTATCATAATTCCAGCTTAAGAATTACCATTCTCTACCTCTTCCCTATGCAGACATGACTGTCCATTAAAACTGTTAATGGCTTTAAAGAACCGATTAGGAATGGCTTCTTAAAAAAGGAAAAGAAAATAAGAAACACTAAATTTATCTGGAGATGACACTCATTATTGACATGTACTAATCAAAATAGTTTTACAAGGAATATGAGAACTGATCAAATAAAGGAAATTCTTCACTTTCAGAGACAAATGATTCTTGAACAAATTCTATAAAGGGATCTGAATGGGTACTATCTGAGCACTAGGAATAGACTGCATTTAACTTTACAGGGATGAGACCATGCCAAAAAATCATCTTCATGAAACAATTCTGACTATTTGGTTTGGAATTTGCCTAGGCATCAAGCACCAGCTCGTTTCAGTGAGGAAGCCAGTTGACCTCCATTTTGAGTAGCATTAACAGGCAGAACACACACTCCAAATTTCTCACAGGAATGTTTTGCGGTAAGAGAAGTCAACTTTGGGATCGTGGACCATAGGAAACAGTAATGAATGGATCAAATCATAGGAACTGTTTGAGTTACTGACCAGGCTTTCCCTCACGTGCATTAACTGTCCAGTCCGGTTAACATACATGTTTGAATTCAGAGCATGAAGTTGAACCAGTGTTTTCATCTAGGCAGTCCTTCTCCTCCTCTTAACATGACTCACTGGAAGAATCAGGAGTGATACTTATAAACCTGCATCTAGGGCTGACTAGTTTTCAATTCCCTTTGAAACAAGTGTATGTAGCTTTCAAGGCATAAAGTTTATAGTTGATTCTTTGGCACAAAATACTGAGACTTCCCGAGAAAACACTTCCTTAGGCCGTGTGCCAAGACTGATCGGCAACGATCAGCCTAGTTGGCAATAAGCAACTCCTCTCCCAGTGTACCTGGTCCTACCCTGAAGATGAAGACTTCTCCCTTTATTTATAGAAGTCAGAACTAAAAATGTTGATTAACCACTAGTCTTTTTTTTTTTTTTTTTTAGATCACCCTTGGCTCTCACTTGGAATAATTTAAGTTCTCAAAACAGCAGACTAATTGTAAACAGCATAAAACTTCTGTTCTGAAATATTTTATGATGAATTCTGTGACAACTGAAAGCCAACAAAGATCTTGTCAAAGTGGATGCTACCAGACTGCTTTTACCTAATTTGAGTTTTCAGCTTACCACTTAGTTGTTCCAAAGACAACACTAAAAAGGTGTTGTGTCT
Source organism: Lagopus leucura (assembly GCF_019238085.1). Lineage (NCBI taxonomy): Eukaryota > Metazoa > Chordata > Aves > Galliformes > Phasianidae > Lagopus > Lagopus leucura. Next base: position 44,220,245 of record NW_024962252.1, on the reverse strand, counting down.
CTGATAAATAATGGAAGTGATGGAAGAAAGAGGAAGGACCTTAAAGATAACAAGAAATTTTTGTTTTTCTTTAAGTCTCAGTAGATATTATGTATAAGTTTACAAGTTTTTATGAATCTGGCATGCCTCAGTGCAGCCTTAGAGTAATTACCCACATGCAGTTCTTGTTTAATAGATCTTCTTAGCCTTATCACAGCTTCCTGCCACTGTACATCTGGTGCTGAACAGTAGCTGTAGAAACCACCTGTACTAATGTTATACAGCTATAAACAACAATAAGCACTTTCCAGATCAGGAACAACAGGGTCACATCCAGGAACAAACACTGCTAAATGCAGTAGGAAAAATCCTACACCAGTAAAAACTCCAGAGTGACTAAATGATATGGAAACACTGGACCCAGTCAGCACTGTGAATTTGTAAACCCAGTGCTCCAGAGCCTCTCCATGGGCAGTCTTACACTCAGAGTTCATCCTTCAATTAAGTTTTCTGTATCATCTCTCCCTAAAATTTCTAGGTGACTGTCTTAACCCTCGCTAATTGTAGAGCTCTCCTTCAGTTTTTTTGCTTGTTTGTTTTGCTTTTTTTTTTTTTTTTTTTTTTTTTTTGAGAGTCCCTAATGCGAAACTTTAAAGCTAGGTAGCTTTTATCAACCAAATAACTGGTCTATTTCTCTAAGACAGCCAAATAAGGAATGAAACAAGTTCAAGGAATTCTGCAATGGTTGAAACAAGCGTTATGGGGACACGCACAAGAAAAAGCTAGACCACTGTTGTAAAGAAAGGGAACATCCTAGTTGAATGCTGTTACTAAGTTCATCCCTCCTGAGACGGCTCATCACTAGATACACATCCCAAAGAACCCTTGTGGTATTAATGCTGAAAGCTGTTATACTCCAACTTTGCTACTGATTAACCTACCTAACAGAGACTGAAATTAATATAAATAACTATTTGTTAGCACAGACTGAGATCTTCCAGACTTGCATTAAAAAGGTTCTTGAAAAATAAACCAGCACAGTAGAAAACATTTTCACTTAATTCAGTCTGAAAGATCTGGTTAAAACCCTCTGGCCTAAAGCAGAAGACTGGACTACTCAATACAGTCAAAAGACATTGCATTGCTCACCTACTCAACCAACTGCTTCTCAGCCTTACATTATCACTGTATTTCAGTTCTTACATGACTGCTTTCAGTCTTGGAAAATGGAAGCTGTGTCTTTACTCTCAAAAATACCTCTTTCCATAGTTCAGTGATGTTAAATTTTATTTCAGTTAAGAGTGTTAATAATGGAATTGAATTTGCTTTGAAATTTGCAAGTCACTTTTGGTGACAAACATTGGACAAACACTGAGGAAACTGAAGGACTGCATAACAACACTACATCATTTATAAAATCTTAAGTCAGTTGTGAACATTACACTAAGCTGAACTAAATGTATGAGTTCCTGTTACGAATCAGTTACTAAAGAAAATGGTAACTTTCTGGAGATGTAAATGCTTGCATATACATAAAAATTCAGAAAAACTTGGAGCCAAAGCTCCAAATCATGGATTTTATGATCATATCTGGCGAGTCAGAAGTATCCAACTCAAAAGGCTTTTTGAGATGTAAAGACAAACATATACATTCCGGAGGGCCATGGGAATACGAAGCGTGTCAGTTAAGGGAAAACGGAGTGCGGAGATCTTTGGAAGGTAGATGCCAAACATCAAGATCCTTACACAAGCAGACACTTGCGAAAGAGCCAATACGTACTCCCTTGTTTATACAAGTTCTACATTATAAGAAACAGTGCCTGAGCCTTAGTATCTTTAAGCTACATAAAAGACATCTGGAGTCCACAGAAAAGCACTGCAGTTTTATCTAGGTGGTAAGTCTGCCAAGTAGTATCAGGTGCTCAAAGCTAAGTGTTTCCAGGCGAGAACGTGCCAAAGCACATACTGAAGAATACGTGATGCACAAAACAAGAATAACAAATAATGACAGTCTATTCACAGAAGGGCGAACATATTCTTTAAATCAGAACATCTTACCCTACAGCACTGGCAGCCACATACCTGCTGCCATGTAGTAAAACTTCTGCAGAATACCTCCACAGACATCCCAAGACGTACATGTCAAAAAGGTTGGTAATTTACTCTTGTGGTTTGCTACTGACAAAGTTGGCAACTTGAGCTCTGAATCACACATACAGTGTTTTACAAAAAAGTCAGTTGTTGCTTGAAAATTTCAATCATCATTAGCATTAAAAATGCAGTACTGAAATCCTGCTGTTATTAGTGCAAGCACCATGCAAACACAGCAATCCATCTGCATCTCCTATCATTTTAAATAACAGAAAAGGAATGCTCACCTTTTGCATGTGTTTTCATTAACAATTTGCTCCCCCTTGCTGTAGCATCTTTTTAACAGTATTAGGTGAGAGAAGCAGCAACAACAGAACAGAGACTTGAATGCTGTGTCTTGTCCTATATGTATGGCACAGTCTTGATGCCTCCAGAAAGAAACTTGGTTTGTCCTCCCCCAGAGTAAATTTAAACAAAAACTCTTTCCTCCATTGTACTCACGTCATAGGAACATCATTACTTCCAAAAGCTATATTCCTCCTAGTCTCTCATGGATTTAAAGATCGAAAGTACCACACTAAAAAGGAATTAACAGTTGAATATGGTTTTCTTGTACCATCAGATCCACAAAGTATTTGGAATTTAAAATTTTCTTAGGCACCAAATTACATTTCAGAAAATGGGCATTTAGGCATCTCAGCATCTCCATGGTTCCGTTTTCCAAGAAAGCGTATGCAATTTCCATAAGCGAGCACTGTTTCAAAGATCACTTTCACACAGTTAAAGGGATTTGCTGAGGACTAAAAGTTGATCAGATGAGGAGAAAAAGCAAAACAGCAAAACCAGAACACTCCATTAAATCACTACCCAATTTACTTTGAAGGAATGTGTGGCAATTTTACTTCTGTCATCATAAAAGACTCAAGTGTGAGAGAACTGCATGAAGATCAAATACTGCACTGTACAAACCTTTCATGAGTGCAGCAGCTACCATTTTACACAATATAATCAAGAATTCAAGCTTACCTTGAATTCCTTCACCTTCTCCATGGTTATCAGGCGCCTTGATGTGTGGCTGGAAAGCATCTGTTCACAGTTGCTAATAAGTTTCAGGCATGGGTGGCGGGGAATGATCTGTTCTGTGTATCTGGAAGAAATAAACATTCAGAGTTGTAAGCTCATGAACTGAAACACTTGCACCTGAAACAAAATTCACACAGATTTGTCACAAAACAGATTACAATTAAAAGTGCATGACAACTTTCTATTAAGTGACCCCGAAGTTCAGGTATTGTTGCTGAATTTATCCATCATATATTGCAATCCTTTTTTTTCCACATTAAACATATAGAATAAGTGAAAATATTACTATAAAGGGTCCCACCCACATTTTCTTCATCTATTTATGCTACGTTAATGCATGCATGCATGCCTCTATCATTTCAAGTGGAAAACATCTCAGCCAATCAGGAGTAATAACTTCTCCAATCAGAAGCTGTGATTTACAAGAAAAGAAAAATAAAAGATACACAGCCAACATATATTAAGCTGCAGCAAGACATAACACTAGCTGCCTACAAGGAGACCACTGTACTCAAATTCCAAATCATACTAAAGCAGCTTCTGTGAAAATAGCATTCCTGAGTTCAGAAGTTGGTGTTGCAAATTTATCACACAGCAATTATTTTGACAAATGACAGAAGATTTTTCTAAACAGAAAAAATAAATCACCTTTTAACATCAGATGCCTGTAACACGGCTTGCAACTAAGACCTTCCTACAAAATCAAGTAGTTACCGTGTTTAAAATGCCTTGCATCTCAGAACCATACTATTTTCCCTTGGAAATAGGAAATTTCCTATTTCTGTTTTTCCAAATGCTGAAGGAGGAATTTAAAATTTAACTTAATAGTAAAGTATGAAATAGTAAAATATTAACTTAAAAGTAAAGTATCTTGTGAGCTCACAAGATAAATGAGATCAGATATTGTTTCTATATATTGCAATATAAATCACTCATTTAGGCTTCATATGCAGTATTGTCAGTGACTGATTTCACATAAAATGCCTGCTCTCATGATTTGCCTGTGGTTGGGATTCAACAGAAGCCAGGCATCAAAAACCAAAAAAAAGAACTGAATAATTTTCACACAAATCACTGGAACTTCAAAGATACAATGGAGGAACTTTTCATTTTTCCTGTAAAGATGTGGATTTTCTGCACTTCAAAAAGTAGATTTAATGTTCTAGGAGAAAAGGGAGTCAAATCCAATACAACTGAAAATAACTTGTCCTGTATGTATGGCCTGTGAGAGTAGGCATGTCACCAAACGATGGACCTGCAAAGCAGTTTAGACACACAACCTAGAAAGGCATTCAGGAGACCAGGCTGAAGAACATAAGCAGTACAAAAATCAAATTCCACTAATCCAGACCTATTAACAGGGTGGTGATGCAAATTTTCTAAGCCATAGTTTTGAGCTCACTAACAGTAGCTGGAAGAAGAAATGAAACTCATTTTTTCAAATGAGTTTTCACTATGCTCACCCAGGATTTGGTAGAATAAGTTTCATACAACCTCTGGTTTCACTACTAATTAACACTAATTTCAAAGGCTCAGTTGCTCATACAGTATTTGCAGGAAAAAGAAAAAAAAAGTCATCAAAATCCTGCCACAAAGTTTTCACTTTAGAGAATAAAAATACTATTACTATTTAAGTGTTAGTAGCCTTGCAACTTCAAAAGCAAAGAACCCAAAAAAGGATCTCTCTGGGTACTGAGTGAAACCTTGATATTTATTAATCTAAAGATAACAGTAAGCCATCAAACAAGTAAAATGATATTACAGACTTGCAGTAGTATTTGTTTTTTATTTATTTACATCTCCACATCGTTCCAAAACTTCTAGATTGACAAAACAGCCTTTCAGTTCCTTCTGGTGTCTGAAATCAAGTCACAACTTCTGCTAAGTGAAGCAAGAACATGCCTTTGACAAGGCAGAACCAAATGAATTCTCAAATGCTTTGTTTTTACTCCCAAAGACTTTTGATGCATGTAGTACATCAAGCAGCCTCTCATAGTAAAGTAAGCACTCTGCCACAATGTCCCTGAAGTCTCTCTTTTTAAGCATATAAAAGCCTGACTGCAAAGGAATTGAAGGAATTCAGACTCAACAATGATTTCAGTGTCAGAAAGAAAGTAAACTTTGGTGTGAGATGCTATCTTGCAGAATGAGAGATCATATCACCTTCCTAAAAATCCCTGTCTGTTAGCAATAAGTCACATATATATTTATATATCTTTTTTTGCAATCTCAGGTAAAATTCAGAACATTATCTGAGAAATACAGTAGCAGTGCTTTTAACAGACATCAATTTTAGCCTAGTTTTGTTTTTAACTTAAGGTAATACACAAGGATCTCAAATAAAGCAGAAGCCTGATGGCAGGTGTTGCCTGGGCATATTTGAGAGCACAACGTATCAGTAGACAATCTCTTATTTTTTCTCTACATGCATAAAATCTTCTCTCATGTTCATCTTCATAGCCGAAAAATAAAGAGACCATAGAAATATTCAACGCTAATAAAGTGAGTTAGATATTTCAAACTTCAGTGCATAAATTAATAATACTACGTACAAATTTGCTTTTTAAGAGGCAATCCAATTAGAGTTTGAGAGAACTGACCTCCCAAAAGCAGCAACAAAAGTAGAATGAGAATGCGTAGCTGATAGTTACCAACAGCTAAACATGCAGAGGAAGAGTGCTTTCACTAATGTTCAATGAGTTGACAAAAAAATTCAGTTATCTTGACAAACACAACAAATGCAGTAATTAGAAACAGAGTTTATTGACATGGAAAACTAAGCCCCTGTGTACTAGTGAGCTCTGCAAGGGTTAAGCATGTATAGACAGACATTTTGAATAGTAATTTACAATACTGTTAACAGTACTCCTTGTTTTGCCTGAGAACAGTCTAACATGAAGGGCCTGGAACATCTCCCATCATGAGGAAAGGTCGAGAGACCTGGGACTCTTCAGTCTGGAGAGGAGAAAGCTGAGAGGGGATTTTGTAACTGTTTATAAGTATCTGAAGTGGAGGAGTCAAGTCAATGGGGCTATTCTCCCTGGCGTGCACCAATGTAACGAGGAGCAACAACAGATCAAGGAGCAACAGACAAACACTGGAGCACAGGAAGTTCCCTACAAACATGTAAAAGAACTTCTTTATGTCAGCATGACAGAGCACTGGAACAGGCTGCCCAGGGAAGTTGCAGGCTCTTTTTCTCCAGAGATATACAAGACTCATCTGGATGCCTACCTGTGTGACCTGCCTTAGTAGTAGGTTGGAACCTAGAGGTCCCTTCCAACCCCTGAAATTCTGTGACTCAGTGTGAAAAAAAAGTATGCAAAAAGCCTAAAATACCAATTTCATCACTTAAAATAACAACAACCCACATATAATCTACTAAGTGCTTTGTTACTGAGGAGTGTGCAGACATCTGATGTAACAAACTGGCTCCTTTTGACTTCCAAATTTTCAAAAAGAGCATGTGATAACTGTATGCAGGATAACTGCACCTAGGTCACAAGGTTTGTGCATGGTGAAATCAGGGACTGCAGTTAATTCATTTATCAGGATAGCTTGCCTGTACATAAAAATACAGGACATTGTAGAAGCTACCTTCAGAGCACATCTGTATTTGGGAGATACTCACAAACAGCTACCACACAGTGACTCTGCCCTTTACTATAAAACAGTTTTGAGGAAAAAAAAATAACAACAAAACTTATTTAGGAGACAAACTATAAGCTATGCAAATAGACATTGCTTCTCTTAAACTTAGTCATCATCCCAGGCTGCACTATTAAGCAGACAGCATCTTGCAGTCTCTGCTGGCCTCTCTTGTCCTTAGCAGTGCTGTTTCCCTACACTTCTTGCCTCTTACTGCCATCTCTTGTCAACTGACTTTTGATTTCTGAGAAGAAAGCTAAGTTAGTAGTGCCAAACTCCAAACAGCCAAGAATGTTCTCCTACAGGACTCTGTCATGCACCTCCATCAACTACTCTAATAGAAATATATATTAATAAGAGCCTTTCTACTACTATCTTAGGAATCTATCTGCCCTAAAGTCTCATTATCTAAACTTAAATCTCAATCCTTTGGACATGCATTTACAAGGAGATGTGATGGCTTTTTCTTTTCAACTACAGGCAGGAATTCTCTCCACTCAAAAACCTTATTTCAAAATCTGGCTTCCCTCATACAAAGTTTTAACCATATGAAGTATGAGCAATACTTTTCCGTGCTAGCACTAAGAAGGTTTCAGCTGTACTATACCCAAATATTCATGGCCAGGATTCACCAACTACTCTGACAGAGTACATACCAGAAATCAAGCATACATACTCAGGCCTGTATATCGGCAGCCAGTAAACTAATCTTCCTCCCATCACCAGATATTCTGCTGCAAACTTCAATAGGTCAAAAAAGATGTCACTCAGATGATAGCTGGATGATATGATGATGTGATTTTCTGTGCTAAACAAAAAATTGCAAGTGTAAGCATAAAAGCACAAGTAAAAATCATATTTCTGAATTAAAAAAAAAAAAAAAAAAAAAGCAGTATTTGAAATTTGCAAAAAGTACCCTAGGCCAATTCCAATGTGCAGCTTCTACTATGAGATTTGCCAAATTCCCATACTGGGATGTTAGACTATCACCTACTGCTGAAAAATTAAAGAATCACATGTGCATTGGAAAAAGCTGTTTTGGCACAGCATCTTTCCTAAGGGCAATTTAGGGCTAAAGGCAGAAGACAAGGAAGGCTATGCATGTGCAGAAGCCACATGTAATCTGTGAAGAGAAAAGGAGCAGTGGAAAACCAAGAGGTATGGTTGAGTTAATATAGAGGCACTGCATTTTAAATTGATTCTGCAGCTTGCAGGGATTGAAGAGAACTTTTAGAGGATAGGAAATGCAAGGTAATAGTGGTTTGCTGAGGTGAGATACAGGATGTAAAATCTGGACGTGTGCAAGTTAGAAGGAGGTAGAACAAAACCAAGAAGATTACAGATGTATTAGACATATTGCAAACAGAACAAAAAGGTTCTTCTTCAGTTATTAAGATTTGTTACAGAGCTGACAGACAACCAAAAAAAAAAAAAGATTCTGAAACTGTGACTGGCTTCCTATTAAGACTCTGATATTCTATGACAGAGAAGACAGCTTATTTACCTTCTCTCAGATGATTTAACTGATTCCTTTTGTGAGCCTGTTCTGCGAGTAGCTTCTCTGATACCATATGGTGCTGTTAAAAGCAAACAGATAATGTGGAGGTAAGAAATTCACTCTTTGCCCAAATAACAATATACAGTCATGTTATACATATATAACAGTGCATAGTCTGTGGCTTACACAAAGTTTAGGAAAACCCTCAAACTTTTACAGAGAAAATGCATAAGTGCAATTTCTTCAGAGTGTAAAGAATTACTTTAAAACTGCTTCAAAGAAAGCCTTCAGCTCTAAGAGGTCTCTAGCACACTCAACATTAGCTACAATACAGAGGAGAATGCTTTTCCATCCTGTTAAATATATATACATATTCCCTACATTTCCAATGCATGGCAAATAATCCCATCTTCTTTTGTTTGACAAACACCTCTGCTATCAAGCCTAGCTAATGAAATTATATGAATAAAACATATACAATGTAAAATGAAATTGTATATATAGGAATTTCTTGCTAACACAATATGCAAATGGTAATTCTCATACAGACAGAGGCAGAGTTGGATTTTCTCATATATTTCTGCAAATTTCTAATAGTACAACATGCTTACTGCATGTTCAGTACATGTGTTCTTGTAAAACTCATTTCAGCACGGAAGCACTAGTATTGCTATTTCATAAATGCAGACGTTTCAACACAATTTAAAAACTCAGCTCTATGCAATGCTAATATTCTACATGGTCTCATTTTCAAATAGGCTAAATAACCCTGGGTAACACAAAGAAAATTCACTCTCTCCTTTCCCAATTAATATGAATGTGTCAGGTTATGAAGTTACCAGACATCAGAAATCACTGTATCAAGCTCTTCCATTTATCCCCTTAAGCCTCTACTTCTCTCAGGTGCGACAAATGGTGTTAAATGCACAAGCCTCTAAAAGAGTGGAGGATCTTTACAAATCCCTACTGTTTCTAGTACATAAGTGTACTACAAATGCATTTATATCTCTCTTTGGAAGTGTTCCAAGAAGCACTTAAAACATGTCTATAGAAGTCCATCAGAGCTGCACAGCAGACTCACATGTTGCAGACTGAGTGCTTAACAGCAATGTGGACCATTATGGCAGGAAGCTTCCGTACACCAGTAAAGTTATGCTTTCACTGAATGACACTTCTTCAGAGGATGACCTTCAGCCATACTGGTTTTTACTGTCAATCATAACATTCTCTTCATGGAAGAGAGCATTATCTCCAGCTTTGTTACACATTTATGGCTATCCTTAAAATAAATGCAGAGATGACACAATGCAGATCCTCAACGGTCATCTTCTGCAAGATGGAAACTGCAGACATGAATACTTGTCAAGATGTAAAATCAATACAGAACAACACATCTGATCCACGTGGGTCCCTTCCAACTTCTCTGATTCTATGATCTAGGCAACAGTATTTCAGTCATTGTCATCAGGCAATAAAAGCATTAACAAACTTACGGTCTGTAATGATTGCATCAAACAACGCTCCCTTTCGCCATATTGGTCTTGAAGAATCAGAAACCAGTGCATCGAGGTAGTATTTCTCTAAACCATACTGTCGGAGATTAGCTCTGATATTTTCATCTGGCCCTCTCCATTTCTGGTTTTTCCTGCTTGCCTTGCCTTAGAGAGAGAAGAAAGAACACACATTCTCAACAATGAACTATTTCATCGGATAGCCTTTCGTATTGCCTACTATTTATTTTTAGAGGAAAGGAATTAAGAAACTAAAAAACCTAACAAACCTCCTACCTTACTCTACTCACCATCACAACTATCTGGGTTAAACTTCCTAAGTAAAAAAGCACAATGAAAATACACGAGAAATAGTTAACTTTTAAAGATGTTAATTTTGGAACATGACTATCCATCCTACATAGTAAATCCAACAATTTCCACTGAACTTTTTCAGAGTAATAAAAATGGGACTAGACTTGCTGGGTTTGGTTATGAGCAATAAGAAAGCACACAGTGGTTGTCATTACTACTTTGAACTCTCTTTTGATTTTCATTATTCCTTTTATTAAATATTTCCTGTTTAAAAATTATCAGGATAGCTTAGCTAGGACACACATAAAATGGTCAATAAAAACAAGCATGACCAAATGCTTCATCTGGGCAACCAACAGTCAAAACTCTCACTTTTAAGCCAGATCTTATGGCATCCTCCAGTAAGGAAAATGCATCTAGGTCCATAAAAGACAATAGAACTATAAATCATGGTTATATATAGCAGAGGACTGATGTGGAATGTAACTTAATATGTATTTATAATCGCTTCTGAATGAGACATTTCTGATCTGTTCAGGAAAACTGATGATTCCAGTCTGAAATAATCTAAAATTAAAACCTTGATTTAAAGTTTCCTGATAGGAAGTATGGTTTTGTGTTTTTCAATCAGATGTTCCTATAAAGTAAGGATGAAGGGGGCAGAAAACTAAGACAAAAAATGAATTTTCAAAAAATGAAATGAGGCTCAAACCTTCCAATTGCAAAGTCTTGCACCTGGGTTGTTGCAACTCACACTATCAATACAGGGTGGAAGACGAAAGGATTGAGTGCAGACCTGCTGAAAAGATCTGAGGGTACTCGTGGAGGGGAAGCTGAACAAGAGCCAGCAATGTGCCCTTGCAGCCCACAAAGCCAACCACATCGTGGGCTGCACCAAAACAAGTGTGGCCAGCAGGTTTGAGGGAGGTGATCCCGCTCCTCTACTCTGCTCTGGTGAGGCCTCACCTGGAGTACTGCATCCAGATGTGGAGTCCTCAGTACAGGAGAGACACAGATCTGTTGGAGTGCGTCCAGAGGAGGACCACAAAAATGATCCAAGAGATGGAATATCTCTCCTGCAAGGACAGGCTGAGAGAGCTGGGGCTTCTCAGCCTGGAGAAGAGAACAGACTCTTTAGCAGAGTCTGTGGTGACAGGACAAGGGGAAATGGCTTCAAGCATAAAGAGAATAGATTTAGGCTGGATAGAAGGAAAATGTCTTTTACAAGTGAGGGTGGTGAGGCACTGGAATGGACTGCCCAGAGAAACGGTTGATGCCTCATTCCTAGAGAATTTCAAGGCAAGGCCAGGTCAGGCCCTGGGCAACCTGGTCTACCTGCACATGTCCCTGTTCATCACAGGGAGTTGGACAGGATGACTTTAGAGGTCCCTTCCATCTCTAAGGATTCTATGATCCTATCAAAAAATTTCTTCTCTGAGGGTGGTTAGGTGCTAGAATGGACTGCCCAGTGAGGTGACTGAGTCACCATCCCTGAAAGTGTTCAAGAAATATTTAGATGCTGTACTAAGGGACGTGGTTTATTGGGGAAATGTTGGTAGTAAGTGGATGGTTGGACTGATGATCTTGGAGGTCTTTTCCAAGCTTGGCGATTCTATGATTCTATGATCCTGTGAAGATGAACACTGATTTTAAATTATCTACCAACATCAGTATTTATAAATTTCAAGGAGTAACATTTCAATGGCTTAGAAACATGTAACGCACCTAATCCATGGATTGTGTTGTAATCTATATCAGTACCACAGACGTATGCTCCAAAGTGTGCTGAGGAGATAAGGAGGCCACCTGTGAATGGGAGAAAAGGGGAAAATTATCAATTACTGTCATTAATGTTATCTGTGTTACAATTTTTTCCAAGGGAATTTTAGGAGCCTGAACAAGTAGTACACTAGACTCAAACCCAATGAATAGTAATAAAATAACGAAAGAAATAAAGAAATAAAAAGAATTAAAGCTACAATCCACTTAGAATCACTGCACAACCACAATCACAGAAAATAACACCAAGTTCCTTGTCTGTTATCACTGATCTTCCTCATCTTGCTATGCCACTCATCACTGGAGACCTTTCTCAGGAGTTTGTAGTTCTCTGTATTTCAAAGCAGTGCGACCCTTTGATCATTCAGGAATCAAAATTATTATTCCTATTCTACAAGTACTTCTAACAAATAACGGAGAAAATGTTACCAAACAGTGTCTAATCTTAAAGTCAGTCTCCTTCATCATGCCAAAAATTAAACTTGTTGTGTATGTGGCCATTCTTCATGAGGTAGCAATGGTCAGGAACCTCATAAATGTAATTATCTCTGCTGTAAATGTCAGTGTCAAAAAAGTTTTCTTAATTCTTTTACTAATTGAGAATTATATGCAGATACACTGAGTAAATAGCAGCATACAGAAAAAAAAATACATTTACTAGCTTACTTATCTAATGATGAATCTAATTTAGTTTACCACCACTATTGGGATCTGCATTTCTAATTAAAAAAAAAAAAAAAAGCTAATAAAAGTTTTTTTAACAGCTTCCAAATGAAAAAGGGAAGGATGGCAGAAGATTAGCAAAGGCTTATGTTGTTGTTAATCAGGAAGTATAGAGCTAACATGACAGTTTAAAGCTGAACAGTAACCAAGAACCCAGCTGTGAAAATCCACCTTACTGATGCCAACTGCTTATAGGTAGAAACAGTTCCACTAAAACGAGGGGGAAAACTTCTGCAAAACAAGAGGCCACTGGCACCAGAAACACACAAACTGCCTGTGCGGATGATACCAACTCTTGCATTCACTGGCAACCTGAAAAGGAGCATCTTAGGCAGCTACACTGCCCCATGCCAATTGCTCAGCATAGACAAATCTTGAACACATATTGTATGTGCAGGTTGAAGGTCCCATCCTGGGGCACTAGAAAATTCTAGAAAATATTGTATGCTCATAAACTCTACCAAAACTGAAGGCGAGGGACAAAAAAATAATAAAAATCTGCTTTTTCTTGTGAAATGGATCAGGGAAAAGCAAGGTTACTCACCCCATAAGAGTCACCCATTCCCCTCGGCTGTAATCGCTCAGAACAGATGGGCAGTACCTCCAGGGGGTCAAGACAAATTTAGCTATCCCTGACCCCAAGTAGGGCATACCACCCAGTCCTACAAAAAAAGTAAGAAGAAAGTACTTCGCCCATCTAAGAGTATTTTTAATCACAGGCAAAAAAAAAAAAAAAAGGAAAAAAAAAAACGGAAAGTATGAACTTAGAGCTTTTAGATCACAGCCAGTACTAGCTAAATTGTGTTTACAAAGAAGGTGCACAGGTATTTAAATGGTCTATATGGTCTGCCCTTTGACCTACCCTACATTAGATAGATGTATATAAAGGATTAAACAGAAAATCATTGCATCCAGTGATGACTATTAAGAGAATGACAATGGCAACAGGCCTTCCATCACAGTGTCTATTTTTCCTACCTTCTGAGCACAGATGAAGGGCATATCACTGTCCCCCACAATGTCAAACTGGCAATTCTTGCAATCTCTTGCAATTATACAGCATCATGAATTGGCAAAGGAAAACAAGGGACAAACATCTTCCAAAGGTACAAGCAATAAGCTAAGTGAGTTAACAACAACTGTCTAGGAGGACAATATAAAGTATTCAGATGAAAAGACTGTCTTTTCCTTGAGGTTTCATTTTACCCAACACTGAGAAAAAAATGTATCTGAAAAGTTTATGGAACTTACATTCTGGAAATCTATCATTTCAATTCTGCTTCACTAAGGGGAAAAAAAAAAGAAAAAAGGAATAAAAGCAGCACAATTCTAAGCACTTTATCTTCCACAGACAAATGGAATTTGTCCACTATTACACTAATTTGGAAGATCTATGATTTGGTTCATTCAGCAAAAGCAGTTTGCTTCCAACAGTCAAGCACCATTTTGCAAGGCTGGTAATATTCCATAATATTTATCTTTTCAGCATTAAAAAACTGGGAAAAAAAATCAAGGTAGGTGTTGAAGTTGCACCATGAAATAAATCTGAATTACATGTCTTTCAAAGCACTGCTCAAGTCCTGAAGATATGTTCCTTCCAAACCCATCAGCTCACATTCACTGCATCACTCACAAATATCTCCCTGTATTCCAGTGATAATCCTCTAAAGGCCAGAAGAGACTACTGCAATTCCTGAGTCTTACTCACCAAGAGTAGGTGCAAAGGAAAAGCCACTGTTTGGTCATAAATAAAGCTTGCCAACAAATATAGCATTACCTAACATCTCCAGTGTTCCTATGTACATTAATCACAAGGTGATACATTACAAGTGCCTAGTGCAATAAGAACTTAAAATTTGTAATTCAAATAATTGGGCAATTCACAGAGAATGTCATGTATGTTCTATTTTTGGACTGAATCATTTAAGTCTTAACACTTATCTTTAATTTTTATAGCTTCACCATTTCTATGTGATTTTTTTCCTCTAACTTTACCCTTTTTTGTTACTATATTTTCACTTTCAATAGAATGAATGCTATGAGATTTTTTTTTTTGTGATGTTGGTTTAGTGAATAAAGAAACAAAACTGACAACAAAGAGAAACAAACTGCTCAGGGGGGAACAAGAGGAATTTTCTCAACCTTTCAAAGACTACAACCTATACACGAGCAGAAGGAAGATGAGTAAGTTTCATAAGAAATAATAATGCATGCAAAAAAATCAAGTAATATACAAACACAAATATTAAAGACAAAAACATACTTTACTAAAGTCTTATGTTTCTGAAAATACAGCATTCTGGATGTATTTTCTATGGTACAGCCATATGCAGATAAGAATTTGTCCTACTAGTGATGCTGTATTGTTGCCTTCACACTTCCTAACTCTTTGTAATGATTTGTGCTCTGAACTCTCTTCATTCTCTCACTAATGTAAGCATTTTTCTTGTTTGCAGCTCACAATGTAGTACCACTGATCTTCTACTTCAATTACAAAATAGTAGTTTCCCTTAGATGAGAGGCACTACTACACCATACACTTTATTGTGTGGAATAAAAGCTCCCCCTGCTGGTTTAACCAGGAAAATTCTCAGCTGGGGAGAACACGTGGTATGCACTATGCTGTCCTAAAGGGAAGATGTAACAGTACGAGGAACCGACCGCTACTGAGGGCTATGACCCAATGACCACTCCATGGTGTTACATGCTCAGAAGCGTCCCCAAGACTTCTCTAAATAGACGCCTCCAAAAATGCTGCTCCACATAACATTTTGAAAATGGCTGAAGGCAAGGTTCAGTTCTTTGGATTTTAAGCAGTCCACAATACACATGAACTGGAGTTTAAATCACGTTACGTTCAGAAACAAACAAAAAAGAAACACCCTAGTTAAGACAGTATATCTTACACTTCTGAGAAGTCTGTTCAAATCTTCTGAAGTTGGCCTCCTTCTCCCTAAATCCCTCTCAAGATTCATTTTGCAACAATCATTTTGCTGTAGGTATGATCTCAAATCTCAGTCAGGCACTTGAGGTTCCTGTATGAAGTATAAGTGCAGTGCAAGCAGTAACACAAACCCTCAGTTTTTTTCTTCCAGTAGAAAAATAAACAAACATACCTGTTCCAACAAATGGATCATATACAATATCATTGGGTTTTACTCTCCCATGGTTTGCCATGATGAATGACAGACAGGCATCCATGCTTGTATTTCCAATAAAGTGTCTCTTTTTTACACTGTAGGACTCAATAAGTTCTCTTTGGCCATCTGCAATCTGTTGAAAGAATTGAAATCACTGCCAGTTCTCAGATACAAGAGATAAGAAGACTAATAGATTTGCTTAAGTAACACTATGCAACAAATGGTGAACTCCTCATTTTATAACACATCGGTCTGCTTCCTGCCTTCTGCAAGTATGAATGATTTCTTTCCAAGTAATAGAAATCTTGATGCAATAACTGATAAATACTTCAAGATAGAGATCAAAAGCATGTAATCAGCTTAGAGTGAAATTTCTTCGTATAGAAATAAGAAATAGAGCAACTTTGCTACTATTCTAGATATCAAAATAACAATTCCTGGCAATTCAGAGTTAAAAGAATTCCCAAGTAATAAGAAGGACATGTTAACAAGTGTTGAACATAGCCAAATGTCGAATAAAGTTCCATTTCCACTGGCTTTTCTGTCATACTCAAAATCTAAATTGAGGACAGCATTAACAGATAAGATTTCACTGGAAAAATAAAGCCCAAAGACTATCATTTTTTCCATCACTCTTCCAAAATACATTGAAGATTACCAAAGCGGTCTGGAACAGAACATGTTCAAAAGCTCTTCCAATACAATTCTTCTTCCATTAAGGCTCAATACAATTTCTCCATTTCAAATTGAAAGACACTTTGCTGAACAGAGCAGTCCTAAGACAGAAGTAACCGTACTTACGCACCCATCTACCAAAATACAGATCACAAGGTTCTTCTGGGACATTGTTAGGGTCCGTTCCATAATCTTCCAAAATCCAGAAGATGTGTTCCGGATTCTTTAGATTTACCTTTCCATTGAATGGCAGAAATTCAAGAGCCTAGATGATAAGGAAAGAAAAAGAGTCAAATTTTTGAAATATGCACCCTACAAAAAAAACCGAACACAAACAACCAACCACAAGCCAACAAGAAAAAACACAGCAACAGCAACAGCCACCGAACCAAAAGACACTCTGCAATTCTGTCTGTGAGAAATAACAGGTTATTACTAAAAGTACATTCTGGCATTCCCCTGATTTCTAAAATGTCTTTTTTTTTGTGAACACAGATGGCTCAAATGAGTGAGGAATAAAAATTAGAAGCACGAGATTTGTTATTAATTGAAGAAGGCACAACTTTAGAGGAAAAGAACTGTGCACGCTAAATATGCAATTTGCAAGTTATGAAAACAATACTTCTGACAGACAGTAAGATAAAATTTCAATGATGTGCAACTATACCAATTTAAATTGAGAGCAGCCCTGCAGAGAAGGACCTGGGGGTACTGGTGGATGAAAAATTTAGTATGAGCCAGCAGTGTGCTCTTGCAGCTCACAAGACCAACGATAACCTGGGCTCCATCAGAAGAGGGGTGGCCAGCAGGGACAGGGAGGTGATTGTCCTCCTCTACTCCGCCCTTATGAGGCCCCATCTGGAGTACTGTGTCCAGGTCTGCAGCCCCCAGTACAAGAAAGACAGGGAGCTGTTGGAGAGGGTCCAGAGGAGAGCCACAAGAATGATCAGAGGGCTGGAGCACCTCCTCTATGAAGACAGGCTGAGGGAGCTGGGCTTGTTCAGCCTGGAGAAAAGAAGGTTGCAGCATGACCTCATTGTAGCCTTCCAGTACATAAAGGGAGTCTACAAACAGGAGGAAAGTCAACTCTTTGAAAGCACTGATAGCTACAGGACAAAGGAAAATGGTTTTAAGTTGAGGGAGAGAAGATTTAGGTTGGATGTTAGAGGGAAGTTCTTTACAGAGAGAGTGGTGAGGTGCTGGAACAGGCTGTGCAGAGAGGTTGTGGATGCCCTGTCCCTGGAGGTGTTCAAGGCCAGATTGGATGGAGCCCTGGGCAGCCTGGTCTGGCATTAAATGTGGAGGTTGGTGGCCCTGCCTGTGGCAGGGGGGTTGGAGATTCATTCATTGGGCAGAACAGAAAACTGTGGCAAACAATCCAGAGCTTGCAACTAAAGTCATGGAACTGGCTTGTACCACATTCTACAACAATAGAAGTCTAATACTGAGATCAAGTAAAGGATTTTCTTAAAACTATCACCTAGCTCTACCACATAAATCTTAGAGTTCTGGGCCACACATCTACATTTCTGCATCTGTGAAATCAGCATCTGTGAAATCAACATGGCCTGTTTAGAAAAAAAAAATAAAAAATCACAAGGTCAGGAATTTCATGGGAGTATTAAGTCAGACACAAAGATCTCATTTAGAGTTGACGAGAGACAAGCTGTTAACTGCTTTAAAAGAAAATTTAAGATTTTCTTCAGAAAATCTAAACTTCAATATATCTTAGCCAACACTGATAACATGGCATAAGAACAACAACAGTAGATTAAAATAAAGGTTGAAGATCTCAAACATCTACTTACATCTATTTTTTTTATCTTCTGTGCTTGGGTCAGTGTCTTATTAAATGTATGAATATGTATTTTGTACGTCGAGTCTGGCTGGAGATAAGGAAGCTGAAAAAAGGCAAAGACTGTCATTAGTACAGTTGCAGCATTAATCACTGTAATGAAAGAAACATGGTTTCCAAATTCTTTACATGCATACCATCTTGTCCACTGGGTAGCTCTTCAAGGAGGCATAGAGTTCCCCTGCAGATCTGCCGTGACCCCACAGCTCAAATATAGACCTGAAAAATACCAATATTTTTAGAGTGCAGCAAGATGGGGAGGCTGTAAGTTGTCTTAGAGACGCTTACGCCTTCCCACCAGTCCTTATTGACCAGTGTACTTATGCTTCATGGGATAATAAAGGATGTTACCTAAGTCTTAGAGTATGCTTAAGTTTTGTTCTACCCACTGGAAACATACTGTCACAAAGGACCATTTTGTATGCATGGACTTTCTTGTCCTGTACTATGTTTCTGAGTCATCTCTCACGACTCATGGGAAAATGTGTTATTCAGATCCCTCAAAAAGGACCAAAAGCAGCAGAAACAACCAATCTCTGGTATACTCCTTTGCTCTGGAGTTTTGTAGGAGGAGCTGGGCTAAAGGCTCACATACAAGCTGTAGGAAGGTGACACAAGAAATATGTATCGTACCACTCCCTTCTAAATTTGATTTTCAATTTTTATCTATCACTGCTGTCATCTTTAATTCCATTTATATTTTAAATTAAGCCACTAACTAAACAGTATTCAAGTCAACTAAGAAATCAGCAGCAGTATGAGATGAGCACTGGCTCTGCAGTGAAGATCTGTGTTTCAAGACATGATGCTGATCATACATTAAGTAAAGAGAACAAGCATGCTACATAATCAGTCCCGATTTCTAGAGGTAAGCAGTGACTGTTCATTATAATCACACAATCACAGAATTGTAGGGGTTGGAAGCGACCTCTAGAGATCAAGTCCAGCTCCCCCGCAAAGCAGGCCCCTTACAACAGGCTGCACAGGTAGGTGTCCCGGCAGGTCCTGAATATTTCCAGAGAAGGAGAATCCACAACCTCCCTGGGCAGCCTGTTCCAGTGCTCCGTCACCCTCACTGTGCAGAAATTCCTTCACGTACTGGTGTGGAACTTCCTGTGCTCCAGTTTATGGCTGTTTCCCCTTGTCCTGTCCCCACAGACCACTGAAAAGAGGTTGGCAATGTTCCTTTGACTTCCACACTTAAAATATTTATAAACATTAATAAGATCCCCTCTCAGCCTTCTTTTCTCAACGCTGAACAGACCCGGGTCACTCAGCCTTTCCTCATAGGGAAGATTTCTCCATACAAAATCAATAGTTACCACCATACACCAATACAAATTTTCACAGTCTACATCATCATTTTCAAGATTTTTCACTGCTTACTTTGCACATACTGTCCGTTTCATCAGCCCCCTTGCCATCTCTTCTGAAGGAATATTGAGAATCCAAAACGGAGACTGAAATGAAAAGATGGGAGAAATGCAGACACCTAGATGGAGGATGTTACAGGAATTACACCATCAAACAATTCTGCACTATCAAAACAGAAAAGGCATGCTAAACAAAAACAAGAAGAAAGAAAAAAGGAGAAAGACAGAAAACGTAAACTGTACAGAGAACACGAGGAAAAAACATTTAATTTTAAGGAAAACTGTACATAATCTTTGTCTAGGTTATTCAGATTCTAAAGAATTAGAATACTTAGTTACACACAGCTAAAATCTAAGTAACGTTTGCTGACTAAGCCTTGAAATTAGAAATATGTATCTCCTGGCTTCATTGCTTTGGATACACTGTCTCACTGGACCAGAGGTAAACATTAAATTCACATAGCTACGGAACTTTTCCCCTGTTCAGTTATTCCGAAAAGAAACAAGCCTCCCAGTAGATGGCACAATTTCTTCTTATATAGTTAAATGAAGACATCCCAATGTGCACTTTGTGCAGCTTTTTCTGAATTAAAAATCTTAACTGCAATTGAAAATTATTCATTTTTGGAAGGTATCTTATTTTCCTAACAAACTTCAGAATGTATTCAGTCACCCTCTTCCAATAAAAATACCACAGACAGCACATTTGTATGCTATACATACAAATATGAATACAAGAAAATATCTGATGCTCACTTACATTTACACGGACTTCCTGCTGACTGCTAAACTGTCCACCACAAAGTGAGAGCAAAGATGCTATTTCCTAAAGAGAAAATAGAAAGGTCAGGCTCTAGGAGTATTTACTAATTTATTTATTTTTTTTTTTAAAAGGAGACCTTATTCTAATGCAAATTGTGACCTCTATATGGAATATAAATGAAATTTTAGAATTAGCCAAAGAAGAAAGAACAGCATTTATTATGAGAACCACCAATGAAAAACTCTTAGCAGCTAGGGCAGAGGTTTACAACTACATTCTGCTTGTAGTCAGCACGGATGGATGAGCAGGAAGCATCAGACTCTTCTGCTGTAGAAGTAGTTGATCATCTTTCTCAGAACTCAGTTGCAAATGAAGGAGTTATAAACAGATCATGAGAAGTTGCAGATTGTACAATACAGTAAGATCAAGTTAGGCAAAATCTGAATAATGAAATCCAGTTGATTTCCTTCCCTCTATTCATCCTTCACTGACATTTGTACTGCTCACTCCTAGCCCTCGCAACAATATTCCTGTTATGACATTGCTCTAAGCTACCTATTCTTAAAATACTTTTCTAATTATCACACAAAAAAGGGATGCTGCACTAAGAACTGTGCTTGAGGCCGTCACCAAGCGTTAATTCCTTCTCTGTTACTCCTCTGCTTTACACACCTCACAGTTTTACAGGTATCTCACAGTTTCCTTTAGGGGTGCCTTGTCCAGAGAACGTTAAATCAGACTGCAAGCTGAACAAGGGAAACCGCAAATCTCCAAGTAACAAGTGATCAGTAACTGTAAAAAATACTTACAAAAAGGCATTTTAAACTGAAATGGGAGTTAAACACTGGGGATATTCCTCATGGAGCCTGTTTACTCCAAATGACAAGCTGCAGCCTCTGAATGTGACCAGAAGTACAACAGAGTGTAACAGAAGTAAAGGCACTGATGTAGGGCCAGATGTCCAGATGTGCCCCTAGGGAAGCAGCAGGTGGGCACTGCCGGCACACAGCGAAGTGGGAGGCGCCGGCTTTTCAGGATCTTAGGATCTCTCTCTGCCTTTGCAAAGAGAGAGAGGCAGAGAGCGATCCTCTGAGAACAGAGTACAGCTTCTTACAGACTGAGAAATTTCACTGAGAAATGTCGAACACGTAACTTAATGACGGGCTGGTAGTTTGATAACAAACATGGGCTCGGACAGGAGCCTGCAGCTGCCGAGGTCCAGCACCACCAGCCCGGCAGCAAAGCTGGTCTTCCATCCCGCACACAGGCACGGCACAGACGGGCACAGCTCTGCCTGCCCAGCCTGCACTGGTCTCAGCGTGCTCCGTTTTCCGACAGCCCGGCTCCCCACGCGACCAAAGCACCAGCACAGGACCTCAACAACACCTCCGTAAGGCAGCTCTTTCCTCCGAGCCTCAATTCCTTATCCGCAGCCTGGAGCGCTGTGCCGCCAGCCCGTCCCGCCCCTACATGCTCCACAGAACCGGCTGGCTCCGGCGTCCCGTCCCAGAAAAGCCTTGCCTTCAAACCAGGGAAGACTGGAGGGCAAGGAAGAAGCCGAAGCCGCAGAGACGCCGGAGCAAACGGAGACAGGCGCGGAGCGAAAGCGCCGCTTGCGGCAACGCGCGGGGAGCGACGCGGAGGCACGGCCCGGGGACGCCCGCCCCGCCCCGAGCCGCCCGAGGCAGCCCAGGAGCGGTCCTGCCGCCGCCGCCAGGCCGGGCCGTCCCCGAGTGCGGCCGGGGGAGCCCCGCGCGCGGAGCCCCGCCGCCCCCTCCCCTCGGAGGCCGCCCCCCGCCCGCTCCCCTCACCGGCAGGCGAAACTCGAGGTGCTCCTGCGCCAGCAGCAGCAGGTACCGCCGCAGCGCCGCGCCCGCCGCCGCCATCTCCGGCCATCCCCCGCCTCCCGCGCCGCATGCGCCGCCGGGCGGGCCTAGCGAGGAGCGGGAGGAAGGCGGGGGCCGGCGGGAGGAGGCCGCTCGGCTCCAGCGCGCTGCGGGACGGTGGGGTCGGTGCGGGCCTTGGGCCCGGGGCCAGGCGGTGCTACTTTTCCAACGCAGCCGCTGCCCGCTGGTGAACGGTTTCCTTCGTCTTCATCTCCTCCTTCCTCAATCGCCGTGCACGTTTTATAGCGTAACTCCTGTGTGAGTGCTGTCTTACGCATATGGAAATGGCAGCTACGTGGCTGTTCAGCAGGATAAAAACGCTGCCTTGCGCTGCTGGTTATTGTTTGTTTTAACTTCACATCTAGACTCGATAACTGTAATCCCATACTCCCTGATCCCCATGACGTTGAGCTGGAAGGTTCGGCTTATCCAGATTTCAGTAAGCCTTTATTAGGAGCAGGCCAGCTCAGCAGTAACTCATGTTCTGTGTTTTCCATGCCGATTTTTGGATGGCCTTTCTTAGACGTGGCTAAGATTTTGCTCATGACCTGTAAGCAGCGCATGGGCTGCATTCCTGATGTATCCACGTAGCCAATGCTTGACCTTCTCTTCCGGCAATAATCAGAATCGAAACTTGGTATGAAGCTTTCACCCCAAAAGCTGCCAACATCAGTGTGCATTGTAATCTGAGGGTGAACCTTCCTGGGCAGTTCTTGAAGACAAGGTGAAGCAGCAGATGGAGATGTCTCTCGTTCATCAGTTCAGCTGGGCTCCAGCAGTGCCCACTGCGCTGGGTCGCTGACAAGCCCATCCCAGGTGGCTGACAAAAACTTTTCAAGAGGTGCCACTGGTGTTATTGTTTTTTAACTAAATCTCTTTGGGTCTGCCTTTCTCCTGTTTTATCTGCGCGGAGCACTACTGTCCACCCCAGAAGGTGAAGACCTGCATGGTCTAGCAGTGCATTTCTAATGAAGAGCAGGGCCGATGCTCTCTGCATAGGGAACCGTGCCAAATCTGTATGCTGCATAGCACAGTTTAAATGTATGTGTGGATTAACAAGAATTACTGAGTATTTGCAGCACAAAAACAAAGGGTGGGTCAGATGCAGTGTTTATAAATTCAGAACCCAGTACTGTAAGGTCTCAGAGATGAGCCAAGCGGGTTGTTGGGCTGCAGGAAGAGACCTGTCTGAAGGCAACAACAGCATTGCACAATTATGGTACAGAGAGAAAGAAGTGAAATTCCTTCTTTCTAGCCTTCAGGGGAATTTTAAGGACCCAAAATGTAATTACCCAAATTGAAGTTTTCCAGGAGCATAGAGTAACCCAGCCTGTCTCACAAAACACACAACGGGATCATGCAGTGATTGTGAGTTCCCATTTAGAAGCACACGCGGGCCCACCAACACAAAGCTGCGGTGCGGCGCACATTGCTGATCACCGTCTCAGCACGCTCAGGGCCGCTCACCCCTTCTGGAATCCAACTCAGCAGCAGCACCCTGGCTGTTGTGCAGCCGCAGCTCCCCGCGTTTCGGCGGGCGGAGGGCACCACCGGCTCCACGCACATGCGGACCCGGCCCGAGCTCTCCCCGACTCTGCCGGGGGCCTTTTAAGGCAGAACTATCCTCCGCCGAGCAACGTTCCGCCGCCCGGCCGCGCGTAACGGGGCCGCCGTGTCCTTCCGGGGCGGGCACAGCCCGGCGGCGGGGCGGGCGCAGCGTCCCGTGCCCGCGGGGCCGGCCGGGTACCGCAGCGCCTGTGGGGCCGCGGGGCCGGGGCCGAGAGCACCGCGGACAGCGTCCTGCCCGCCCCGCTGCCCGACTCGAGAGGCCGTCTGCATCTCTGCTTTCTCGACTGCCGTGCGGTTATGAGCGGACCGACTAAAGAGTTCAGTATTTGAAGTCTGTTCGGCAGCCTTGGCACTCGCAGATGCAAAACTCTGGCACAAACTATCAGGATTTTCTTTCTTTTTTCCTCTTCTGACGAGGCTTATTTGTGTTGTTTCCCTCTCAGCTGACAGTGCACAGGAGAACCACCGCTACGGTTCGTTGTTGGTTCCCGTTTGAGTGCCGCAAACCAATTCCAAGGAATGGAGGAGAATAAGGGGCAGCATGCTAAAACCAGCGGCGCGGTGAGCGACCTGAGGAGAAGCTGGCAGACCTGGGCAGAGGATCGGGTCGAGTACCAGAGGAAGAATCCATTCAGCAACGGAGACAGGCTTGCATCTAAACCACTGCATGCTCAGAGAGGAGACCCTGCCTACGGAAGACCCCCTGAAGGGTCTAAAACAGAGCAGAGAGGAAAAGATGCTCACTCGCATGTGGAAAAGGAGGTGGAAGAGCTGTGCCTGATCATCAGAAGCACTGGGCAGAAGGGAGAAGATGGACATGTGAGTGTAACGTTCGGGCAGCTGTTTGAGACATATGTGACTATCTCCAACAAAGTGGTGGGAATCTTGCTGAGAGCCAGAAAACACGGCCTGGTTCGTTTTGAAGGTGAAATGCTTTGGCAAGGAAAGGATGATGATGTGGTCATCACTTTGCTAGAATGAGACTTTGGCATCTGATGAATTTTGCTGCTTGTTTCCATTTGGAAAAACCTCTAGATGCTGTCTTGAAAGAGGTTTTCATTGCAGAATTTCAGCTCTGCAAATTAATGGGGCATTTAAAGGAGAGAAAATGGGTGTGAAACATAAAAAAAATGGTTTGCATAAAAATAATAAGCAATTTTGGAGAGAAATCACAAAAAAAATCAACTAATCTGTCACAATACCAAGTATGCTGTGGTTCTTCAAGCATCCTCACTGGGTTAGTGCTTTAGGTTCTGAACACTAGTGACTAATTGCCACCAAACAGCACTAAATCTTGGAGGTTGTGAAAGACTTGCCGTGGGGAGGGATTTTTTGATTTGCAAAACATGGAATTGAGCACTTTTATTGGAATTCATATACTTCAAACAAGAGTCTCGGCTGTGACTCTAAAAAAATGGAAGTTAGGTTGACTTTCATGAAGTATGTGAAAATGCCCAAGTTTACAGAAACATCACTTGCTTAGTGGCTTACAATATATACAGCAAGGATATTTCATGTTTCCTAAGTAAGCTGCATCTTGCTGAACTTAATGGTCTATCTTTAGCATCGTGTCTTCTGCATCTAGTTCTTTTTCCTCTGTATATCATGTCACTTTCATCTCCTCTGCTGTGTCATACTAGGGGAAATCACAAAGCTCTGCAGCCTTTTTGGTGATCTCCAATATACCCTTACAAAAAGTAGGGTGCCACACAACAACTTGAAAGACAACAGAAAATATATTGGGGCATTCATGAAAAGAAAAAAAATAACAACAAAAAAAAGCTCTTTGACTTCTTTCAGCAAAGTGTAACAATACTGTTTATAATGAGTAGAGATCCTGTAGTGCCAAACTCCTAAGTAGAAGTGTAGAGTGCAGTCATATCCCTCATTTAGTTGAGGCAGAGCTGTGCTGCAAGTTCTCCAAACTGGGAGAAAAAATGAGCTGCCAGATAAAAATGGGATTGAGATGAGCGACAAGAATTTTCCTCAAGGGTCTTCTGAAGGAGTATTTTTCAGTGGTCAAAGTTGGTTATGTTTGATAGTTGTAATAACAATACTAAAAATAATCAGGAACTGTGTTCCAAATTGTTGCCACCAAGAAAATGTTGGGAATACAAAATTCTGTTTGTTTTTCTTTTTTTTTTTTTTAAACAGGGCAAATAAAAGCTCTTATGTGGTGTATGTGGTGCTAAGTACAGTACTTGGTGAGTCTTTAAAACAAGAATATTCTTTTGCTTCAAAAGGATACTGAGATTTATTATAAATTATGCACTTGATAAAAGTGATTATTTAATGCTATTTACATAAAAGATTTTTTTTTTTCAGAAAGCATAATAATGACTTTTGACTTTTTTGTCTATTGGGGTTTTGCATGAAAATAAACTTTTTGACTGAGCAAGTAAAAATACAATTTTTGTTATCCCTCTATCTAGTCTTTTCATAGTGAAAAGACTAGAAAAATGGAAAAAAAAAAAACAGAGATGAATGTGGTGAAGTAAGTCCATTTGGAGAACAGGAGAGCCAGATGCAGGTGCAGCATGGAGGGGAAACAAAAGATGGGCTTTAATCACCACATCATTTCAGCATGTTGGAAACTGGAGAATACATGCTGCACCAGATACCACTGGTTTGTGTCCCATTAGCTCTCAAAACAACTCCTTTCTAAAATAATTTATAGCTTAAAAGAAGACTTATGTAACTTATCATCGCTACACATTTAAAATGCTTTGGTTTTTCTGGGAAAAGCATTTCTAGCCAAACAACAGGAACATGAGTTAGTGGATTTCCACTTCCAGTTGATGAAACCTGGGAGTGCATTTTGATATCAAAGTAAATCAAACTTTTAATAAGACAGCTGTGAAGTGTGGTCTGCTTAATTCAGACCACACTTAATTCAGACTTAGTTTGCCAATCCAGTTGATTGTGCTCCAGTGGTTGTTCATAACTTGGAGAAGGCAGTGTTGGGCAGCTCAAGTATCACCAGCTACAGGATGGCAGTATCAGGGAAAATAATCTAGTACTCTCAAAAGACACACAGTTGAGGCAGTGTAACCTGAGCACTCTCAGGGTGCAAGTCCAGCTTGTGCAGACTCACTAATTCTTAATTAAGACTGACCCAAGTAGTTAAGCAACAGGAACCAAGGCTTCCACTGCCAGGCATGTAGTGTCAGACCGTAACATGGCCTCAGCTGTACTGCTGCTTAGGGTCAGCTCACGTATCACTTGAGCACATCTGCAAAAGCTTTAGGGGTACCGCTCAGAACAGAAGCCGAGTTAAGCTCAAATGAAACGTTCTTGTCAACTGTGTGGCTGTGAGAAGACTGCCCTATCTTGAACAAAATAAAGAGTTATTATTAAAAACACAATTCATAGGAGGTTCACAGGGGGTTGGATTTTTAAAAGAAAACAGCTGTAGGGACAAATTTCCTGTCTGCCATTATCAGGTGAACAATCTCTGAAGGGTGATGAGTCTTTCTGTCTCATGTGCCCATGCAATGGCACCAAAATTTGCCGAACTGGGTCAGTGCACACATTAACAAATCTAAGTTGCTTTCAGCAATCACCCATATTTCAAAAGCGGTCTTTAAAAGATAACACAATTGTTCAGTGTGTCCACCAAATACACTCAAGAATAAAAAAAATCAATCTTAAAGCCAGTACAGACAAGAACACACCCTATCTAATGGACGTGACTGAATCCAGCTACTAGATTACAAGTTTTACAAAATTCTGCTTCTTCAGCTGCAGTGTAGTTTCAATTAGCATCTACAGGTGCTTTTTAGTTTTTAGAAGTTTTATTACGCAACAGGGCCTCTTCAGAGCAACAGAAATCCTCCTTGGTGGAACAGAATTTAATATATTCACTAAAAATGTAAGATAGTGCATTTAAAATATTACAAATTGTTTGCAGTAGTAACTAAAGTTTGAACTTTTATAAGGTTTTCTGTCCTACCGTGTAACATTCAGCTCTTCCAGTCTCTCCTGAAAGTTCACTTTTCTTATAATAACCTTACCTACTTCCTCTGCAGTCTTTCCTTTGATTTGAAGCCTGTGAGTTCTGCACCTGGTTTGGACTGTACATTGTACAGGAATTATCTGTATTTTGTCTTGTCAAACAAAGAAAGCACTTTCAGCACTCCAATAAATATTGCACAGCAGTTGAAATGACAGCAAGAGAGTTTTTATGCAGGTTTTACCATTCAGATTTACTTCTATATTTGCCAAATTTCAAATACGATCTTCACCAGTTTGCTTACATTTCCATGCTTTTGCTTACAACTCATGCTTATGAAGACCTCAGAATACCTAGAGGGTCTATTACCAGTCTAATCACATGGAAAATGCTGTCCTTTGTGAAAACACCTTTTTTTTTTTTTTTTAATTCTACATGCATCAGCATTGTATGTGTGTCTACTTCATCTTTTCAGAAGGAGGCTATTAGTTCTCTAGCACAGAAGTATTATTCTCTGGGCTTGCAGTAGGAAAAACAATTGAGCGTAAGAGTACAAGGGAAGCTTTGTCATTCCTAAATATGTAGTCAAAAAAGCAGCTTTTCTCAGGACTGCTAATGCTAGAACAAAGAACAAGGATAGAGGCTAAGCAACTTTCCTTTGCTTCTCAGTCTTGCCCACTGAAGATTAAAACTGCTGAGTAAGTTCACTTTCCACAAGGTTTTTTAGCCATCTCTGCTCACTGCAATGCTCCACAGAAGGTTAGGGATGTTTTAAAATGGCACCATAATGCTGTTGTTGAAGAGGGTGACATAATGAACAGGGTCTGCCTGCTGCCTTTTCCAGAGGGTAGCCAACAATTCTGAAACATATTCAAAGCATTAGAATAGACTTTTCAGAAAATATTTCTTAGCCCAATTAAAAAATATCTGCTGAATCCAAGAACAAAGCTCGTCAATACAGAAGGAAAATGGAGCACAGTTCCATGCTGGAAAACACTAATGAGACACTAAGCATTCATCTCAGTAATGAATGTGACTCTATTCAGCACCTTCTTGTTTGAGCCTGTTTGAGGTTTATTTGCTAGTGGCAGGCACAATTTGAAATTCCTATCTCGACTGTCAGCAAAAGTTTTGGAAGCTAGGTTATATTCTGATTTTTACCTCTCCATTTTTACTTTCTTGTAAAGAAAGCATAGAAGTCAATCTTCACATTTCCTGCTGCGTACATTTCAGTGTATTGGGGTCTAGCTTGGATGGACTTAATTTTCTTTGTAGCAGCTCAGTGTCATTTCCTATTTGCGATTAAAACAGTGTTAACACAGCAATCTTCTGACTATTGCCCAGAGAGACTGTGAATGTCCCCATCCCTGGATGCATTCAGGGTCAGGCTGGACGTGGCTCTGGGCAGCCTGGTCTAGAGGTTGGTGATGCTGCCCATTGCAGGAGGGTTGAAACTAGATGATCTTTGGGGTCCTTTTTAACTCAGGCCATTCTGTGATTCTGTGATATGATTGCATGATTCTGTTGCTGAGCAGTGCTTGCACAGCACGAAGGCCTTCTCCTTCTCCCAGTCTGCCACTCCAACCACTAGGCCTGGGGTGGGCAAGAAGCCGTGAGGGACAACCTGCACAACCAATGCAAAGCAACCAGCACAGTTATCCCATGCTGTACAATACTATGCTCAGCAATAAAAATGGAAGGAAGGTTTCTTCAAGGCTACAGTTAGGCTAACCATTTCTACTGGACTGCTTGCAGGAGGTAATTATTGCCTTTAGATTGCAAATCTTGTTCTTTTTCCACCCCCTTTCCTTCATTTATTAAACTGTTGTTACCTTGACCCATTCTCTCCCCATCCTGGTGGGAGCAGGAGTGAGGAGGGATCGCACCACTGTATGGTTGGATCATTCCAAGATTAGCATTTTTTCAGTTTATTTATCTTTTTGGACAACAGTTCATGTTGGTTCTTTAAATATTACATACCACAGTTAAGTACAGTTACATAGATTAATTAGAAATCAGGACACAGATAGTATTAACTCTTCAAAAATCTTAATGTTCAGATATTTTGT
This sequence comes from Lagopus leucura, assembly GCF_019238085.1. Lineage (NCBI taxonomy): Eukaryota > Metazoa > Chordata > Aves > Galliformes > Phasianidae > Lagopus > Lagopus leucura. The sequence continues at coordinate 44,190,357 of NW_024962252.1, read as the reverse complement.
GAAGTTAGGAGACCACTCAAGCCTCCCAACTCTATTGCACAGAATTGATCAAAGTTCAGTGGCTTTAATTCACGCTCTTCACAGCTAATATTACAAATTAAAAACACAAAGTACTACAAATTACATGAGTGCCCAATAATAAGAATAACAAGACATTGGGAATGAGGTCTTCAGAAACTCTTCTGGGTAGAAAACATTTGTTTAGAAGAGTGTCTACCTTCTGAATTATGATGTATAGTCTACTGTAATACACTGTCCACTAAGGCAACAGGTGCTGGATCAGTGGAAAACACTGAGAAGATTATACTCAGGGAACCTTGCAGGTGCAGCAGACCATCACCACCTCAGCCACACCTCAGTGCAACAGCCAAGGGCACTTGGTTGATTAGGCACCAAGAGATAATAGTTTGTGAACAAAGAAAATCCACTCCATGTCTACTGGAGTTAAACTTTCCAAACAGTCTGCCTTAACATGGTATTGAAAAACAGAGCTAAAGTTGCTGATTAAGAGTCATGCAGTGAGGGCAAGTGTTCAGCAGATTCCATAAGCAATTCAGAACACAATCCCTACATGTTCTGCTTTTGGGCTGAGCCCCTGCTACTCCAAATTCAGATCAGACTGCTGTTATGCAAGCCTGCTACAAACTCACTGTAATGAAGACCCATTTGTTTTGTGACCTCATTTAGAAATCAAATCTAGCCAAGGCATTTAGCAATCTCCAAGTGACTTCCAGTGAGAACAATATCAGAAAAATCTCAAAATCTGGGTGGTTTTCTTTCTTTCTTTTTTTTTTTTTTTTTAAATTTCTTCTACCACTACGCAGAAGAGCAGTGCTTTAAAATCAATTCTTCTGAACTCTTCACATATTTGTAAACATACAGAAACTAATTAAAAATATTGTGCACATGAGAGGGGAACAATCCGCAGGTCCAACATACAACCACTTACACATCCAAGTAAACAACACTCTATGCTTTAGCACTATCACATCTCTGGCACATACTGCATTAACATTTACTACGTCACTGCCATGCAAGTAAGATGGGCAATATATTAAAGTGGTTTAGCACCAGAAAAGTTAGTAGTGTACTTTTAACCAGGTACCTACTACTAACCAGGCATAGGTAATATATCATACAAGAACACACGGAAACTGAAAAGACTTTAAATGTTCCCTGCAATTCCAGAATGATGCATCTTTAAAATAAAAGCTAGATTCCACAGCAAATATTACCTTCAGTACCATGTGCATGCTGTTACTACAAACCTCTTTCCTTAGAGTGCATTCTGCTGCTATACCCCACATTCTACTGGGAAAAGTTGCCTACATATGTGTATGTATTATGTATGCACATATATGTATATGCATATATAAAATCGTAATTAAAATGCATTTCCTTATTGTCAGAGAAATATGCAGACTTCTGAAGAACCCAAACGTGAGAATTAGGTTGACAGCTCTATGTTCAGTATTTCCTCATAAGGAATTAAGCCTTTTTTATCCTGGTATGTAATTGGCAACAAACTGTGCAACCTTAAATCAGAGTTCAAAGACAAAGAATAAAATGGCTAATGACACAAGGCTAAGAGTGCTCTCAGCTGGCAGCATTTTCAGTTTGCAGTCGCTCAATCAGTTGCTCAGCCTATGAAAGAGAGAACACAACACATTAACTATGCAGCAGACCGTCAGCTGGCTGAAAAATGCACTTTAAAAATAGTAACAGCATGACACTGACAGACAGCATATACTTGTCATTTTTACAGATAAAGCACACAAAGTAAAATACCATGACTGTTTTAAGCAGCTGACTTTGTCGTGTTTTCACTAAACTCCCACTAGGTGATGAGAAAAGGGGAAAAAAACAAACAAACAAAAAACAACAACTATGTAAGTCAGAAGATGGTTGAGCAAAGTAATCAATGTTAAACTATCACGTTTTAAGGACCTGGGAAGACAGCGCCCAGAACAACCAACCTGTAAGAACTGGAATTCCTTGGGACACTCTCCAGAACAGCATCTTGTGGCCTCTTCACACCTCACAACTGCACTGTAGTCATACCTATTACTGAGTGATGGAGAGCATTTGTGTGCTGTTTGTGTCACTGGAAACATTCATTCTTTGGTTATGTCACTAGGCCTATACACGCTTTTTCTCGTCATATGATTTGTGCATCTACCACACAGCTGGGACTGTTACATTTTTAGGTATTTGCATTGTATGCAACTAAAAAAAGCCCTGACAATTCAAGAACATTTTCCAACTTGACAACTGGGCAAAATCTCTTTTGGATTGAATCCACACTGGATAACTAACCCTGGTACGGAGACCCCTGAGCTAATCCAAAATAGTATGCAGTATAACTAGACAACCCATAGGTTTGGTTTTTTTTTTTTCCTCTGTGGTGCTCTGCTACACTACACACTGATCTGCTTAATTCAAGACAGGAGAGATCTCCAACAAGCTACCACCACAAAGAAGCTGAGTTTTTTCCTCTTAAACAGGCTGCCATAATCATATTTAGGAGAGATTTTTGTCAGCATCTTTGCCTTGGGGTTGCCCATTGACACCAGGATGCTGGAGCTAAAACTCCAGCAAGGACAGGTCCTCTGCTGAGGAGAGAGGTTTTTGAGCAGTGATTTAGGCAGTGCCAATTCAATCTCCTTGCTAATCTCTACAGACAGTAAACAGTACAAACAGTGCTTTGGTACAGCAAACATCTGTATCACTCTAAGGATGGCGAGATGAGTAAAAAATGTATGAAATGATAAATGCACCCATTAGGTGGCAATATTTTATCTAAATTGGGCTATGTGTTATACATGTCTTTGTTCAAGCATCACGTTCCAATAAATCTTTTCATATTAAATAAATAGTCAGAAGCAAATCACAAAGCTACGCTTTAAATCCAGAACTACTGCACGGTTTGCTGGTAATGTTAGTCACTCTTATTTCCATTAGTAAGTGTAAATGGTATTAAATTTTACCCATTGCCTGTTCTCAAATAGGTAATGCAAAATACAACAAATAATTATAGTAATGATAAAAATAATTGCTCAAAGAATATTTGGGACGTTAGAAAGACATCGCATTTTCAACTTACAGTCAAGAATCTCTGAAAAACCTCATCACACTTACTGTAATAAACCAGTAGGAGTTGATCCTATAAATCAGTCTGGATAAGAATCCTAGCTGACTTGCTGGGGCCAAGACATGCAGATGCAAGTGGGATATTGAGCAGAATGGAGGCCAGTGAAAACCCATTCTTCAGAAAGGGAAAACAAGTTAAAAACACCAGTGATGTTAATACAGGAAGTGGAACATCTTACATTCGAGATCAACCGAATAAAGAAATTTACTCATAACATTTTCTTTTTACATTGCATGAAAAATAATTTGTCCTTTCCTTTCAACATGCAGAACCCCCCAAAAGACCATCAAAAACTTACTTCACATCCATCTAGCACACTGTGCTAAAACACGGGTTAAAATATTCCTTAGATACCATACCTGTTTTTCACCTGGAAAGTGAACTATCGCCACATTCATGTAGCTTCTACCTATTTTAAACAGGAAGACCCATCTCGCTGCACTCTACACTATTTAAATTATGTTACAACTCACTTCACGTTGGCTACCAAACACACTGGCTTAAACTAAATGAATGCAGGTGTAACTCTGAAACGCAATGCACTGCCCCGGTGAAAGTGACAAAATTTATCTTTCCCGGAATCCACCACTGGATTCAACACAGCACAGAACTGAAGAGCAGCCTTTTAGATAAGCTGTGTGAATTGGCCTCCCTATTCTGCATGCGTGCAGGAAACAATCTCAAAGTTGGAACGCAATCGACACTGGAAACTTATCAGAAAAAAAAGAGTTTATATTCAGTGCCAGGACATGAGACTGAACAAGTCACTCCGTAAGTCAAGGCAAACCCAAGAAATCACACTGCAACTGTAACACAGTATCTAAAATAGCATTTTGAAAAGTAAGAACATACTAATTAATGTGGAAGGCTCAAGTACATACCTTATATCATTCAAGTCACTAAAATTATTTTTCTGGAGAACAGATTTTCCAACTTCCATCATTCTTTTCACTATTAAATACAAACAAATTTCATTTACTGTTTAGCTTAAATAGTATTTTACATATCACATGACTTTAGAGTCAAACAGTTTGAAGCAGGTGCTCTTAAGAAACAAAACCGAATATTAACTTCAACAATGATTACATTGAGAACACAAGCTAGTGTTTGCTTTATTCAAAGTAGAAATACTGAAACTGCTCATAATAAAACAGATTGTCAAAACACCGCAGTGCAAAGTTTGATGTGAAAATCACTACTGTTAGTGATTTAGACACTAACGACACTTTTAGGTTATAGTTTACTAATCTCATGTTATGTCTCTACACAGCAACAGGACGTTGACCTCTATGTCCTTTGTAGTCTGGCATTAGAAAGTTTCAGATATGAAACGAAAATTAAAGATAAAGTACAATTAAACCATCAGCCCTACTTATTACTAGGACAAAGTTTTCATTACTGTAAAAGAAAGAAAGCCTAATGCAAAAACGTCCAAGGTAGAAGCATAAAATAACTGTCACAAAGCAAAAACATACTGAAGTTGTTTCTGGAGAAAACTCCAACATTAAGAAATCAAATAAGATGATTTAAAAATTTGCAACACATGACTGCAATGCTTTTCTTGCAGCACCTGTCATTTTCCCCAAAGCAGAATCTGTTCATGCATTTATGGATTTAATTTTTCCTGTTACTCAACACACTTAGCTGGGCATTTCTTGTGAAACAACTACATCTGGGATGATGTTTCAACAACAATAACAAAAAAAAAAAATCAAGTATGCAGACAACGCATCACAGCTTCAATATCTTACGACCTTATCTTTAAAAAAGATATTTAACTTCATTGGAACACTGTTTGTCTTTTTTACTCTCCATCTCTTTTCCCAAAGAACAACACGGCATATTATAAAACAAGTATTTTATAGAATTGTCATTTTTTTTCCAATAGCCTGTATACCTAGGAAAATCCAATGAAGCTGAATAAATATACTTAAAAAAAATACAGCGGCATTTCCAGCAAAGTGCAGAAACATCTATACTCCACGCAAACAAAAACAGATTTCCTGTATTAGCACAACATTACTCTAGAATAGCACAAAAAACATGAGGAGCTTCCCAGCAAGAGTAACTCCCTACCCAACTCACATCATGCATTTCAGTGTTTTACAACCACAAAAAACAGATGTCCAAAGCTGTAATTTACTTGACAGCACACTACATAAGACTGTGAAAAAACTACTTGCCCCTGATCTAAGCAGACTAATACATATTTTCAGCCTTACCTATGGGCACATGCTCTGACTTCAGCGTTTTGCAGTTTCCCATGTGCTCTACCGGCACCACCAGGTAGTGGTGAGGGGCACCAGGCCTGATATCTCTAAAGCAAACAAGGTCTTCATACTGCAGAGGAATATAAACACATCACACGATCGGGATGAGGTCAGGTAACAGAGCTGGCATTCCCCTATACCAGTTTGATATTACTTGGTATCATATTTGAATCAACTAGCAAACATATCAAGACTAAAGTCTATTTTCTTCTGTCACTACACTGAAGCACGCCGTCCTGGACTTTGCCTGCTGAAGCACTTAGGCGCAGTCTTGTTTTCTCAGCTGACATCGTGCAGCCAGAATCCCTCAGTATCTAACAGCAACAGCTCCTGCCCCATGACCGCCCTTAGACTTTTAGCCATTGTACAACGACAAGATATTTCTTTTTTTTTTTCTGAGGAATGCTTCATTGCTGCCTCCATAAGAACAGACAACTGCTATGGCTACGTGGTAACCCCAGGACAGGGATCCCTAAGGTGACACCCTCCGTTAGCTGGAAATAAAGACACCACCTTCCTCAGAAAGGGAACGGGGATCAGATGGCCTCCATGCACGCAGGATTTCTCGGTTTGATCGGCAGTTCTCATAAGCGAACCCCTCTGTGCTCCCTCTGTGTGAGAGCTGCCACCCGAGCTCAGCCAGGACGGACACCGCAGCTCCGTTTCCGCACTGCCGCCTCACGCCGCAGGCCGGCCCTGCGGACCGACGGCTTCGTCCCGCCAACCCACCCCACCGCGGGGAGCCGGCCGCGGCGCGGGGCAGCGCGCTGCCAAGGACAACGAGGGCGGCGGCGGCGACCCTCCCTCCGGCGGGGCCGCCCCTACCCACCTGGCAGGGCAGCAGCGCGGTTCCCGGCTCCTCCCGGCGGGCGATCCTGCAGAACACGCACTTGCCGTCGTAGCCGCCGCTCGCGGGCTCTTTCCCGTCGGCCAGAAGCTGCTCGCTGCTCGGGCCGGCGGCGGCCGCGGACTCCTCATCCGCCATCGCCCCTCGCCTAGGCAGGCACCGCCCCGCGACCGGCCACGGGCCCACCCGCCCTCACGTCCTCGTGGCGTGCGCCAATGGCGGCCCTCCGGCGCGCGACGGGCCCGGCCTCGTCCGCGCCCCCGTCAGGCACGGAGGGCTGCAGCGAGTGAGCGCTGGGCGTTCAGCGGCTGTCTGACACGGGCCGAGGTTACGTGCGCTTAGAATTGCGCACGCCACCCGCGGGTGACCCTAGCCGTGTAAAGCACTCCATTCGGTCGAGGCTCTGAAGGAAAACGCAGCCTCTGTTCACCATAAGTTTTCTGTAAAAAGGCACGAGCTGGAACTAAAATAAACTGAACACACTCTGGCCTGTTTAAATCAAAGCTGAAAGATGCTATTTCTCAATGGTAGCTAAGCTTCGGCTTTAGAAACGTTTTCTCAGCTTGTTCACACTGTCCCACAGGCCTCAGCCCGTGCTTCGAGGCCAGGAGGTACCTAAGTGCCAGGAGGCACTTAGTATCAGTCACACAATCATTAAGGTTGGAAAAGACCTCTAAGATCATCTATTGTGATTATCTGCCTATCACAAATATTGCTCATTAAACCATGTTCCCTTTTGTGCTCCCTCTGTTTCATGAGAGCTGCTACCCGAGCTCAGTCAGGACGGGCACCACAGCTCCCTTAGTACTGCATCTACCCTTAGATAGCCCCAGACATGGTGACCACCACCACCATGGGCAGTCTGTTCCAATGCCCATATGCTCTTTCTGAGAAGAAATCCGTCCTAATATCCAACCTGAACACTCCCTGGCACAACTTGAGGCATCCCCTCTCGTACTATCACTGTTACCTGGGAGAAGAGGCTGACCCTCACCTTGCCACAACCTCCTTTCAGGTTACTGCATATAGTCTTGGGTTGAAAAGGACCACAGTGAACATTTAGTTTCAACCCCTGCTATGTGCAGAGTCGCCAACCACTGCACCAGGCTGCCCAGAGCCACATCCAGCCTGGCCTCGAATGCCTCCAGGGATGAGGCATCCACAACCTCCTTGGGCAACCTGTTCCAGTGTGTCACCACCTCTCTGTAGAGAGAGAGGCTTCCAGGATCCCTACATCTTAAGGTTTACATGCAAAGATTATTTGGGAAACAGGCGTGTTTTAACTTGGCTCTAAAGCCAGCTTTGCACAAAAAAGTCCAGTGAAAGAACTGCAAACCAACATCAACCACCAGTGCCTCACAGGGCACTTAGCAGCCCTACTGTGAAGAGCATTTCTATACAGTCCCAAAGAAAAAATTGTTATCCCTTAAGGTATATACATGCTCCACATTACAAAAACAAGCTCTTTCTAAAATAGTTATGGCTATAAGAGCAAAATTACTAGTGACTATAATTTTCCTCTTAATTTATATTATATAAAAATTCTACAACCATTGCACTCAAGACAACATTCAAAGAAATGTTCAAAAGCATACTTGCTATATTAATATGTACATCATAGTTTATTATTTCCTAATACCAATTTTCTTTACCTACTAAACGTATACATTAACAAAGCTGAGAACCAAGTGCTTTCAGGTGATTTTTTGCTTTGTCTCACTTGGAAAGAACAAAAAACAAAAGCTTCAGCAATATGAAGATGGTCCATACAGCAATGATGTTCACAAGCCATATCGTTTCACTTTAAAAATGTACTAAAAGCTGTGAATAAGAAGAAAAGGATCTGCAGTGAGTTTCTGAATGCATAAATTCCTTTATTGAAAATATTGTGATAGCACTGCATTACATATATTCAATATTCATAGTTTCAAGGGTCACAGAATTTGATTGAACAACACTGCTTGGATATAGAACACAGCGTTTAGATATGCTCTGACAAGTATAATATAATGAACTAAGTTGTAGGTAACAATGGTGAAACAAGTGTAAAATGTTGAACTTGGCTTTGGGGTTGTAGACTTTTTATTTTTGAACTAGTAAGTGGTCTGCCACCATCAGAAGAGCAAACAGTACTGCGTATTCCTGGTGCCTTCAACGCTATCAGCAACCTGGAAAATACTTCACAGCGCATTACCAACAAGTCTGTTTATGGCTGTAGTAGGGCGCATAGATGGGAAGTGTGAAAAGCTTACGTGCAGCATGTTACAGGCTCACTGTGTGTAGCATTGGTGTTAGATTGTGAAATTTATGTGCAGGATTAGGATTTATTAATGCTTTTGAAAAAAAAAAAAATTTGGCTTCTTGTTTTATTATGAATATGTTAAAAATGAGAAGAGCAGTAACTGAGTTGTATTACTCAATAATATTTCAAAACCAGACTATAGTGTTTAATGCATGGAAACACAACCACCATTGCTAAAACCTGTCTTTCTCGGGACAATCCTACATTCAGTACTAATGGCAGGACAGTGTTTGGTCAGAACTTGATTGTGTGAATAAAACCATAGCTTAACTGGAAAGCAAAATTCTTCAGAAAACAGCAAGACTGGTGGTCTTCTGTCACACTTTTTCTACTCGCTGACATTTTCATGGCAGTGGTCTGGTTAGGATTTAGCCAAATATTGTAATGTGGTATTTTAAATGTTGATAGGAAAATTATCTGATTGACTATTTCATGAAAAAAAAGCACAAAACAAGGAAGAGTATTTATTTGTCTGTCAAATCCTAATCCAGCCTGTTGCTTCAAGTCATAAGGAAGGAAATAATATTAATTGCTAAGAAAACAAATACTACACTAATATGGCGCGGCCTGTTAAAGAAACAGCATTCTCCAAATCTTCAGGCTGTATGTTTCCCTTCACAGAGCAGTTATTCAATATGTAAAGAAATGCTCAGAAAAAGCACAGTGGGTGGTTTATTTTGAATCATTTGGTGGTGATACAGGAAACAATCATCTCCTAGAAACATCCCTTGTAACCAGTCAAATAGCACTAGCACAGATGCTCAGAGCATGCTGTCCCAATTCTGCTGACTGCACCAGAGCTCATACAGCCTACACCAGGTGGCATTCTGCCCAGTGTCTCCACACACTGCCAAAATAATAATCTATTAACTCTACTTACACATTCCTGTTAATGAGAAGTGCTAACCACCTTTTCTCTCATCTCAGAGAAAACCAGAATTATGCACTCAAGTGTTTCTGCCAGAAAATAAACCCTCTTATCTGGGTTAAATGAAAACCAAATCTCATTTACAAATAAAATAAAAATGAACTTCAGAAATCAAATAAATTGATTCAAAATAAATGCTGATGCATAAGAAACCTACCTGAATAGTAATTAATTACCAAATTAAGATCTGAAATATTAAAAAGAAAAAAAAAAAAACACCTCATAGCTAATGCATTTACAAAAAAGTCTGCTATACAATAACAATAAATAAAAAGAATTTAAAAACATGTTCCCTTAAGTGCTGTGTACACCTACTTATGATTCTTTTCCATGGCAAACAATATGCTGTAGATTTTGGTGAAGTAACTTTTTATTTTTGGTTAGCATTTGTACACTGAACATAAATATATATGGAATGTACAAGACAAGTATAGTTTTCCCACAGTATTTTTTTTTCCACAGTTACAGAAAAAGTTTTCAATTTATACACCATCGATGTTTTCATAAGCATCATATCTTCAATGGAGGAGCATAGAAGAAAGGAGTATAAAAAAAAATCTGACTGATCTCGTATTGTTCCATCTCCTTCTGCCTCTGAAAACCAGCTGTTTTTCCTTGGTTATTTTTTGCTTAGTCATGCTCTGGTCTGATATGAGGGAAAAAAAAAGCGTGTAACATTGTGAGGCAGCCTGCACCTTTTATTTAGCTTTTGAGTGCCTAATGGATCCAGTCCTTAAGGCAGTCAGTAAGTACTTCATTCAAATGTCCATACTTCTACATCCTGTATTATGAAATCTTCTTTCTTAGATAAGATGTCATTATTGAAGGTGCTGCAGGAGTTGCTTCGTCCATGATACAGGTCTGCATCTAACCATAAGCCAAATCGTCCACTGAAAAAATACACACCAAATGTCAGGTTATATTTAACCAGAGGCTGTAGAGGAGTGCTATGGAGAAAAGTAGGCAATTCTGAGAACAGATGGGATTGAACATGAAGGCTTAACCCTGGCAAAGCACTTGCAAATAAGCTTGCTTTTATTCATACAGGCAAGTCGCAGCAAAGCACAAGCATGAGTGCATGAGTGTGCGCATACAGTGCCTTACGTGCTTGGCTTCAGTGCCATCAGCTCCAGGTGCTGCTGGTGAGCAGCCTCCCAAACATGGCTGGAGTCCAGCTGCTGCAAAGCACAGACAGCAGGGATCTTTCCCCGCTCTAGACATGGTCCCTTCCAGTTTAGGAGGAGAGATGTTTATGCATCCCCAGTGCAAACCATGGCCAGATATTGCACGCGGCAGCCTGCTGTCAGCTTCAGTTAGTTGCACAGTCTTAGCCCCTGATTTCATATCCACTAACTTTTGAAATTGAGGACCTGATTAAGCACTATCTGTATCCTGGCTCTTCAGAGCAACAGAAAAATGACAGTTTAAAAAGCGCCATGTGAGAAACACTAGATATTGCTGGCAAAACTGCCATTACAGATTATCTTCTAGCAACAAACCTCTTCAGCAATGATCTATCCCAAACATCTGTTTTTTTCCGATCTCCCCCATCCACTAAAGATTACTTGCCCAACATCAGTTGCTATCTTTAAGTGATGGAAATTGCTCTAGGTCTGTAACAGAAATCAGATTGCTGAGATATCTGTCCTACACAGTTCACTAAAATTTTCAGCATTAGTTTTTCCTGCAACTACCGTGGTCCTTATCCTCCTTAAGAAAAAGAAAAAAGTTAGCTAGACTACTTGAAAAAGAAGCAAACATTCACTTACCCTCCACCTCCAAGCTCCAGAGAGGTCATGTCTCCATTGATGAAGTAAGTATTCTCCCCACTCCATTTGAATACCTGAGGGTGAAGAAGAACAAAGCTACGCGGACTGTGAAGATTCTAGCACTGCAGAAGCCTTTTTTGCTTAAAGAGTTCACTGAGACAAGTGATCATCTGCTTTCACCAACAGCTGGCGCATCTTTAAAATCACAGAATGCCTTAGGTTGCAGGGGACCTTAAAGATTATCTAGATCCAATCTTTCCTCCCAACTTCCCCCAAAAACGCAGTCTCTATAAAGCTTTCTCATAAATGTTTCAGAAGTGGAATCCAAAAATCTTACATGAGGAAGAGAACACCACCTTACCTTGAAATTTGGACTGAACGTGTAGAGGAATGTTTCACCAGTGCCATAGTAATGGTCACTAAACCTGAAGGGATGTGTAGCGTATGCTCCAAAAATCTGTCAGAATAAAAGGATTAAACTATTTTTGAGAACACAATAAAATTCAAGAGGAAACAAAAAACACTTTTCAAAATACTTTCTGAGCTGGTGTTTCATGTTAAAAGAACCAACAGCTGAGCAAGTATTCCCACAGATCTTTTCTGTTTTTCAACATAAAGCAAAATGGCAACAGGAATGATGACTTCAGGAGCTGCTGAGTACTAAGTACACCACCATGAAGGTGTTATTTGCAACTTCCATGGCCAATGTTAAAAGGAGTACTCATTGTAATTATGAAAATATGTAGTTTTATTTCTATTAGTGCATACGTACTTTCCTGCCTGTAAGTTTAGTTTGAGCAGTACAAAATATAAATAGAATAAAATAAATCAGCAATGTTTTATTGCGGTATGATATCACTTTGCAGTATGATTAGCACTTCCTAAAGACACGTTTATTTTCACTCCAACCCCTGCACTACAAATGCTCCTCACCTCGTTGTCCATATCCTTGATGACAAGGAGAACTGGACTGTCCAGAGATGCCGATTTGCGGTACAGAGTCTTCAGGCTAGTGCCGTGCTCCAGAGTGCTATATGCGAGCTGCCACGGGTAGCCCTGCACTCTTGCAGGCAAGCGCCGGGCAAGCTGGGCAGTGAACAGGGATAAATGGTTAGGCATTCAACCAGTTACATCACAGGTAGCAGAACACCCCACGCTTAGCAGAACTAATAAGGAAATCAGATTATTTTTTTTTCAGTCATACCTGCTCTATGTGCATATTTTCCAGAAGTGCACTGTGATGCTTTAGGACAGGTAAAGCATCATCATCATCTTCTTCTCCATAGTAACTGCAAACACTCTTCCGCCGTTTTGCTTCTTCTACAGTAATGATCTGAAGCAAGAAGACAAGTGTCAAACCTAAAGCACAGTTCCTACCCTGTCAGTTCTCTATGGCAGCAAATTCATTTAAAGCAGTATAGTCATCATCTGCCATACTGCATGAAGCAAAACCACTGTGTGGAATGGTTACATCAAAGCAAAAGCAGCCCACTAATTGGGTAATTCTCAAATGGCGAGGTTTGAGACAGCATGGACAGCACGGTCTGAACATCTTCAGACCCCCATGGTCTTCCACTACTGTTGGGTCCTTTGAAATTAAGAAACACTGATGTGAGCAGGTGACATCACGTGGTCGTTCTCAGACATGCATGGTCTTGAGTCAAAAGGTGAAAGCGCACTGACTTCTTTCCATGCCATCCCACGCACAGCTTCACTTCACGGGAATTTAAAGGAGGTAGGCACAAGCTTCTTCATTTCCCTCATGCAGTAAGGTTATATATAAATTTTTTTTATAGATAGTATCATATGCTATAATTAGTGTATTATTTTCTTAGGAGCTAACGCATAAGAATATGAAAAGGTTCAAAGCTTCACTTCTCCTCTTTTCTAAAACAATCCCCTTCTTCTGTGTGGTGTGTATGTGCGTGTGGCAGGGGGAGGTGTTCTGTTACTGATGTTTTTTTGCTTTTGTATATGCAAACTCAGAAACAATATAGCAAAACTACAAATGTAAATGAACTGAAATAGATTTTGCAGCTGTACCATGAAAGAGACGCGCCGAGTACGAATTTGAGCACTCAGTTTATGCAAGTTCTTGAAAATGCTCACTATCAGAAAAGACTAACTACTCTTTGAAAACTTCTAGTTATTCATTTTCTGAAGAATTTCTTTGGAAAATATACAATATTTTAAAAGGTGAGCCAATACTTATACTTCAAATTTAGGCTTGAATTTGAATACTTGTCAAATGAAGCATGGACTCTTCTCCAACAACTACAGGTAGGTCGCACTTCCTTTTCTGACAAAGCTGAAAACAAAGCGAGAATACAAGTTCATGTATTTAACACCCATCTATAGAAGTGCTCAGCAGCCTACAGCATGCCAAGACAGAGTATATGCTCTGAGCCACGTGCAGCCTGGGCAGGCAGAGGGAGCTAAAATGGTGCAAAAGGCTGGAGGGAAGCTGCAGACTCTTCGGTACACCTCTGGGCATCTCAGGCACAGTGCTCAGCCAGGTGAGGTGAGAGGAGGCACATTGAACACAGCAGCAGGGCTGTAGTTGTGTTTAGGGCTCTATGCCACCATGGCAAACAGGAAACAGCGGCAAGGGCGTAGAGATAGGGCTGATGAGAAAGAAAAGGGGAAAGAGGCCCAGCTACAAAAGCTGGGAAACTTTAAATCAGCATCTTTGTATGAGTTTAATGCCAAAGCAGTCTTATCTCAGAAGAGCAATCTCAAAATGTTACTGCACAGCTTCCACACACCCTCCTACAAATGCAGCTTTTGAATACACAGAATACACCGATTGAGTTTGAACAACTCCCCCAGACTTTCATAACTGCTGCTTCAACTTGCAGGAGCCATCAGCAGCCAAAAAACACCTGGATGCCCTATACACGCCTGCCCCACAGGCAAGAAATTTACTGGACAGACTCCAGGTGGAGTCCCACCACAAAGTGAAGAAGGAACTTTCCATAAAAACCAGGACTCCTGAGGAGCTCTCTGTGTGAAGGATAAAGCCCTAGTGATGCCAGTCATGCCAGCATCTCCAGTGGGAGAGGAGCAAGGCTTCTGCTGTGCTCACTGCCATCTGCCCCATGTCCATCCACAGGCACCTGGAGCAGTGCTGACAGCAGCACCCTAAGTAGGAAGCCAGGAAACTCATGTTCCAGCACCTGCAGTGGGGGGCAGGGCAAAAATCCAGCCTGCAGGATGAATGCTCTGTGCCCCTGCAAAACCAGGCAGTACAGATATTTCTGCCAGTGGTACTCAAGTGCAGCTGCATCCTGACCTTACAGCCCAGGCTCAGGGGGATCCAGAAACTGGAGGAAATTCTGTTTTAGATATTTTTTCATATGTCCAGTCTCAGTGAGGGTTTGAACTGCAAAATTAAACCAATTTAAAAAGAAATAAATGAAAAACACAAAACAACTCCCTCCTCCTCAAACTGTTAAAGGAAAATGTTCTTTATGCTTTTATCCCTGCTCTTTTTCTACCTCTTAAATGTTTTTCTTCCTACCCAGGCCATTATTATTAATATAATTTTTTTTATCCTGAATGAACATCTGCTCATCTTAAAGCAGAAGTACCTGAACTCCTATTATAAATGTTATTCTTTAGACTTTCCAGGAAGGGGGAGAGGGGAGAAGTACCAAATAAACCAACCACCAGCAGGCATCTGTAGCAAAATACAACCAAACTTGCAGACATAGGCAACTGCAGAAAAACTACTAACATTGCAGTAAACTTCAAACCCATTTTTTACAGATGACACAAAACCAAAAACAAATGAAAAGAATCAACAGCTACACAGAAACTCTATCTACAGTATTTTTCAGAGATGTCACGGGAAAGAGAAAACAAGCTACTTGAGGTGGAAATACTGTTTTAACATTCATCTGAGAACAGGGTACTTTTCACTAGCGCAGAAGTAGTGCTGTATCAGATCCATGCTGTTCAAATAGGAACACAGCTCAACATACCTTCACAAAAGGTTCCTCTTGGTCAGGTTTGGCACAGTAAAGAATCTGAATATTCAGTGGCATCTTTTGTCTTTTCATCATCTATTAAATTAATTTGTAGCATCTACTGTACTTCAGTGCTCCAGTGGCAAGAGTTCCTGCCCACAAGCGTGACAGACAGCCTCTCCCCATGACACACTTTGATAAAATTGCTTATATCCTTCTCCACAATTTCAGTTTCTGTTTCCCCAAAAGGGAGAGTGGTAGCTTCACAATAGTTCATGTCCAAATTTGGACTTTCAATGGATATTTCCTGGCAGACCTACTTTAAGTCTGTGAAGCTTTAATATATTACAAACAAAAGAGACACACCTTAAAACTATTTCCAGCTTATTCTTCTCCAAATATATATTTAAACCAAATAAAGAGAGAAGTTCTCAGTGTGGCTGGATCTTTCCCACTTCTGCTCTTTGGATCACCTGCCCTACTCCTTCATTTTGGATTTGGGAAAAATGCAAAAGCAACTGGCAAATGAAATGAAGTGTGATATAGGACTGCACTCAGCTTTGAGAAAAACAAAGACTGAAAACCTTGGGGGGGGGGCCTCCCTTATCCTGCAGTTCACAAAGCACCAGCATCATGAGACAACAAAACTTAAAAAATAAAAGCTATTGGCAATCAGGGGTAATTTTGCTACACTTCAAATGACAAGTTCCATTCCCAAGTTCTAATTCTGAACATACTTCAGTTTGAAAGTAGAAATGTTTCAAAAACAGGGCAGTAGAATTTTTTTATTTTTATTTTTTAACAAGTTTAAGACAAATGATCACAACTAAGTTACTTCCCAGTCAGGAAATTATCTATTTGTTGATTTATCACATATCACAATACAACAAGTGTTTCAGGATTCATAAATATAATTAGAAAAAAAGCACGTAAACTTATTTTCCTTAGAAACTAGTTTTGATATGCATGAGACACAGATAATAAAGACAGGAACACCAAGTAGTTAAAAGAGACTGCAAAAGTCCCTGGATGAACAAGTCTGACTATGAAACCTATCCATCTTACAACTACCATTTAAACTTCTACGTGCAACTCAGAAGTGAAGATCTGTCTGGTATGACAGTATCTCATATTAATCCATTTCAGTGAGCACATAGGAGTCTGTGCTGGTGTTCACAAGTACATGTGCTTTTGGGACAATTTATTAATAGTATATAAATACAATATAGATTTAGCAATGCTGACAACATACGGCTGTATAGCTTTGCAAAAGGCTAACATCACATTTGCCAAAATAGGTGCATAGTATGCACTGGTGGCAAATCAGAAAACTGTTTATCTGTTTGCTTGCAGTTTCTGGGAAGAAAAGAAAAAAATACTGAAAGAAGATGAGTACATTTATGTGACCACTGCAAGTCTTGGAAGAGTTCCTATGCGAAGCAGAAAGCATTATAAAAAGAAATGTAAAAATTGTCAAAAGAGCAAGTGCTGAGACTGTTAACAGTGCATGCACAATTGATACATACATATTTCACGAAGTGGCAGCAAGCACCCACCTCCCAGCTTTTAGTAGTGGGCTCACTGAAGAAGTTGTCTATCATGTCAAGCTCCTCCTTTTCTACCACAACGAAACCTTGCTCTTTGGCATCTTTCCCATATATTTCTGGTGACCACTGAACAAAAAACGTGTACAAGTGATCCACCCTGTAAACAGAAGAGTAAGAAACAACGGTTTTTCAGTGACCCATGAATATGGCAATATCATGTAGTACAGAGATTTCATATGGGGACAGAGAGGGGATAACCACGTGCACTGCATACTCGCGTACTTATACTCTTACACACAGCAGAAGCTCCTTCCACCCAATAACATGAAGTACTTCAAGGTTTCTCTGCTTTCCCTCCCTGTCATATGTTTTTTCTCCTTTTGCCATACACGCAAAGAAAGCATTATGGAAAGACTAATTGGCTTGTCTAGTCCCATACAATTCATATTAAAACCATCAACTGTTTGGTATTAGAAACATGTTTCATAGAAGTTAAATCCAAGAGAAAGGAAGAAAAAGAAAAACGCTACCATCTCATTTCAATTAGTTTGATCTTCTAAGTAAAACAGGCCATTAAGCATCACCAACAAATTCTACATGGCATTTCTTGCTGACCTCTAAAATTCACAGAGACTAATGACAAAAGAATTCTTCATCCTGTCACAGTTATGAAAAGGAGCAGTTACTGACAGCTTTGTCAATGATATCAGCAGTGTAAGTACATTTTCTTTAGAGAGATGTTGTTTGACAATATCCATAATGAACAGAGGCAAAACATTGTAATTAAATAATTTATTTAGTATATTCCTTTAATCCACATAGCTCTGAAGATTAAAATGAACATACGCAAAACCAAACAGGAATGCGTTATAGTGGACCACTGTCCAAGAAACTGAATGGACAACAGAAATCAAACCCTAATTAAAGAGGGCAGACAGACAAATAATAAATACTTAGGACACTGAATCTTTCTTCAGCTATTCACCAGAGAGATTCCTCTAGCAATTCCTTGATCAATACAAAAGAATTAAAATCCTGGTGAATCCTAGATACCTTCACTTTATACGTCGTCATGTTACTTGCACTTCCAGTATATGCAAAATTATTGTAATAAGAATAACCTTAAAATACCTGGATTTCTGCACTTTTGGATTCTGTTCATAAATATTATTCCACAGATTTTTACAATTGAGTCTATGTTTTTTGTTCTATGCTTCTACCAGTAAGAGCTACAGTCTGCTGTCAGTTGTAACTGCAGAAACTGATAGTCCTAAAATTGTTGTCTGCTCATGATAGCCACATTAATTCCTAGTTAAAGTAAAATATTTGTGGGGCTTGACTCACTTAGACCTCGTGAAATTTGGCTCCAATTTCCACTACCCTCAGAAAGTATAAAATGTTGACTTTTCTGCTTCATGTCCCGATCATGAAAAAGGGAACAAATTAGTTTTTTCTCTTCTTTGCACATTCACAAAACATTTCCAGTGTATGGCTACTAGATGACATAGTTGAATTTAAGTTTTTTGTTATCAAAAGAACTGTATCTGTGAAACATTTTAAAAGAAAACAACATGCAGTTCTACCCAGCACTACTTTCTATGGCATCAACAGCCTCCTGTTGCCACAAATAAGCAACAAAGCTAACATCAATATAAAAAGTTAAAAGTTCAGCTGTTGTTCATAACTCTGCAGCAAGAGAGAGGGATCAAGGTAGTAATGCACAATGAATCAGCCTTCAGGATTACGCTAGCCAGTAATTGCTGGAAGAGGCTAAAGAGGGTCACACTCCACAGCGTTAAGGGTTCCCCCTTTTTTGTGAGAAGCCATGTGACTGCTTACAAGCTTGCATCGATCTAAAACTTGTGAACTGTGGAACATATTTCTGAAAGTTGCCTCATCTAATTTTAGATAAGATCTTTTCCTGTAATTGCATTTTTCCCACATCAGTAGCTCACACAGCATGCCCCATTACTCTCAGCTTGCTTCACTGATGCTTCAGAAAGAGCAGTATGATAATCTTCTCACTAACTAATTTGAGTTTTAATTGGAAGAGACTTTTAGCTCAAGCACTGTGTATTTTATGTACAGTAGCCTAGTCTAAAGCTAACCTACTTAATTCCTACAAATCCCTACATAAGAACAATAAAACTAGAAGCTGCTGTTATCTGGCCAAGACCAATCTGAAAGTACTTTCATGTAGATGGGCAGAGGAGAGCAGTATGGTCTTTATCTCAGAAACACAGAACAAATTTAAGTCATAAGGCACCACTGGAGAACATCTCATCTACCTTTTGCTCAAAGTAGAGCTAATTCCCAAGTTTGTGCAGACTGCTCATCTGCAGTGTTGAAAATCTCCAACAGATTCCACAGCCTCTCTGTGCAATTTCTTCCACATACAAACAATGCCGTGTATTTTTTTTTCCCCTCTTGCATCTAATCAGAATTTCCCCCGATGCATGCAGCATGTCATCTGCAAAGGGTTTGGATAAATCTTTTAAAAAAGAGAATAATGACTTTCAAACTGCTTACCATGTTCTTCCATTATGCGGGCCAGCAAGAAGTAAAGCACTCATTACCTCAAAGAAGATACTGGCTGATTTATGTTGAGTTTGTTCTCAATTTCTTCATCTCCTTTTCTGTAGAACCACTCCCCAGGTCATCTGTCCCCATATTCCCAG
This sequence comes from Lagopus leucura, assembly GCF_019238085.1. NCBI lineage: Eukaryota > Metazoa > Chordata > Aves > Galliformes > Phasianidae > Lagopus > Lagopus leucura. The sequence continues at coordinate 44,170,897 of NW_024962252.1, read as the reverse complement.
AGAGGCTGTTCTACCCGCCGCATACAACCTTGCATTTGAACTTCCAGACATTTCTATCAGCCCACTGCACCTGCTTGTTGAAGTCCCTCTGTACAGCAGCTCTGCTCTCCAATGTACGAACACTGCCCAGGTTTGGTGTCACCCTCCAAAGTGATAAGGACGTATTCTATCCCCTCGTCTTCATCAAGGATGCAGACATTAAATGGGATTAATTGCTAAGGAATACCACTCATACTTGATTACCACTTAGATTAGCTATAAACTCTGAATAGAACAGTCCAATTTTTCACCTATCTTGTTTTCTATCTAGAACTATCTGTCTAGACTTCTTTTCTCTAGTTTAATCGTAACGATACTATAGGAGGCTGTAGTGAAACCCTTACTGAGGGCATGGTTAACAACACCTCTTGTTATCTCTTCGTTCACAAAGCTTAATGTCTCAACACAGAAAAGCTACATGGTTTGTCTTTGGCAAATTTATAACAGCTGTTTCTGATCACTTCTTGACCTCCACATGCCTGGAAATGGCTTCCATCAGGACTTGCATTATAATGGCCCCAGGGGCTGAAATGAAGCCAACTGGCCCACGCTCTCAGAGATTCTTCTTGATTTTTATGAAGATAGTTGCAGTAATTATCTTTCCAGTTATTAGGGATCTTTCCCAATTATCATTACCTTTCAAAGGAAGACAGAAAGCAGCCTTGCAATAACATCAACCAGCTGCCTCAGTATACTCAAGAGTATTTCCTGTCAGGCCCCATCGTCCTGTATAAGCTCAGTTTCTTTAAGTAATCTATAAATAAGTTTTCCTCCGCATGGGCAAATGCTAAGTAAATCCAGACACTCCAGATTTAAGAAGCAACAACATGAAATACACTGCAGAAGTGAGGTAATTCTGAAAGGGGATGCAGAGCATCCTTCTCTGTTCATAACATGACATTACGGCCAAAAAGAACTGAAAACAATTTTTAGATTGAAATATCATTGCTTGAGAAACTCTCTTACAGCCAACCTGACAGCTGCAAAAGAATGTATCCCCAGATGTCAGTAGCTGTTTTGGTGATCGCATGCTTATGATTGCATCATGTACTAATAGAAAAAAAATAAAAAAATAAAAAAAAATAAAGCAAACTATTTGGAAAGGACCAACAGCTGTAACCTGAAGTTAATAATTAAAAAAAAAAAAAATGCCTGGAAATCAAATAAAAAATGAAAAATGAAACCCCAATTAAAGAAAGGGAGGAAAAATTGGGAAAAAACACCCTTGGCTGCATGTAAGTTAAAAGGAAACTGAATAATCTTACAAATATATTCGTGGTATTGAATACATATAGGAACAAATGTAAAACAAAAAGTTTACAGTGAAGAATATGAACTCAGTAGAAAACTCATTTTAGTGATCAGAACAGCAAATCTAGAAGTATTAGAGATTTTTAAGTGCTTCATGAAGAAGCCTGATTCCTAAAAATTGTATTGGCCATACTCTTAATAAGAGTAATGCATTAAAGTACCAGTAGTCATTTGAAAGAGGAAAATACAACTGCTATCTGAAAGTTTTCAATAATGGTGATAATGAAATACTTCATGTTTGTATAGCAGCTAAGAACTATATTAAAGAGAAGATATCTCAGTGAGTTGGTTTTAAGTTATCCCTACACATGTAGTCTATGTCTAAAAGCTTTAAGAGCTGGGAAATAAGTCTGAGTAGGTAATGACAACTTCAGTAAAACCTAAAATACTGGGGCAGCTCTAAAGACTGGGATAAAACTAGCATTGAGTGAATAAAAATGTACAAGAACACTGGTAGTGAAATGTTATTGCTATGTCCTCAATATAATGGAATAGCTGAAATATCCCTTCATTAATCAGAATGGGAATCTCACAACTAAACAGTTTAGATGAGATCCTTGTTTTGGTGACAGGGATTAGACAGGGAGCACTACTGTATGCTTAGGCATTCATAAGATTTCCAATATAACAAAAAGACAATAATCTATAAAAATCAAGGAGGCAGGAAGCAAAGACAAAAAATGAGTTTTTAAAAAATGAAATGAGGCTCAAACCCTACAAAGGCAAGGTCTTGCACCTGGGTTGTTGCAACTCACACTATCAATACAAGCTGGAAGACGAAAGGATTGAGTGCAGCCCTGCTGAAAAGATCTGAGGGTACTTGTGGAGGGGAAGCTGAACAAGAGCCAGCAATGTACCCTTGCAGCCCACAAAGCCAACCACATCGTGGGCTGCACCAAAACAAGTGTGGCCAGCAGGTTTGAGGGAGGTGATCCCGCTCCTCTACTCTGCTCTGGTGAGGCCTCACCTGGAGTACTGCATCCAGATGTGGAGTCCTCAGTACAGGAGAGACACAGATCTGTTGGAGTGCGTCCAGAGGAGGACCACAAAAATGATCCAAGAGATGGAATATCTCTCCTGCAAGGACAAGCTGAGAGAGCTGGGGCTTCTCAGCCTGGAGAAGAGAAGGTTTTGGGGAGACCCAACAGCTGCCTTTCAGTATTTAAAGGGAGGCTGTGAGAAAGAAGGGGACAGACTCTTTAGCAGAGTCTGTGGTGACAGGACAAGGGGAAATGGCTTCAAGCTTAAAGAGGATAGATTTAGGATGAATATTAGGAAGACTTTCTTTTTCCACCCCCAGTAAGGGTCATGAGATGCTGGAACAGGCTGCCCAGAGATGTGGTGGGATAACCCACCCCTGGAGGCATTAAAGATCTGGGACTGAGCACCCTGATCTAGCTATAGCTGTCCTTGTTCATTGCAGGGGAGCTGGACTAGATGATCTTTAAGGGTCCCTTCCAACTCAAACGATTCTAATAAGATTTAAAAGACTTACTACTTGCCTGAGGAGCTTTACAATGCTAAAATGAGGAAATCATTTGTTAGGATGCAAGTCTGTAAAGGAAGAAATTCCATGTAGCTATCGTTGTCCCAGCACAATACATCTTCCTTTGGAAGAGCTTGAGGAAATCTCTGAGTTACCAAATTACTCACCTGCCACTGCTGCTCAAAATCTAGTAAGCTAGAAAAATCTACATGCCATTTAAATACCCATTTAAATAAACCATAAGAGCACACACTTACCCTCTAACACCATAAGCTACACCCATTGCAAGACTTCTCAGCAAAAGAATCGATCTCCTCATTACTGTCCAAAAGCACAAGTGAGTGCCTCCCTGCTCAGGGGAACAGTTAATGTGATGAGAAGCTGCCTGAGTCTAGGTAATCTTTATGTAAGGCAACCAGAGATTTCCATCTCCCACATTACGTGCTAAGGCAAATGACTCTGTGATTAAGCAAAGCTGCAGGGAGTAGTCCTAGAGTCACTGATAAATGCAGCAATGTTGCTCAGGGTCATGAGTGACACTGGACTGTTCTCAGTGCCCTGTGAAGCCATATATCAGAGTAGAACTAGAACAGCAAGCAAAAGAAAAACAAGATTTAAGATTTTCTAATACCTTTTATAAAGGATACCAGCTTAACATTTTTCTGTGTATTAATGTTTCGGGAAGTTGTCATAAAACACAAAGAAAAGCAAACCGACACAATTACCTTGTGTGTCCCTCACCCTCTACCACACAGCTTTATCATAAGCCTGCCAAGGACATGAAAGCCACAGACTGTTTACACAAGGAGCAGCAACTCTGCTGGGAACAGCAGATTATGGAGCTCAGGGTGAAAATAGAGCCATTTTCACAACTGATTACAGAAGCCATTTTAACAGCAAACAGTAAGAGGTCATAGAAAAACACAATAAAATGAAAATCAGAAGATTTAACTTAAGCAGTGGATACTGATATGCACACTGATTTCTTCACAATCTCTTTTTTTTTTTTTTTTTTAAATTCCTACAAAATACGAAGACACTGCACAAGCTACAGCAACCATAGTAAACAGAAAATGTTTTATTTATGTTGCTTCAAGGCCAGTAAGACAAGAAAGGAATTTTGTGATACTTTCATACACAACTATCTCTGCATACAGAATTGTATTTAATTTATTATGTTATTTTGATATATTGTATCAAAAATACATTGCAGATCTGTCCCAAGTGATCTATTCTTCATGATTCTCTCAAGATGCAACACCAAGTACACACTATGTAATACTAGCACAAGCCGTGCCATGAGTGAACAGGAAGCCCTATTTTGCTTTAGGATGCATCTGAGACTTTAAAGAAAACACGAACTTGTTAAGCAAACGTATCTCCTGCATTAAAATGATGGAGTGAATCTTAATTTTTGTCCTAAGTTCAGTGCAACCTTTTAAGCACCAATGTGGTGCTAAAACAGTCATGTGTAAAAAGCACAAGAATGACTCAATGCTTTCACCATTAATTTTGCAGATCCAAGCAGCAGGTTTGACAGTAAAGATTTGTCTTTTCAGCCAACATGGACAAATACTGCAACAGCTCACTCCAGAAATGACTTTAACTGTTCTGAAGACTGATGTATAAACCAATTATCAATGTTTACATATGAATTAGATCCCCTCAATAACCTGAAAATTTCTGCTTATAAAATGACAAATAGAGATGCCATTTTCAAAGTGTGTGTTAAGAAGTTTAAGATTTAGCTTTTACAGAGGATAAAACATTACATTAGTCCAGCTTTCAACATTAGACAAACTATCTCCAAAGCAATAACTGACCTTGTATTATATTACAGCACCCCTTCAACTCCTTGAAGTAGTTACAATCCAAACTAGAATTTTCTAAACCCACACATCTGAAATCCCTAATGAGCTGAGTACCAGCAGATAGCAAGCAAGCCCAAAGCTACCTTCAACAACACTCCTGAGGGCCAGATTCCAGGCTGGATTAAACCTCTCCCCCTTCTCCCTGTATCAGCAAGTTCCACACTACTGGTCTGCTTAAAACACTCATTTCTAATGTATATGAAATAAACACTTAAATTAATATACATTCTACAAATCTGAAAATATTCAGAAAAATTATTTAAAAAGAAAAATTGACTGCATATCACAATTCTGATTCTTTCTTCCTAGCATCTAATTCACCAGAAGTGTGATCACTGATTTTCCTCTGTTGGTTCAGCAGACCCGAGAGCTGTTCTGTCTTCCTTCTAGCTAGAGGAAAACTAGCAATTTGATTCCCCATAGTCAAGGAAAAATGATCTATATGGAAGATCACAGGCCTTAACTTCTTTTTTCCCTACAGTACTACTTGTTTTACATAAGCGCACATGGAGCACACAAGGGCACTTAGTCACAAAAAGATGCTTTATTTTATGCCTCTGAAGGTAGAAACAGTCACACCCATTTAGTTAGAGTGGAAAAAGAGAGAAACTTCTATGTCCTTCGCTGACATGAAGTACCTATTTTTAACACTGGCACTTCAGTGCATTCCTTGACCCCTGCAAGTGCTCCACTGCTCTCCATTTCCTCCAAAACCCAGATGATCCCCAGGTGCTTTTATCATGAGCACGTATACTGCTACCCTTTCCAACCTTCACATGGCACTCGATGCCCTCTTTCTCACTGGGAACACATTCCTTTATATCTCTGGCATGCAATAAAATGAGGATACCTCCCTCCCCATTTCAGAATTCTTGCTGCATTTTATACCGTAGACCACAAAGGGAAAGTCAAATTCAACTCCAGAAAGCATTACACCTTTAAAAATTAAGATGCAGATGTGTTTTCACACTACATGCTGCAGCTTACCTTTCCCGGGGAACAGCAAACCAGTACTCTGGTTGCTTTATCTTTTTACTGTACTGTTGAGACACGGTGGTGCTCTGAGACACAAAAGACTTTCTCATGGGTTTGCCTACTTTAATGCACAGAAACATTGGAGGAGTCTTGCTTTTCTCCTCTTTTGAAGGAAGCATATCTGAACAAGAGACAGAAGAGATGAGCTGTTTACAAGACAGTACAACTACTACAGTTGATAAAATATCGGCACAGAGATCGATAACCTTGTACAAAAGAAGACTACAAATTATCATGCATTGAATTAAACCCAATGTGTCATTTAATAGCCAAACTGCTTTAATAAATCCCTGCTCATTCTAAAGTGTGGTTATTTATTTCCATTTTCTCAGGACCGTATCCTCCTCAGTTGTAGAGCTGAGTACAGAAGCACTGTAAATTAAATCATTGAGATGACTGGACTGGGTATAAACTGTGACACGAAGCAAGGAAGGGGGGACAGTGGAAGAGAAGACCTTGACTACCTCTGTCACCATAGACAGCCCAACAAACCTCACCACAGGCAAAGGGTAATGCAGTTGCTGGCTTGTCTCTGGCTAGATCCCTCATTTCTATCCCAGTGTTTGAATGAGTCCAGGAAACCAATCCCACCAGAGTGTAACTTCACACACACACCAAGCCCAATCAGATCTTCAGCCATAATGGTCAGATAGCCATATCAAAATCTTTTGTCTGCGTGGGACAGGTAAAGTGTAATAGTTGCTTAAATTCCTTAAATTGCCTATTTGACAAAATAAAAAAAAGTTGTTTATTTAATGATAACCTCAACCACTCTGACATTGTTACAGCCATTTTAGGAATATACATACAGCCATCTTCTGTTGTTTTTTGGTGATAAGAACAATCACCAAGTACAACTGCTAAGACACAGGGAAAAGAAAAATTATTTTAAGAGCAACTGTTTTTAAAATAAAGACTTCCACTTGAATTGTCCTCCGCTATCTCATACAAATCAAGGAATTATGCACATTAGCTCATTAAACTAAAACTCTGGGATGGCCTCATGCTCAGATGACCTGAGTAGAAGTAGAAATAGCAATCTGTTAACATGCTACTTAAAGTAAGATTTCATTTTGTTTCTCAAATTTTATTCACAATAAGTTAGCCAATAATTAAAACAAAAGGATCAGTAAGACAGTAATTGCTGAATATGGAACAAGCACCTTATTAAACTAGAAACTTAGTGAACCTGAAGGTACATTTTTTCTTCTAAATATCAATCAAAATTATAATATACAACAGTAAAAAAAAGAGACCAAGCATTATATATACAAAGAGGAAATTCAGAGCAGAAGCATATCAATGCAAAGGTTACCGTCATAATGCTGTCCAAGTCTCAGAGGAAACAAGGATAACCAGAGACCTACCTTCAATTGGCACTTGAATTTTCTGCAGCAGCCACAGTCTGACCTCTGATTGATTGTCTAACTGTGTTTCTTGACAGGTCTTGTCTATAGCTGGTACTAATGAAGAGTCCAGAGACTCTTTGAGATCCTTTTCCTCTGCTGCTGCTGCGCTGCCTTCTAATGAAGGTGCTTTCCTTCCAACACAGCAGGAATCAAGCTCCATACTTTTAACTGTATGGACTTCGTCAGCTTGGGACTTGGAACAGCTAAGTGTAAGGTCTATACCAATTGCTTTATTGTTTTCACCTTTCTGGATTTCAGCCTTGTGCAAGTCTTCAGATGACTGAGACCCACTCCCATCTTTATTGAGATAAAATTCTATAAGTTTATCTTTCTCTAGCTCTTTCTTAGTGTCCAATGCAGTCTCCACCTTACCTGTTGGGGAACTGACACATTTGTTTACTTCTGGAATAACATCTTGTTTTTCACATAGCTCTAAGTCTAAATCAGCTTTAGGTTCAACACTGTCCTTTTTTTCCAAGGAATCAACTGTGAAGTGCTCCTGGACTTCTGTAGTGGGTTTGGTTACCTGCTGCTTCGTTCTCCCCAACTCCCTGGGGTCAGCCAACAAGCCTTCCATTAATGAGATTTTCCTGTCCAACCCTCTATCCACAGGAGATGGCACCTTTTCCAGATCAATGAAATCATCCCCTCTTCCTCCTGAAAAGGAGTCCTCTTTGGTTCTGATGTCTGTAACATTTTTTTCTTCAGAAAGCTCTTTGACATGTGGATCTGCAGCAAACTTTTCCAAATGTTCAGTGGCAGTGATATTATTATAAGATTCCAGTGACTTTGATTTAATTGAGCCCATACTCTCAGATGACTGAAGAACTTCAAAATCAGCAGACTTTTCTTTATCTGAAGGATTTATCTGTTTGGCACCTGGAACATTGGGTGAATCACCATTCTGTTGCCTCTTTTCCTTGCTAAGGGACTTGAATTTGCTGAAAGGATTGATATCTTTCTCAGAGGAAAGGTCTTCCCATTCTCCTGGCCTGTACAGAGGACAAAGATCCTTTGGTATGTCACTGCCAGGTAAAATGATGGATGTACATAGGATGTTAAAAGAATAATGGAAACAGAAAAAAAAAAGAAAAAATGAAAAAAAAATGAATATATCAACTTAAGTTTTGAAACTCAACTAAAAATTACTTTCTCCAAAATAAACATACACCAGTAGAAATGAATGAGTTTAAAGAAAAAAAAATGTGGAAAGGAAAATACCAAACTAAAATGAGAAGAACACTTTGCAGACTATGTGACATAGGTGAAGAAATGGCACACATACTAAAAATGTACAAGTTATCAGAAACTTGGTAACCAAAAAAACTGGACATGTATTTAGCTACTGGAATTTCATTTATCATACTAGCATTATTACTTTCCACACTTGGCAACTGTCAGGCTCTGCTCATTGCTAGTTCAATGTTTTTCATGCTTCCCAAGTCAGTAAAAATGCATTTTTGAGAAGAAAGCAAATCACAGATAAGATATATGCTGTTTAAATATGCTTTCTGCAAACATAACTGGCAACAGTTCATTTTTTTTTTCTTTTATCCAGCAGTGAGTTATATTATTTGAATGCAGACTCCCACAGATTTATTTTTAATGCAAGACATTTCAAACATTTTACAATGGAAAATTCTTAAAACCAGCAGACAACAGCAAACTGCATAAGCTCCATCTTACTGCTAAAAAGTCTGAGGTGAATGAGAATAGAAGATTTTCATCACTCAGAAGTTACTTAGTAGGCAATCTGGTAATGAAGATAAAACAAGCACCTAGAAAATTTTTCTTAAGCCAAGAAAATGGAGAAACATAGATGAATTTCACTTAGGAAGTAAATATTGCCCATAAGGACAAAATTTTGCTTAGAAAAAATTCAGCAGTGGTTACACTACACGTAAATTAAACTAACATCTTCTCCATGCCCAGAACTCTGTTATGTGTTGCAAATTCTAACTACCAAAACTCCTCTGAATTGGTTATGAACTGGAAATGTTCTACAAATTAATATTTTTACAAGTCCTGTAAGAGACACTTAAGGTGTTATCTTCAAAAGTTATAACCAGCCCTCTCAGAAGTATCCCAATAACACATCAAAGGGTTCAAAAATTGAACTCTTTTCAATTCTACTGAAATATTCCTACAGACCAGACAGTGCAAGAGCCCAACCATGGCACAACACCAATGCTTTAATTAACATTTTTTTAACTGGCCTTCTTTGCACTGGCATTCTCACACTCACAACCCATTTCTCTTTACTGCCACTGAAGTCTAAGAAGTAAACAAAAGAACGTACATGAATCATTCATTTGCTGGCATTTTTCTCCCAGTTTGTCTTATTCTGCTGCATTAAACCTCCCCCCCCACCTCCTTTCCATGACTGTTACGGAAAATTTAATAAAATAAGTTCAGGAAAGAACACTTCTTACGATGGCAATGCATCTTTAATTTTCATGTGAGAGATGTCATTGTAGAGAGCTATAGAGACAACCTCCTCCATGGGGCAGATTAGCCCATATTCTTCACAGCCATTCTCAATTACCAGAGGATCAGATTTATGCGGATCAAACATGATGTTGTTTGGAGTTACTATCATGACTCCTCCAACTACACCCTAAAGTAGAAGAACAAAGAGTTAGCATACCAAATATAATTAACTTATCATAACTTCCAAGGTTTTTGACTGCTAGTTTAAAAAAAATAAATAAATTCAGCCAAACAAAAAACATCTCTCCTGCCTTTTTTATACCCCTGTCATGCAGTGTTTGATAACAAAACATTTTTCCAATTGCATCAAGTCAGACATCATAAGCAGAGTAAAGAAAAAGATTTCTTAGTGACATTCAAGTTCATGTCTGTTAAGGAAGAGCACCTGAACAATTCAACTTTCAGCGTTGACTGCTACAAGCTGGAGTTCAGACTATTAACAAGCCTCAGACAAAACAGAACTTTAAAAACAAACAAACAAATTAATCTGAGCTACAGCCAGTCTCATACAGCATATGTATTTATATGAAACTAGCATACCTGAAGGCAGTCTTCATCATGGAAATGTCAAGGTTACTGTGCTAAGCTGAATTCCAAATCTTCTTGATCTGGAATTCCAAAAGGTACATGCAGAAAGCTTCTACACATAAATACCTATTATGAAGTCACTTCTTCCCTGGTACCACCGATCCAAGCATATTTTGTACAATTGTAGAAGATGCATTTAATTTGCTAAAACATGACCTAGCCACCGATTTGATAAAAGACTGCATCAGTTACCATCCAGCATTCAACCTCTGACACATGACCATGTTTCAAACTGTCACACATTCCACTACTTCGATTGCAAATGGCTGTTTCAGTCCCAGGGCCAAAAAACAGTATGTGTCCTTTGCACTTAGCAAATGCAACAGTATTGCCCTAATTTACGTGTAAGAAATCAAGTAGCCCTCCGCTACTTTCTACAAAACAGGAGACTACAGAAATTGCTGAGTGATTAAATACAGTCCACATCCACTTCAGGCAAAAAGAAATAAAAAATGTGAAGTGTAAAACTATTCTTAGAAAAGTCATGCGATTAGATTAGAACTGCCAGAATTATCAATTTCAGAGAACCTGAAAACGCAAACATGCAGACACATCTACCTGAAATTGGAGTCAGCGACAGCAGGTATAGAAAGCAGACAGCTAAACTACTGCAGCCTTGAGAGTAGGACCAAGATACCGCACAAACGTTATGCCCTCTTTCCCAAAATGGCCGCTGTAAAATTCTGAGTTGCAATCCCAGTTGTGTTCGTAGTAAGAACACGTATGTCACCAGAATGGCTCCAAGGAAAAGAAAGAAAAGATCTTGTGCAGTATTAACCTTTTTATTTTTTTTTAGAGTAAGTGGAGAATCAACCTGGTCACATTTGGAAACACTGATCTGGAAAGAGTTAAAATTTAGCTTAAAGTTGTAAACAAGATCACAGAATCACAGAATCACCCGGGCTGGAAGGGACCCCAAGGATCATGTAGTTCCAACCCCCCTGCCTAGCAGGGCCACCAAACATACACATTCAGATCAGGTTGCCCAGGACCCCGTCCAACCTGGCCTTAAACACGTCCAAGGACGGGGCATCCAAGATAGACAAGCATTTATCTCTTATGAAGCTGTTGCACAACTTGATGCAACTGGACAACTAATCCTGACTTGTCTGAGCTCTGAAATGTAGTTTTCTGTGTCTAACAGTACACTCTGAAGCAGATATTTCTGGTCAAGGCATGATAAAGGAATGAAGGTGGTTAGCAGAGCTGCTTCTCCATAAAGTGGTTATTGTAACAGATGCAAAACAGGAAAGAAGAAAATCATATCACATATTGCCATGACAGCAATAAACACAGCAGTGACAGATAAAGCCACTGCAACTTTACATTCTTTACAAACATACAGTAATGCCTGGCTCTCACAGTACTCATCTCTCACTTAAACACTCAGATTTTGCATTCAAAGAATCTTAAAAAAAAAAAAACCAAAAAAAAAAAAACCCAAACAAAAAAACACGTCACCAGAGTCCAAGTTCTACATACCTTACCATCTGTGAAGTAACGACAATTCATTTTTAAAAATTTGACAACCACAGGCTCATCCTCTTCTGAAGTGGAAGACAAGACTCTCTCAACCGGTTTGAAGGCCTTTCTTGCCAAATCAGCATCCTTAAAAAAGAGAAAGCTTAGTGCAGAACAACAGGACCAACATTATCTACTTCTATACTTCAAGCAACTAAACAAAAAAGAAAAAAAATCAAGCTTAACCAACGTTTTTTGTTGTTCTTTTGTTTTTATTAAAAGGAAGAAAACTGGTGATCATGCATGCGTAGATACATGCACACGCATGATGCAGTATGTCGTAAGGAAGAAAAATCTTACATTATAAAAAACTCTTCCAAATAACAGGCAAGAAACTCAAAAGTCAGGTCAAGTAAGTCTGCTGTGTTTAGTGAGGTATTCTCATTAGGAGAGGGCTAGTCCTGCTACCCCATCCATGCTGAAGATTTCCACACACAGTGCAGTGCATCCCACTGGCACTGGTATGATTCCCATGTAGAAGGCACAAAGGAGTAGGACTAAAGTTAAACACAGTGATTCACTCCAAGCTTCTCTCCATTTTCTCTCTTAAGTAGTTATGAATTTGAAATTGTCTAATTGCTTTATTATCAGCAGATGAACAGCTCATTCCCTGAAAACACTAATTACAACCACCCTGCCAAGTAAAATGAAAGTTCAGCTACACCAAGGCATTTCAGCAAGATTAAATCCAGTTGTCTTGTCTTATATGGGTGCAATCACAGTACACTTGCTAGCAAGAAATTGACTTCTCTGGCAAACTAGTACTTCCATGCAGAGATCCCCATGCAGGATTAAGGTTGCAGAACCGAGCAGAAAGACTGCAGAGCAGTACAGAAATTTCCAGGGTGAAACAGTAAATACTTCTCCACATCCAACTTTTCATTCTTTAGAAACCACAAACTATTTCCAACTGCTCTGATGCTCCAGGCCCAAGTGATCTTGTACTTGATTTATCTGTTCAGACAGAACCCTTAATTTTGATTATTGTAAAGCGGTAAAATTTGTACCGCAGCACATTAAAATATTACTTAACACTATTTAATAGCAGTAATCAATAACACTATGCATGAGGTCAGAATTGTAACTTCAAAAAACAGCTATTTACACACTCCTGAATCTCAGCTTTAGTAAACGTTTTGTGAACATAAGACTAGTGTGAACCAACACCTGACTTACAGGGAGTTTATCATATTCGGCATCTGATGATGAAGGAGAAATGGGAGCACCAGGACTGAAAGAAGGCAGCCTGGAAACACTTGTCTCTGGTACAAAGAGAATCTAAATACAAAAACATTAAGACTGGTTTTAAAAAATTATTCGCTACAAAATACAACGCTCTACTAGAAGGACAACTCAATATCAATTGTTCATGATTGCAATACACTCAACTACTTCAAATTCCAGAATCTCTCCACATTAGTGGTGATGGTGGAGTATGTGCGGTCTAATTACAGAATCTAGTTCTGCATTTTGTTTTGCAGAGCAAGCTAGAAAGTAACACATTTTCCCCATGCAAAGAGGATCTTTTTTCCCTCCAAAACTATAGTTCCATGTTCTCCTGCTACAATTACAAACACAAAACTAGCAGCTGAAAAATTGTGTAAGATGTTGAGAAACAAAATCATTTAGCTTAATCCCAGCTTTTGTCTTTTTGGTATTGCTATTTCTTTGTGACTCAGTTTTCCCATCTGCAGATCAGGATACTTCGGAGTTCTGCTCTTCAGGAGCCATGTATTAGCCTTCACGTTTGCATTTCTTTTAGTTGACTCTCTCAAAAGCAGTCTATTTATTTCCCACTTTACGGGAGACTGACTCATCTCCAAAATAATGGCGAAGAGCCATTTCAATGACTGTGTCTAAGTCTCTAATTCTTTAATGCATCATATAATATAATTTACCTAGCCTTTCCATGAATTCTATTCTCTTACAACAGCTCCGTTCTCTTCTTGAGCTTCAGAGTTCTCTTAAAGCTTTAGTGACAACAGATAAATAATGGACATCAGATACGGCAATTATAAAAGTACTCTCCACTCTCCCCCCACCAGCTCCACATGAAGTTGCCATTTGAGAGATCTAAATTACTGTCCATTATGCTTGCATCTAGGTACCTAAGCATATGCAGAAAGCAATAAAAAGCCTCAGATACATAGCAAATAATCAGATTTGAGATATATAAAACATAAAAGATTTACCTGGCCTGGAACAATTGTATGTGTGAAAAGCTTATTGAGTTCCACAAGCTTGTTTGGGGTGATGTTAAACTTTAATGCTATGCTGTTTATGGTGTCCTGATTTCCAGCCTGAAGAAAGAGTTGAAGCTTAAGATAAAGGTAGCACTCACATACAGTGTAACAGCTGGACTATAACCATCTAAAACTGTTTGCAGAGAATAGATTCGATGACAGAAGACACTCCCTTTTCAACAGATCATATGATAAGCCAAAGTCAATACAAGAAAAAAAAAAACAACCCACCACCAACAAAAAAACCCACCTCTCTCATACTATGCAATAGATAAAAAATGGAAATGTTATAGATGCCCCACTTGTTTTGTCACAAAACTTTAAAGCAGCAGTACTCTAATTAGAACTAGAATGGCAAATGGAGAAAGGGGACATCCATTGAAAAACTCATCACCTTCAGCAGTCTTAGTAAGTCAGACACTTGTTTTATTCCCAGCTAGGACACAAGCTTTCTACAGTCACATTGGGTGTGGGTTGAGTGCAAGTGTTGTTCAGGGGCCCTGGATGGCACATAGGGACTTTCCACACAGAGGTAGTTCTCCCAGCTGTGAAGCAGCAGAATGCTCTTTCAGTGTTCCAGCTTAGCGAAAGATTGCACAGTCATCTCAGGGTCAAGCACATATTTGATGCCCCTGAGCAACACTGGAAGTATTTTTCAAAGTAACAAAACCAATTATCCTATTACAGGGTCACACTGCAGAAATAAAAACAGGACTGGCAGCTATGAGAAAAGGCAGAGCACCTGGGCTGAACTGCAGTTCTGGATGCAAGCCCGGCTCTCCTCACACAACGATCACTGGAACAAATCCTACTGAGATACATACATACATATCATTTAGTATTCATTTCATGCTTTCTGCTTTATGTCACTGGCTCACTGTCAAGCTCAACAATTCCACTTTCAAAAAGAAGATACAAACAAACCACAGTGCAATACTTACAATATATTCTATGGTACCATGGGGCTTCTGAGAAACCATCTTCTTCTCTTTCTTTTCATTGGTTTTGTTTTGATTGTCATCTAAAGAGGGGGAAAAAGATTATAATTGACTTTTAAGACGTTTGTGTATCAACATGTTTCAAAAGAGATTTACAGGATGTGCAAACTATAGCTGCAAATGGAAAGACACATCAAAATATCTATTAATTAACAGGAATTGCAAAGCAGGCAACTCTTCATTAAATGCAGCACAATTAGTGATCACTCAGGAACTCTAGAAGAATTCTGTACGTGATAATGTATCAGTGCCAAACTGCTCCCATGCTCTTCCATGATTACTGTGCAATCCTGTTAACGGATATAAGCATTTTGAGTGATAAGCTGCTATCATGGCAGAGAGAGAAACCAGCTTATGAAGATATGCACTGATACTACACCAATACAATCACAACAGATATTGGTTAACCACCATTTCACCACTACACACCACAGTATTTCATAATTAGATGCTTTTTTCAACTCTGAAGCTTGAGGTATTCTAGCAGTCCTATAAAACGGGTGAGCATAAAGCATTAAAAAAAAAGTGTTAAGTAGTATAAGCATAAAAGTTGCTCAGGAGACATTTTCTGCCAGCTAACGCACAGAAAACTGAGCGTACCTGCACAACCCCTTGCAGAACCAGAGAGGCACACACAGCACTTGGCAGTGCAAGCAGGGCTGTTCCTTTTCACTCTTACCACAGCAGAGGGACAGCAAAACAAAAACTAGAGAATCCAACTCACCACCCACCCAGCCTAAACCCATCCTGAGCTCCATCCTCATAGGCTCACCCTGCACCAAGGACCCGTGTCCACCTACCTGGTGGTGGGGGTGAGGCTGGTACACAGCCCCAGCTCCAGGAGCGAGGCCGAGGGGTGGAGAAACTGTGCATGGCTGCCCTGCGTGCCCCCAGCCCCTCAGTGTTGCAGGTTGGCCTGGGTGGGAGAGGGGAGAAGACAGGGCCAGGCCCAGAAGACCAAGTCGCAGGGTCCTGGGGACACTGCCCTCCTGGGGGATACTCTGCTGTGCCAACCAGCAGCCCTGGGTAGAAGGCCAGGGGAGGAAGGATGAGGGACAGCAAAGCAGGGCTCCTGGCTTGCATTCAGGCTGCATTGCAACCTTTGCTATTTCCAAGGAATGAGAGGCAGACAGCAGTAAAAAGAAGGGAGAGAGCTCATATAACCAACTGTAATGTACACAGACAGAAGGGAGGGGCCCACAAGAGTCACACCTGGCCCTTCTGCAACTGGTTTCCACCTTGAGACTGGTGCAGGGACTAACACAGTGCTTTCAGAACACTGAGGGCACACACTCAGGGACCTTCTTCAGCCTGCAGAGGCCTGCACAAACAATACTCAGTGTGCTCAGCTGAGCATACCTGCACGTAGTACTGCAGACACAACCAATGGTCTTCCCAGGACACTGACATGAGAAGGGCTGTGGTTAACAATATTAGAGATAGCAATGAAATCTTCCCATCAAGGAGGCAGAAAGCATGCAAGGACCAAATACACGAATATTTTTGAATATGCATGGATAGCACAAGTAGCCTGAAGGGCAGTAGTAGGATGACGAACATTATTAGGATGATGGTGATTTTTTGCCATCCAATAGTGTTTTGGAGCAGAACGCTATTTAGGGATCTCAGTCATTTCATCTTTGAGACTAGAGACCCAAGGTGAACTTTTAGAATTAGCATTCTTATTGCCTTTTTCTGACCACTTGTATTTTTATCACTGCCATCAATGTACTCAGGTCAAAGTTGATGATGAAGAAAGAAAAAGAGGGTAGTGAGAAGAGTTAGGGGTGCACAGTATTAAACCATCAAAAACACAATGCCAATGATGGCCAACAGTGGCAAATAATAGATACCTCTCTAATCCATTATTTAAGTACAATTGCTGGTCACAATACTATCAAAAGAAACTCTCCCAACTAACAATGAGTTACAGAATCATAGATTCACCATGCTTGGAAAAGACCTCCAAGATCATCTAGCCCAACCACCCTAATAATTCTTCACTAAACCATGTCCCTTAGTACCACATCTAAACATTTCTTGAACACCACCAGAGATGACGACTCAATAGGCATACTCCAGCACCTGACCACTCTTTTGGAGACGAAATTTTTCCTAATACCCAACCTGAACCTCCCCAGACGCAGGATGTCATTGGCCTTTCTGGCTACCTGGGCACACCACTTGCTTATGTTTAACCAAGTGCCAACCAAACCACAGATTTGTTTCTTCCACACAGTCTTCCAACCACTCTGCTCCAAGATCTGTAGTGTTGCCTTCGGTTGTTGCAGCCAAAATACAGGACTTGGCACACAGTCTTGTTGAATTTATTACATTGGCCTCAACCCAGCGACCCAGCCTGTCCAGATCCTGCTGAAGGGCCTTACTACACCAGTCAGATCAAAACTTCGTCCCAACTTAACGTTATCTGCAAACTTGAGAGTGCACTCAATGCCCTCTTCCAGGTCATCAATAAAGATACTAAACAAGGCAGGTCCCAATACTGATCCCTGGGGAACACCACTCATAACCAGTCACCAGCAGGATTTAACTCCATTCACCACCACTCTCTGAGCTCAGCCCTCCAGCCAGTTCTTTATCCAGCAAAAAGCACGTGTCCAAGACATAGGCTGCCAACTTCTCCAGAAGAATACTGTGGGAGACAGTTCAAAGGCACTACTGAGGTCTAGGCAGACTGTGTCAACAGCCTTTCCTTCATCCACACCTGGTGGGTCACTCAGTCATAGATCAGGTTTGTCAAGCAGGATCTGCCTTTCATGAACCCATGCTGGTTCAGCCTAATCCCCTAGCTGTCCTGCACACGTAATGTGATCTCACACAAGATGCTCTGTTTCCTGGAACCCAGGTCAGGCTGACAGGCCTGTAGTTCTCCAGAACCTCTGCATGATCCTTACTGTAGATGGGAGTCATACTAGGGACACATTGGAAAACTACAGGCCACCGAGTCTCACCTCTGTGCCTGGGAAGATCATGGAACAGATCCTCCTGGATGACATGCTAGATCACATGAGGAATGAGCATGTGATCTGAGATAGACATCATGGCTTCACCAAGGGAAGGTCATGATTAACCAATCTGGTGGCCTTCTATGATGGGGTGATGGCATTGGTGGACAGGGGGAAGGTGACTGATGTCATTTACCTTAGACATGAGCAAGGCATTTGACATGGTCCCCCATCACATCTTTATCTTCAAACTGGAAGGATGTGGATTTGATGGGTGGACCATTAGAATCATAGAATCATAGAATCACCAAGGTTGGAAAAGACCTTCAAGATCACCCAGTCCAACCGTTCACCTATTCCCAATAGCTCCTACTAAACCATGTCCCTCAACACAACATCCAGCCTTTCCTTGAACACCCCCAGGGTCGGTGACTCCACCACCTCCCTGGGCAGTCCATTCCAGTGCCTGACCACCCTTTCTGAAAATTAATACTTCCTAATGCATGTGGCAGGCGGATTTGGAGCTTGATGATCCTTGAGGTCCCTTCAACCCAAGCCATTCTATGATCCTATGACTGGCAAGCCTCCAATCCTCATGGACCTTTCCAGTTGATCAGGAATACTCAGACAGTTGAAAGAGGCTTGGGAATCACCTCTAACAGCATCACCCTCAGCATCCCTAGGTGTGTCCCATCTGGCCTCGTGGACTTATGACAGCCCAGGTGGAGTAGTAGGTCTCTCTTTCCACCTAAACTGTGATGATTGTTTTATGCTATTCAGGAGATACTCTTCCAGTTACTCCAGGATCATTAAAACTGTGTAACACAAATATAAAGGCAAACTTTGTAAGTTGCCTGTCATCCATCACTAGAGACGAGAAAAGGTTTGTCAGAACAAGTAAATTTATTAAATCATTTTGTCTATCTGGAAAAAGTAGACAAATTTTCAAATACATTAACTCTTTCTTAGCTTGAAACAACATGCATGAATACTAACTATATAGGCATCATCAATCAATTTTTTCCTTAGAGGAAAAAATAATAATAAAGTAATCTGGAGAGATGGAGTGAAAGAGGCAGAATTTATGCCTGTTGAACATGAAGTTAAGTTTGTGTGCGAATGGGAAGAATACTAATACAGTTCTCACTAGAGCCATTGCTATTTGGAACTAAAACTGTTTAGCTGATACCAAGACTTTCGCTTTGGAAGACTGGAGAGATGACTGACAGCTGATGACATTAGCAACCCCTAAGTCATTGTGGCATAAGGAGACCACAAAAGAGTACGCCAATACAGGTAACTTTCTACTCTACAGCTTCTTACCTGAGAAAGTACGGTTTCTCTCTCTCTCACCTCATTTCCCATTGCAACACCTTACTTTTCAGGTACATTCAACTGCATTAGCGACTTCAGCTTGGAAATTATAAAGTATCATACAGTCAAAAGCTATAACCTACAATACTGTTGCAAGAAGACATATAATGCACTCCAGTTCTTGGCTGATAGAACTGTGGGTCTGTTTGTTCAGTAGAGTCTGCAACAGAACTGTGAAGCACTACAGTAAACTTATCTAGATACACAATTGAACATCCAAAACAGTACAGACAAACTAAAGACAAAAGGAGTTCAAAAGATGAGCTGAGCTTAGAATAAATATAATGCAGCCCTTCTTTCTCCAGTAAAGGTCAACGCATCCTAAAGAACCCCAACCATTTCAGTGGCTTGCTTTTTCTACTAGCTAGGTGCACAAATATATGTTGAATTTTGCAGCTAAAACATTAACACCATATACAGATATAAAATTGGAATATATTTATGAACTTCTTAAAAAAAAAAAACAAACAAACTTTCCTTTGCGCACTGGGAATAGTTATTTTCTAGATATCTTTTTCAGAGTTTTATAAACATCACGTAATTTAAGTAATTTTCCAAGACGACAAGAGAATATTTCACACAGTATCTTCATTTACTTCAGCTCTGATGGATTAATTTGTTTATCTGACAGATTCTGGTTCTTAAAATTAAATGTTTCTATAAAGAAGTGTTTGTGCTGTTAGCTGAATTAAAGATTAAAGAATTGTCATGTCACCTCCTCCCATCTTCAGTATTGGAATTTCACAATTTTTCAGTGCCTATCAAAACAATTACCATTTCTTAAAACTGTTACTATATATTGTGGCTTTTCCTAGATGAAATAATGCAAAGCTGTCTCCTGTGCTGCCACAAGTTCACTTCTACTCTTCCTTGAAGGACACAAGTCAGGAGACAGGTACTCTGCATGCTTTGAAGAGATAAGTAATGGGGTAAGTGAATGACTTCAATATCCACACACACATCAAGAGAGCCATACAAACAAGAGACTGATGCTACTGAGAGCCAAGTTTTGTCTCAGAGTAATAGTAAAAGCTATTGCTTTCTGTCCTTCCTCTCATGAAAAAATATCTTACAAACCTTACCTCCTGAAGGCAAGATGCCTGCAGCTGCTAATCTCTCATCTACAGACTCTTAACTGCATAGGCTAAAAGAAGCTATTATAATATGCGTATCCCTGTTCTGCAAAACCACAATTTGATACTTTTTTTTCAGATTTTTTTTTTTTTTTTTTTTTTTTTTATTTTTTTTTTTTAAGTCCCACAGAACAATGGATTCTGGATACCATTCTTACATTGGCTGCAACCACCTCACCAAACAACATCATATCATTTTCCAAGGCGAAAAGTCTTCAGTACTTGATGGTTTTGATTTTTCATGTATAGCTTTGAAATTATTTAAAAAAAAAAAAAATAAAATCAGAGTATCAGAAGAAATAATTCCAGTGAATCCATTAAGCCTGGCAAATGCTGCCCTCTCTACTTACTGTACACTTAGCTGGGACAAGGTCACAAACTACACTCTGCATGAAGAATTATAAAATAGAAAAACAATATATTACTTCGCCAGTTCTCTTATTTTCTCCAGTTTCTTCTTCACGACACCAGCTTTTTTGACTGTTTGAAGGCAGTAATCCCAAAGGCACCCAGAGCACACACAGGTATGATAGAGGCTAGTCAGGCTTATCCTCAGTAATCACATTGCTTTCAGGCAGAGAAATGGAAGAGATGTATATCTTCACAAGCTCTAAAATACAAGCCACTGGCTACTTTTTGAACTTGGACATCTGCTTGGTGAAGTGACTCAGAGTTCTGCCCTGCAAGATTTCCTGCATTACACATATACTTAACATGGCATTGTACAAATATGATAGCTGACTAGGTGTTAATGCAAATGGAATCATATAGCATTTGAAGGAAAAGGGCAGAGTGGGTGGACTGTACCTCTCTATCTTTTCAGGAAACATGTAAAATGAGAATCATGCAAAAATAGTAAAATTACTCAGCAATGAGAAAAAGAATGCTGAGTGAGAACATGCAAGAAAATACATGCCTATTAAAAACTGATAGGTTTGGAATGGAAATTTTTCTGCCCTTGATATATTTATACCTGACTCAGTTTCCTAGCAGACTGTCCATATTTCGTTTTGTAATCCTATAGGAGACCTTTAAAAAAAAAAGAGTTACCTAGCAATAATTTGGAAAACAACTATTGAAGGAGTAAGAGGTCAGTAAGCTTATTATCCAGAACATGATAATAGAAGAATTACACCTCTGCAACTATATAAAAAGTTGTACAAAGAGATGAGAGTAGGTCAAGAAGCATCAACAGAATCCTGGGCTGCTTTTATCTGCATATGATGTGTCAGTGCAAGGTACCATCTTCCATTGCTGTTATGGACTGACCTGCAACTGGCTAGAATCAACATGAGGAGCTTTCATACCAGTTATGATACCTGAACTGGCCATATAGCTGACATCCAGTAATGCTATCAGAAACACAGAAGTAAACACAGTTTCAGTTGAAGGACTGACTGCTTCCCACACTGGGTAAATAAACTCAGTAGCCTAAGAGAACAGAGGCAATAGCTCAGTTGGACCAAAAGTCCATTTTACTTATTAATCTCTGTCTTAACAAAGACTTCAGCAGCATGCAACCACAATTTTTTTCTCTGACCAGTTTCCTAGGCTTCTAGAAATTATGGATTTCTCAAGGTAAAGGAACAGCATCCACAAGTCTGCCCAGTCCCTCTACACTCCAAAGACCCTCACACTGATCCTATGACAGTGAACCCCATAATATACCATCGTGCACTACATAAACCAGTGCTTCTTTTTTTCTACTTAAAATTTAAAAAGGATTATTTTCACTGAGCATCCTGATTTATATTATCTAAAGGATGAACAAATAAACAATCCTAAGTCCCCTTTTGCATATCATGTCACAGTTTCTATACATTCTTCCTTTTTAATGACATTTTTTTATGCTGACAAGTACTAGCATACTCCACACTCCTTCCTATTTCTCTCATCACAAAGGCTGTCTCTTGATTTTTTCTTTTTCTAATATGCCCTTCTTGGGATGGAAGAAGAAAAACTACATGCAGTGTTCAAGATGCAAAGGTGTCATTAATTTATGCAATAACACAACAAGGGTTTCCTTAAAACTGTAATATATTAGATATTTTTCCACATCGCTGAGTACTTCACTACCATTTTGGGACAATCTATCTCTATGAAGAAATAAAATTATACTATTTACAGCCTGAGAACCAAGCACTAAGGAGTGAAAACTTGTGGGCAGCTCGCAAGAATCTTCAAGGCAATAAACTCAGAAGAAGACAGTTATCACTTGGAGTAACCTAATCAGAACACTGCTTAAGAGATTACACAGACAAAGCTTCCTCTTATCAGTGAATGAGGCTCAATGCCAACTATCTTGACAGAGACATAGTACAATAAGTATCACTTAAGTCATTATAGAGAGACAAAAAGAATTCAAGAATATTCCAGTCTTGGTTGGACTGGTTGATGACGAAGAGGGGAGACAAATCAATTTATCTGAACAATTTTTTTCATCTCTACTTTTTAAACCAACATTTTAATAACATTGAACAATGCTATATACACAGAGCAGCTGAATATAGGATGATTTCACTTTGCCTCCCCAAGCAATTTTCTTCTCGTTATCCTTGAGCTATCCTGCTGAACAGCATTGATACTGAAATTATTACATGTAACAAAGCCCTGCTTTCAGCTATTGTCAAGTGCAGGTCAATCTCACCTTCATAGGAGCTGTCTGTTCTTCAGTTCTGCTTCCACTTCTCTGACAACCTCCTGCCAAGCCCTCACCTTTACTTCTCTATTTTTCACTCTACTGAATCATATTATCAATTGGCTCTTCTTTCTCTGCTGTTGAAATCTAGAGAAATACATCTGTCGTCAATCACCATGATCACATCTGTACTTTTCAGTTACTGAAACTTCTGCCATAGGAGAATGGTAATTCTTAGACCAATAAAAATCCAGTTGTGTCTATTTTGAAATATCCACACCCTGATAATTTTTCCCTGTTCTCATTAACAGCTGATTGTAGTTCAATGCTAGCTATTTTTCAGGTATGTCTTAAATTAAGAGATCTCCAGAAAACAGAGGGCCCCAAAAAGTCACAGTCTGTTCCAATAACTGATGTAACAAAGGCAGTAACTCCTTCTACTATAAATTGAGTTCATATTTTCAGCAACATTTAAGTAAGAATTCAGAAACTGAGATTCGTTCAATATTCATACACTGCAGCTTCTACATTGAAAACTGAAAATATTTTCAAGGAGCTTAAATTCCTCTTACAGTCACCTACTTCTTCCTTCACAAAGTATGGGTTTAGGTGCTCCAGTTTAAACTGCAGGGGCACAAAGCAATGCCACGTATAACAGATTTTAACAGTTGATTACAATCTGAACATGCTGTGCTAAAATGCAAAGCAAAAGGAGATGCGGCACAGGGAGGCATCACTGCTGTTCTTTTGCTGGCACTTCCACATTAGGCAGAACAGAGGGGGACACAGCAGGACACACAAACCCTGCAGAGACAGCGTGGAGGTACAAGAGCCTCACACAGATTGGCAAGTGCCCAGCAACTATGTGGCTCCCATGGCTAAGATGGCAAGATGCACACCATAGCATTAAAAGTTTTGTTTAAGAAAATCTGTTAGAAAAGCAAGAGGAGGAAGAAAGATCTAGTGGAAAAGGTCACCAAAGTTTAGGGGAAAAAAAAAAAGAAAAAAAAAAAAAAGGACTATTTCAGAGAGTTGGTTTATATGCTGCAACAGCCAAGAAGATTATTTAGCACATTATTGTAAAGGAACAGTGAGATGCAGCCAGCAGTCCAGTGCTTCAGCTCTAAATCTCATCTGAAAAACAACAGGGCAATAGCTGAAATCCGTTGAAGCTGAAAAGAAATGCTGAAGAGTAAAGACTAGATGAGTCTTCTTATTGCATTATACTGTATCTTAAGAAAGGAAACAAAGTTAAGGTGATGCAGCTGTTATGAACAGCAAGTGCGGAGGGTGTCCAGCAAGTTCAGGGATGGTGGAAGGCTCCTGGCACTGTAAGTGTTGTCTGAAGATATAGGAAGGATTCTGGTCAGATAACTTCATATCAGACAGAAAACAAAACCAACTTCTGTGGGCAGAGATCACTACTTAATAAATAGGTCATAGAGATGTTTACCAAAGTGCAGAAAGCCCACAGAGAAAGCAAGCTTATGTCTTGTTGATGGAGATGGTGCAAGCACTCCCTGGCTAACAGGTCAAAAATAAGCAATACAAGGCTGTTGTAAGAATTAATAGAGTCACAGAATCACAGAATTGCTCAGGTTGGAAAAGACCTTAAAGATCCTTGAGTCCAGCCATGACCTAACCATACTACCCTAACTAACAACCCTCCATTAAATCATGTCCCTGGGCACCACATCCAAATGCATTTGAAACACATCCAGGAATGGTGACTCAACCACCTCTCTGGGGAGCTTATTCCAGTGCTTAACAACCCTTTCTGTAAAGAAATTTAAAAGAAGAAGAGGTTTCTGACAGAACAATTAATATATTCAGAAAAAAAAAAAAAAAAAAAAAAAAGAAGTCTTCAGCAGGTTTCTTTGCTAAGTACAAGTTAAGAATAAGTTATGATATCAGCTGGATAGGAGAAAAATGTTTTCCCAGCTTCCCAGCTGCAATGATCCTATCTGTCTATCTTTGTCCATAAGTAAGCTGATACACAGGCTTTTCTTTGTGCAAGCAGAAACACTGCCTTAAATGATGCAAATCTTCTGTGTCCTAAGTGTCTGAGATAAACTGGGTACACTAGCAAACTTCATTTATCTGTGGTTCAAAACAAAGATTGCATCCCTTCTCAGGTCTGAGACAGCCATGGCTGCTTTTAAACAACTGCTTAGTTTTAGCATAATAATTTTGTATGACCATAGGCAATGTAAAGAAACAATTATCCTGAACATCTCTGACAATAAGACAGGTAAGAGGAAAAAAAAAAAAAATCACTTCTGCCAACTACAGTTTACCATTTATACCATTTCTAAATCAAATTCCCATGCCACAAGCAAAAAGCTTCCATTAACAAAGTTCTCATAGACGATAGAGTACCTCCTTATACAAGGCTGAAATACAAATCAAGGCTGAGTAAAAACATAAGAAATAAGAGGCGTATTATTAAACCATTTTCAGTTTTACTATTGGAGATGTAACTGATGCTGAAATACAAATCACTGCTTCATTTTGTGTAAGATTTCCATAAGAAGAAAACAAACAAACAAACAAGGACTGTTCAGTTGTCTAAAATTCAACACAAACTGTACACCTGTGATTCTTCGTGACTTGTGCAAGACTGAAGGCTGGTAGAGGGACAAAAATTCTCTGCAGAGATGGTCCTACTTCATAATGTAAATCAGGTTAATATTTTTAAATATTTTTAGGAGCTGAACAAATACAAATATGGGAAGGATATACTGCAACTATACATACGAAGTGCGGAATTAAAATAGTGCAGGAATTAATAACCAAAACTGGGTGATTTTCCCAATGCAACAAGAGAATACTTGAGACAAAAGGGGGAAAATTACAAACAGCTCTTAAATTATATGGTATTTAGAGCATGTAAACTGTAAAAATTACTACACAAAAACATGAACTCAAAAGCAAAGTCAATACTGTTTACATAGAGAAGCAAAGAACTTCCTTAACATTAAACTCCCCCATAAGCAAATACCTGAAAGAAGAGGAAAGAATCAGACATCAAGAACCATTTAAATTGGGTCTTTGGGGTGAAAGAGAAACAAGCGGGTCAGGAGAGTTGATTCTGTCCCTCTACTCTGCTTCTGTAAGACCCCACCTGGAGTACTATGCCCAGTTCTGTGTTCCCCAACACAAGGACATGGAGCTGGTTCTAAACTGGATGAGGTTCAATTTAGGCTAGATATTAGGAAGAAACTCTTTACTGTGAGAGTGGTGAGACACTAAAACAGGTTGCCCAGTGAGGTTGTGAATGCTCCTTCCAGAGAGCATTCAAGACCAGACTGGATGGGACTTTGAACAATCTGGTCTAGTGAGAGGTGTCCCTGCCTATAGTAGAGGCTTGGAACTAGATGATCTTAAAGGTCCCTTCCAACCCAAACCATTCTATGATTCTACGAAAAACCACACAGCTACTCAACTGATCTTAGCAATGATACAGTGGCCCAGATGATCAGTTCAATAGCTTACCTAACGTGAATCAGAAAAAAGTTCTACCATAGAGACGCGTGTGACTTCTGCTCTGGACTTCATCAATCTCACATTATTTAGCAGTGACACTCAGCTCTTCTACACGACAAACACAGGGGTATGGTTTCATAAGCCAAATGAATGGCTACTCAAGGAGACAAGCAGTTCTCTCCTTGCCTTTTTTTTTTTTTTTTTTTTTTTTTTTTTAAACCTTGGACTCTGGCTGTCAGAGAAATGACAATTCAGCTACTTAAAACAAACAAGCAAAGCTTTTATTATTGCTGCTGGACAAGTGAACTGACTTTACCTTGCAATCAGATAAATCACAGTGATGGTTCAGAGAGAAGAAAATGTAGTTCAGAGCATGGTTGGGAAGCAGAGGACCTCCCTTTTCAGTGGCAGTGAGGCATTAATTCACACTTCAAGACATCAAGTCGTTCACAGCACTCAGTTGTACTCACAAAACCATTGTCTAAGAAAACTATAGTAACCAGGCATGTTGAGGATATCTAAGTCTATCCTGGGACACTTTAAGGAAGAAGACTTTAAAAAGAAAACCATTTTAGACATAGAAAGCTAGTTTATTACTCCTAAACACTGAGGAAAGAAAGAATCAGATGGCATAAAATTAGTTTCAGCAGCAAATAGGATGGTTGACAAGAGAGCAGTAAGGAGTAACAGATGCTATGAAGGAAAGCAGCCCTCATTACTTTTAAAATAGAGCTTGACCAATTTAGTCTCTGTAAGAAATTAAATAAAAATTACTGTCTCAAAGAACTATATGATAGTTATTATAGCAAAGAACAAGGAGCCTCACTAATACCATGCTAATGTAAGCATAAGGGAATTGCATGTCCTAAAGGCATAACTTGTCTAATCTTGCCCTTACTTTCTTACATTGTATTGAGTGCTCTAAACCACAAGCCCATACATTTGCAAAGCTTTAACCTGAGCAATGTTGTATCAAAATGCAACACTGTACAAGTTGGAGATACCCTGACTATTTTCTAAAACTTTTAAGTTCTTCACTTTAGGGAGAGCTTAAGTTTTTTAGATTATGATTTTAAAAGTAATTAGTTTCCTAGTGTTAGTTTCTGTTCATCCTCCACTACATCCTATTAACTCTTACTCCACCCCAACCTGTCTAATCCTTAAAGGGCAAGATGGCATTTAAACAAACCTAGAGTCACCACTGAGGATGTGAGAGGAAAGAAAGTGTAACAGTGGGGGAGAGCAAAGGGATGTGAATAAGAAGGACATGAATCTCTTGCAAAAATGACACTGCCTCTAAAACATTCTGCTCTCCTCTTGTAGTGATGCTGAAAAAAGCTCCTCTTGGAGGCATTGATAAAGCTGGGTAAAGCTGCAGAGAAAATCGAACTTTGTGTTTTTCCCCATTTACCAGACAGCAGGGTATTAGCCATCTTACAGCACTGCAACAGTGATGACAGACTTAAAAGAGAAGTCTGCATGTTGAAAACAAGCAAGATGAATCAAATGAGAGAGAATAAATAAATAAATAAAGCTACTTTTCCTCTGAAAAACATGCATCCCGTGCATGCATATTCTAACTTTTTCCCTGATTTTGAAGAAAAAAAAACCACTCTACATTTTCAGTGTAATAATGACAGTAACAAAGATTCAGATAAGTGATTCCATGGATAGCACGCACCTTTGGATACTTTTTATTCTCCATTTTTCATGGGATGTGAAAGAGCTTTTCTGGCTAAATCGGTCACTTGAGGATGTACACTCTATGCAGATCTCTGTGACTTCAACACAAACTAGACCAAATTGCACAGTATGGATGAATTATGTTGATCTCTGAGCACACTACAGAAACATACAGTATTGCTGAGAACTGCAAGAAGAAAGCCACTCATATCCTTAGATCAAATAAATAAGGTGCATCTGATTTTCTGTTACTTGGTATATATAGAGGTCAGACACCAATTTTTATGTACTTTCTAAACTCTGTTTTCATTTACTGAGGAAAATCCAAGTATGGGAAGAACAAATTTCCTACTACCATGTCAGGCCTCTGCTGGATGAACTCGTCAGATTAAGTTAAGAAACAAAACGTTGTGAATGAAAAAAGGCAAAAAATTTCAATAGGAATCACTCAGCAAACATATCTCCCTCCCTCCAAACAAACAAACAAACAAAAAACCCACCAAAACCTAAAACCAAAAACCTATGTACAATTTAAATCGCAAGTCACTACTTTTTTTAAAAAATTATTATTTCCAATACAGTTATCAGACAAAACAATGCTTAAAAATAAATCCTTTCATACAAAGAGACTTGACTTTCTTTGCTGTATTTACCCTGGCAATGATAAAAACCTCAATGCACAGCTCCTCCATGAAGAAACCCCAGATTAGTCACTCTGGAACAGTAATGGACTTGGGCACAGCTACACAGGCAGGTTGAACTGGTCTAAGATGAAGCTGTCAAAAAGGTGATTGCCCAGCCCTCTCTCACATTTCTGACACTAGCCCTCGGCTCGTAGAATCCGCTGGATGCCAGCCCCAGCAAAAGCACCTCTGCTTGCAGCTCACTGACTGGTGACTTGTGTCAGCAGGGTGCAGGGACTGGGACCACTCAGCTGGGCTCAGGAGCAGGAAGGGCAGCACAACCTCACACAGCCTTAGATAGGCTCTGGGAGTGGTATAGCAATAATCAGAGCTAATTCCTGTTTTCTAATACAACGGGGGGTGTAAAAATGGTCAGCAATTATTTGAAGAAATTGGGGAATGCATAAAAAGAAGGCTCAGCGTACTTTTACTGTCTGACGCTGACCACTACCACTCATTATGCACAGCTTCAGGATCTATATGAACCAAGTTGCATTATTTTGTACCATACTGATCTCAACCTGATAAATCATATTGCAGACCCTGACAAGAGGAAACATCAGCATGGAAAGCTGGTAGCAAAGGAATTACAAAATAAAGAAGATCTGGCCAAACTCCATTTTGTTATTAAATGCAGGTCAAAGGAGTTCTACTTCTCAGAGTATTTAGGTAAACTTCCTACAGTGTGTTTCAAGCAAAGTATGATTACAGAATCACAGGATGGCCAGGGTTGGAAGGGACCTCAAGGATCATGAATCTCCAACCCCTCTGCCACATGCAGGGCCACCAACCTCCCCATTTAATACTACACCAGGCTGCCCAGGGCCCCATCCAATCTGGCCTTGAACACTTCCAGGGATGGGGCATCCACAACCTCTCTGGGCAGCCTGTTCCAGCACCTCACCACTCTCTCTGTAAAGAACTTCCCCCTGACATCCAACCTAAATCTTCTCTCCCTCAACTTAAAACCTTTTCCCCTTGTCCTGCTGTTATCTTTCAAAGAGTTTGTAGGCTCCTGTTTGTAGGCTCCTTTAGGTGCTGGAAGGTTGCAATGAGGTCATGCTGCAGCCTTCTTTTCTCCAGGCTGAACAAGCCAAGCTCCCTTAGCCTGTCTTCATAGGGAGGTGCTCCAGCCCTTTTTGTGGCTCTCCTCTGGACCCTCTCCAACAGCTCTCTGTGTTTCTTGTACTGGGGCTGCAGACCTGGACACAGTAGTCTAGATGGGGCCTCACAAGGGCAGATTAGAGAGGGACAATCACCTCCCTGTCCCTGCTGGCCACCCCTCTTCTGATGGAGAAGATTAAGTTGCTTAAGAGGAGAAACTAAACATCTATCTTGAAGACACCAGGCTTAAGTTGGGCAGTCGCCAAGAATGAGCCCCTCACACCTGTCCAAAGACTTCAAGATGAGCACCATGATTACAAGTGCATTCAAACACACTCCCAAACTGGCCATGTAGAGACGGGTGAGCATCCCTGCTGACACCACGTGGCCTGAAGGAGCTCATGCACCAGACTCTGTATACCAACACCCTCCATCAGTCAGAAATATAAATACTGGCTTTGGACACCTCCTAGAGTTCCTGCTGTTCCAGGAAGAACTGAAGAAAGGACCTGGGAGCCCAGCTTTTCCCCCAGGACAAGACATACTGCCCACACAGCCTGACCTGCCACATGTCCCTGCAGGCACATTCAGAGCAGCTCCTATGGCTTATGTCTTCACAAGCAACAGAGCTTCAGGCAGCTGGGGCAGGCCCAGCAAGTTTGGGCAGCCAACACCTGCTATCCAGTGTGTCCTAGAGGTAAAGGCCTCACTACCATGCAGAAGCATCCCCCTTCATTATCTCTGCCAGAAACATGACAACTCTGTTCATTCATTCTCCCAAAACACAAAGTATCAAGCTCAAACTCAAAATATATTGAAAATTCTACTTCAGATTAAGGCCATTTAACAAATAGCCTAATGATTACAAACCTCTGTGCAAAGTGGGTTCAGTAAGTTTCCCATCTTTTTAATAATTTAAATTGTAAAATGATTCTCACTGCATTGCATACAGCTTTCAACTCTGAAAGTGACATTAAGTACAGCTAATACCAGAGGAGCTGCTTCTGTTGATCTGGTGCCAGTCAAAGTAAATCTCACCACATTTATAAGTGATGAAAATTGCTAAATCCTCTCTGTTTTATTGACTAACATCTGGTCTTGGCCAGCTACCCAGAAGGTTTGGAAGTTTTGTAACTGCACGTGTGCCATGCTGCTCCCATATCACCCCTGCCTGAGTTATGCCAGGGAAGACAGATCATAAAAGAATCTATTGTATGCCTCTGGACTAGGGGGACATACTTTCACACCTCCTGCTCAACATATACTGTGCTGTCTCATTACATGGACATGTACCATTTTTCCCTCTTGGGACTCTTGTCACAGCATTTTGGACTCCTACTTGCTTTGGACAGAAATCAGAGATGCAATAGGATCAAGCTCTGTTAGAGTGATCTCCCACATACTGCAGATACTGAGCGGTATGCACTGAATGAGACAGCATAGCACATGAAAATAAAAAGATGGATTTATGATTAGAGGGCACAATGATAAGCTAGGGAACTAGATTTTATTTTGCTGATAAAAATGTGTGATGTGGGGCAAGCAGTCTAAACCAAGTTTTTCTTTATGATGCTTTCTTGAATGGTGACCAGCTCCTCAGATATGCCAACTGCTTACAATTTCAAGCAAAAACCAGTGGAACCTGGGAACAAACAGCACAACTGCTAGAAAGGCAAGTTATACTCTTACGGAGTAAATATATGAACAAAATTCAGAAGGGTGAATTCAGTCCTAATTTACATCATTGTCATGTTGTCTTTTTCACAAGGTCACGTCCCTCCTTTCCACACCCCCTCCACCCCCCCCAAGAGCCTTCAGTGGCAAAGCACACTCATCTTCACGGGCTTTTACAATTCCCAACACAAACCCTGGTTTTCTAGTCTCACAGTAGTCCACCTGAGTGCTCTCTATTCCTGAGATGTAGGTTCTGTTCTAGAGATGAGGAATCAGTGCTTCCAAGCTGTTACTGCTGCATCACTGAGTTCCTGAAATTCACCCTCATGCTTTGAAAGTGTTTTAGAACCTCTGACACTTAGGGAAAATGAAACAAAAAGGAAAGCAAATAAAAACCAATAGTTTATATCTTGAAGCTCAGGAATTCAATATCTTTCAAAAGAACTGGCTTCCCCCCAAAAATATGCACAACTAAGCAGTTGCAGAAGCACACCACCTATGCTATCTCAGGAAGCGTAGAGCATTCTGGGAAGAAGGATCAGCCAGGGTGCCTAAGCAAACACTGCACTGTGCCAGACAAATACATTCCTTAGAAGATTACTGCAGCATTAGTAGCAAAAGGGTAAAACAATGTTAGGAAGCTGATTGTCAAGAGGTGAAGCAGAAATAAGGAGAAAGTGATACTTCCATTGGTCCTCAGAAAGAGGAACAGCATTGGTGTCTCTGTTGTTTTAAGGCATGACAACAAGGGCTATATCTACAAAACAACATCTTATAGTGTGACATTTGGAGACTGAATGGTACAAATATGTTGTAAAATTACACACCCATTGAAGAACAACGCAAGTACAAATAAAGAAGCAAAGTATAAGCTTACACAGGAGAAATCATCTCTTACTGGCAACTGCTCAGCCATTTAGCAGTGTCTCAAGAGAAATGATCAATACTGCATACCATTAAGCTGTCTATAGTGATGCCACCACAATGCCAGGAGATGGGGAGAGATGCTGGAGAACTCACTTCTGCGGGATGATCCTCTTCCTCCTTGGCTCTGCGATGCCACCCACTGGCTACAGACACAACCACACCACAACACTTCACCAGCAGCACATATCTTTGCTTTAAACACTCTCTTTCTACAAAGTGTGGCAGAGTGTGCCACCACCTCCTGTTCTCTGCAGCCTTCAAAGAATACCTGTAGTGCAGTTTCTTCTGGGGAAAAGGGATTTATCTAATCAGTAGAATCACATTTGAGTCAGGTTGCCATCATTAACGTTTGCAAATTCATGAAGGCAAATATACTCACAAGCTTCTAAGGAAGCAGCGTGGCATATGAGAAACAAATTACTGTGAGATATAACATCTGTTTCCTGTTTCACAATCAAAAATGAAGAAGCACCTGTAGTCATGCAAAAATACAGAAGGGAGATTTATTTAGAGGACAGAGGTCTTCAGTCACTTACACTAAGAAACACAACCCTGCTGGGCTCAAGGAAACTTCAGTTTAGGAAGGACCTCCATTAAGCCACAAAATAACTTACATATGCCTCATCATATCAACCTGCAGATGAGAATCTATAAGAACGTTGCTATACATAATCATTTTGATAAAGTACAGAAAGGATTTAAAAAAAAAGCAACAAGTCAGATTTTCTTAACAGATTTTCTTAAAAAAAAACAAACAAACAAACAAAACTTTAGACATTAAGTCAAAGCTAGATAATTGGAAAATAACTACTAAACAAAAGCGACAACAAAAAAAGCAAATCCAGAAAAATGGTTAACTGTAGGTATGAGAGAGACATCCCTTCAGTCTGAAACACCATGGAAGTGACAGCTCAGAAGTAATCACGTGAAAGAACAAAAAAATGAGGTATCTGTACCCTAGCATTAAATAACAAAAGCATGTGTCTATGACATGATGTTCTCTCTTAGCCAGTTTCATACAAAAGTGTATCAACATTTCTAAACTAGTCTTTACAGATTGGCACTAAAAGACACTGAGGCTCTGGAACATTTTCAGAGAAAGACAACAAAGCTGGTGAGAGGTCTGGAGTGCAAGTCTTGTGAGGAGTGGCTGAAAGAACCGGGATTGTTTAGTCTGGAGAAGAAGAGGCTCAGGAAAGACCTTATTGCTGTCTGTACAACTACCTGAAAGGAGGTTGTAGTGAGCTGGTTGTTGGCCTCTTTCCCACATAACTATTGATAGGACTAGAGGGAATAGCCTCAAGTTGCAACAGGGGAGATTCATGTTGGATGTTAGGAAACACTTTTCTGAAAGAACACTCAGGCACTAAACGAGCTGCCCAGGAAGGTGGTGGGAGTCACTGCCCCTGGAAGCGTTCAAGAGACATTTAGATGTTGTACTAAGGGACATGGTTTAGTGGGAAATATTGGCGATAGGCGGATATTTGGCATGGGTAACCCTGGAGGTCTTTTCCAACCTTTGTGATTCTATGATTCTGACCACTACAGCAAACATCTTTCACCAGGGACCTGCTGAATTCATACTTCCTACAGAGCTCAGCCCAGCCAGATGGACATTTTTTTTGTCATCTTCCACATGCAGGCAAAGGCTAACTACTTAAATAATCCCACTCCCATAGAAGATGCTGCAGGTTTCAGGAGAACTCTCAGGAACTGCTCAGTCAGCACAGCAGGACAGCAAAGGCAGCAGCTGTTAGGAGAGCTGCAGTGACAAGTGCCTGAGGACTGCAAACTCGTTAACAGGTACAGCTGCTGCGGAAGAAGGTAGGTGTAACACATGCAGACTAATTCTATGGCAACCAATGTTTTCAAGTGAAACTACTGCATTTTGAGACTTGAACACAGAGCTATTACACTCATTTCACAATCAACAATCTTCTACCTCTCTCTAAGGTTTCACTTCTACAATTTTGATGCTCCAGCTGGGGAAAAGTCTTTATTTAGCAATGACAAAGCAGGCACTGAAATAACAAAGCAGGCTCTCTGTGGGTTTTTGTCAGTCTGGTCCGTGCTCAGCTCAACAGCAGAATTAAATTCTTGCATTTCTCAAAGCACTGCAGAACTTTGCACATCCACACAACAGCTACTGGTGTACTGAGTCACGATGTCAGTCCATGCAGAACATCAGAATGCTTACAAAACAAATGAGTAAAACCTGAGCTTCTACTGACTGCTGAATCACCAGCCAAAATCTGCAGAGCTTCCTGTTCTCCCTCACCAGTTCAGAAGGACCCTTGCTAGAAGCATGCCATCCCCCACTGCTCCACAGCAAGCACCAACTGCAGCAAAAGGTTTTCACAGAAGTCCTGAAACACCAGAAAAATTAAATCCAGCCACCTTACACAGACCTGGACAAACCAACAAGGAATTGCAGCTTTTAGCTGAAGCATTTTGTTAGCAATACAGCAGGAGTTCATACGTTGCCGTGACAGAGTTATAAGCTTCGTTTTGTTTTTAAAACAAATGCACCAACAAAACAGAAATAATTCAGATTCATTCCTGAAAAATTCCTCCTAATTTGGTCTCAAAAACAGTGTGGCTAGAATGTAAGACAAAAAACAAAATAAGTGTTCTCTTAGTTTCCAAATTATTCATCTTGTTAAATTCAAGCCTGCCAAATTTTATGGACTGACTGATATATCTCTGTAAACTCTTGTGCTTGCTAGGAAACGTTACTCAAGACTTACCATCCTTTTGGGAAGGCCCAGCTGCCTCATAAAAGACAAGCACAGACTAGATTGCATGTGCCAGTCAATGCATAACAGTATTGTTACTGCTGATTCATTTCCTTCTCCTAGAGAGAAATCCTCAGAAGTCAACTGCTCACTCGCACTGCATGAGCAGGAAAGAAGTCCACTTCTAGGATATTTACAATTTCCTGTTGTCTTCTTCCTCTAAGACACACAAACACAAAAAACACCTCCTTCTCTTAACCTAAGAGTTCCTTCAAAATACCAAGAGAGAATTTGAAAGGAGTATTTCATAAATTAAATATAGAACTACTTAGAGTATTTAACAAATTATAATCTAGAAACACAAACATCTGTGTATGACTCTTCTCACATATATTTATGCTTAGTTTTGACTAAATTACTTGCAAGAAAAGATGTGGGTTTTTTTTCCAAAAAAAAGGTATGAATGATTAACTGAGGCACTGATTACACAGAGGGAGAGAATGGCGTGAACAGATAAATTTTCAACCACATAGGTTTAGTTTAAAATTTTGTTTAAAATTATGTCATTAGTTTCCTTACTTGTTTACATTTCAGCAGATAAAATTGTATGAATTAAGACTGAAGTCTCAAATAGTGTGCATCATTTATGAAACAAATAACCCTACCAAAAATAAACTTCAATTTCATAAAGAAGAAAAACCTCAAAAAAAGAACTGCAAAGAAGCTAACAGTTGCCTATAACCTGTATTTTAGAACAGAGAAACACGAAATGTGTTTTGATTAAAAAAAAACAAAAAACAAAAAACATTGTTTTAAAGAAACTGAAGGATAAAGTTAGAGGATATACAGAGCTACGTAATCTTATTTCTTTTTACAGAAAGGATATGCAGAGTCAATCACCTCTTAAAGGAAACTCTATAAGATATAAGAAAAGCACATTAACTAGGTATCAAAACAAACATTAAAAAAAAACACTCTAATATCAATATAACTCACCAGTACTGTAGTATCTTTTAAGTTCTGTGCGCCTGATGTCTTTCAGTTGATTGTATTTTTTTTTTCTCTTTTCTTTGTCTGGAACAGCTTCCTTTTCCCCAGCAAATTTACACTTGTCTTCAGAGGAACTGATTTGCTCCAAAATAACTTTACTTTCATCATCTTTCTCAGCTGGAATTTTGGAAACAGGAGATCCAGGAGAATTGGCAGAGATGGTCTCAGTGTTTTGTTTGGCTTGCCTTTTCTTTTTCAAACTATATACAAAGGGGAAAAAAAAACAAACAAAAAACCACCATGAAGATGATACTAGTTAGTTCTTCACTTTCTCTCTTGATTTTTAAAGTTAATTCAACAACAAAATTCCTTAAAACCCTGTAAAAAACACATTTCTCATCAGTACCTAACATTATCCTAAGGCATATTCTTCAATCATCGTATCACCCATCACTTTGAGATTATCTTCTCAAGAGCAATAATAATAAAAAAAGAATGTTTTTACTATTGTTTTTCTTGTTCCTCTTCCCCATTAAAGAAACAGAAACATCCAAATGTTTTGTTTCTAAATCATTATATAACAAATTTTGAAAACAGAAACATGTTTTCAAGATGAAACTTAGGATAAAATAAAAGCTCAGATCCTAATGTACTATCATACAACAACACAACAATTTCACAGTCAACTGCTCCTGCATAATAGAAAGCTACTTGTTTTGACATAAACTTGTTATTTATTTCCACTTTGTCCAACATTACCTACCCATGCTAACCTACATTTGCTTTTGCACAGCCTGTGTCACCTTGTGCCCCAAGCATCACCCACTGCTTGTTCAGCAAAGATTGATGTGGCTGCAGACTGTTTGTGCAGGAACACTTCCCAGATTTTTATGCTCTTCTGAGAAAAAAACGTTAATGGCCTGCCCATAAATCTGTCAGCTTATCACTATAACAACAAGAGCATTTTCTTTTTAGAAGCCTTAAAGCAACCGAAGTAAAAAAGATGCTTCAAGAATCCTAACACCACTTTCTGCTAAGTCACCATCTTTACCTTTCAAAGCTCACTTTATGGCCCAAGGGTCAGAGCCACGAGAATTGCCCCCATATGCCACTACCTTAAGAATCATTTAAATATCGCACAGAACAAAAAATTCATCTTATGATACTTCTCTCCCACACTGACCTTTGGTTACAGAGGTTGGTTTTTCAGACCATGCAACCAACATTTTACAGTGAAATATACGAACAGACAGACTTGCAAAAGCCTCGCGCCTGTTGTACTCCTCTGTATACACACTTAAATGCTTTCCCAGTGACACAGCAGGAGATGTCCACTCTGCAGCCAACTCAGTGAGGATGAGTTCTGCCCCTGCAGTGGTCCCCCATTCACTCACACCCACTGATTCACAAAGCAACTGTAGTTCATGCTCTGCACAGCAAAATAATTTTATATGTGTAAAGCTTCATAGACTAGGTCTTGACTACATATAAGAACAACCTACACATTTCTAAAAAGATAAAAGTGAATACATCTATGTAACGAATTAAATGTTTTGTTTAGATTTCAGAAAATTTCAGTATGCAAAGGTAACTTATTTTTGACTAATAAGCCACAAACCTGATCAAAGGCTGCTGTAACAACTGCAGAACACTACAGTCACATTGCATACACTATGTCTCTATTTAGCCCTGGTGCGTATCTTCATAAAGCAGCCTGCTCCACTAACATGGCATATCCTTACTTTGTGGTTGAACTTGGTTCCAGACTTGTAAATGAGACACCCCTGACTTTTTACTCTAGCGACACAATGACCTTCCTGCATGTGCCTGTCACAGGCTATCCAAATCATCTGCTTTAACAGGCTGGAACTGGTAAGCCACCAGCAGTTCCATTTCCATCCACACTGCACCAGAGCCTTCCGTTCCACATTTCTAATGCATTTTGATCACCAATCTCATTAAGTAAGTTTCATGTAGTATGGATGCGTTATCTCAAAACAACCAACCAACCAGCAGAAAAGCAGCTATAATGGAAAGGTAACCCTTTTTTGAAAGGAAAACACCCACAACCCTCTCTAGAGGTCAACAGTCCTCACAATGACTCCAACAGCTTCATCAGTACTTCTCTTAAAGCACACTTTAACTAGAGTTTTCAAAGTTGCCCTAGGCAACTTGAAAAAAAGGGAGCTATGAAAGACCTGGTCCATTAGTGACAGGAAGGAGGAAGGCAGAAAAAAAACAGGACTGACCAGTGGTAATATCATCGACTTTTAACATTTAACCTTGCCTAACTGCCAGGCTGTGTACCTCACCAAAAGCTTATCCCAAAACCTGCAGTAGCAGTGAATAGGCAAAGCCACCTGCACGCTCCTCAGGTGTGTGATTAATGATCTGGGTGCTTCCTAATTCCTACTCTGTCCTCAAGACATGCATCACATTTTCCAATAATGCCTAGACTACTCCTGCCCAATTCTCTGTTTCGAGGTAACCACTGAGCTTTCAAAGTGGTAACCTTGGCACTAGAATAACCACCATATGAGGACTAAGCACCCACAGTGCCCATCTCAGGAGCTGGAGTTGCAGTAACTCTACTTGAGGAAATGCTCCATACTTAAAAGATACTGCTTTTAAGGGTCTCTAAAGTTGGGCCAAAATTACTTCCACACACACTTAACTCATTCTTGAAAGATCTTGACTAAAATATCCCAATGAACCAATAAGCTTGCAATGTCATTTAACACTAGAAGAACATCCTCAAACTCACTATGCTTTTTAACTTTACTAAGTACACTTTCTCAGAATAGCAAATACGAAGCCCTGCATATACACAAGGCAATTCAATATTATCATGCACTGGTAGAGCACTGCAGAGACAAGGCAGTAAACAGCATAGCTGGAGAGCCTGCTGCACATTTAGCCAAACTGCATCCCCTGCATTCGTCACTCTGAGCTGCACCACCCAGCAAGG
This sequence comes from Lagopus leucura, assembly GCF_019238085.1. Taxonomy (NCBI): domain Eukaryota; kingdom Metazoa; phylum Chordata; class Aves; order Galliformes; family Phasianidae; genus Lagopus; species Lagopus leucura. The sequence continues at coordinate 44,131,545 of NW_024962252.1, read as the reverse complement.
CTGCTGAACACTTGACTGAAGTGCCCAACAAACATCTGAAAGGGAACTCATTTGATATCAGTGAATAACCAACCACAAAGAGCACAAGGGCCACGACACAGAAAGGCAAGCAAGCTGCTCATCCCTGCTTCTGTTGATGCTAAGGTTTCAAACTCATCATTCTCCTGAACAAGCTAGAGACTGAAGATCTTATCTGCTCCTTCCAGCTCTGTTATCTCCCACTGTTTCTGGCAAGATGGGAAAAAAAAAAAAAAAAAAAAAAAAAATCAATTTAAGAACATCATTTATCAGGCTATTTCCTTTTTCAACCACCTTGGAAGTTTTCTAGTGGTCTTGTTCCATTCTGAAAGACAGTTCTCTGAAGCCAACTAAAATTCTGTGTCCTGTGAGGAGAACCTGAGAACAATTAGGCTGCCCAGTATGGAAAAGAGCAGGCTGAGAGGCAGCCTCACTGTTCCCTGCAGCTCCCTGAGGAGAGGAAGCAGAGGGAGGTGCTGGGCTTTGATCCGGGTCACCTATGGCAGGGCAGAAACAACACAGAGTGCAGCAGAAGAGGGTTGAATGGGCATTGGAGATATTTCATTACCGTGAGGGTAGTCTAACACTGGAACAGGCTTCCTAGAGATTTGGTTGATGCCCCACGCCTGCCAGTGCTCAAGAAGCATTTAGACAACGCTCTCAATAATGCAATGAAATTTTGGTTAGCTTTAAAGAGTTAGACTTGATCTCTGAAGCTCCCTTCCAGCATTATTATTATATATATATATATTATTTATATATAATAATAATAATATAAAAAAGAATTATTTTATTCTACATAATGAAAACAAAAAATCAAGCTGAAGGCCAAATAATTAAAATTACTCAGTTTGATTGCAATGTCAGGTTTTGCAGTTAGAACAGCTTTACAAACAAAACAATATGCCTGTTTTTCAGTAAGCAGATAGATACTACTGCACAAGATGTCCATTTTGTAATGTCCCTGTCAAAGGATACAATGAGTTTCACCAGGAAAGTTATAAAGGGAAGGAAAAGGGACAGAGAAAAAGGGAGTCTTGGAGACACAAACAACTTATCCGCAAAAACACGCCTGCTTCTTCAGAAAGCCTTACACATTTGTAATGTAATTTAGACACCAGATAAAATTTCTCAAGCTAACTGGTTCTGACAGGCAAAACATGTCTTCTGGATTTACAGAGGCATCCTTTTACTTCTCCTCAAAGTCATCGCTTCCGAGTTGATCCAAACACTAAGTTTTCCAGGAGAAGTTTTAAGTCTGTTAATGTGAGCATTTGATGGCATGGGAGCTTCACTATGAAATCCCATGAAAGTTCTGAAGACACTGAGAGCAGGCTGCTCTCAGTTTCTGGCAGCATTTAATAGGGACTACTGATGTGAAAGGAGTGTAATTTCAGAGTATGCAAGTTAAAACAAAATGTCAGCAGTGCTTCCTTAAATTAATTGGCAATGAGGGTGGGGAGAATCTGGACACTGACTTACAGGAAAAGAACCAGGAAATATTTCAAGAAATATTTTAAGAAATAATCTTCCAGATTCAAGTATATTTGACTACCTACAAAAAGAAAATAGACATGCATTTTTAGAATAAAGCATCTAGATTTTCCTGTAACACTAACAACAAAGACTGTTAGAGTACAAAGAAAACAGTCCAGACAAAGGACAGGTAATGCTACTTGTAAAACTTTCATTAGAAAAATATGACCATCAAGAAAGCAATACATCCCTGATATCAAGAAAACAAAGAAACAAATCTGACAGTAACAATCTTTTTTCCTAGTAAATGCATTTGGCTTCAATTAACACTTATTCAACTGAAGGGCCTAACAAATAATTGGATTGGAACTCATTTTGTGTATACTTGGTGAGTAATCACAAAGAGCACTAGGGTTGTATCACATTCTAAAAACGTCCCAGGATAACAAGACCAAGCTTGATTTTATGAGATGTATTAGAGTGCTAAACATCATACAGCAGAAGTAACTCCATTGTGAAATGAAAACTTTTATAAAAAAATATATATTTTTTAAAAAGGGAGGTGGGGGTGGCGGGGAGAAGGGAAATGTAGAAGAAACCTTCATGACTTTTTAAAGCTGACAGTTTTCCCTTTGGGAAACTTTCTACAATATGCATCCTCTAAAATATGCCTTGGTATCTGCTATACAATCAGCACAACATCCTGCAGAATAGAAGCAGCCACATAAATCAAATTCATTGCTGAAATTCAGAAACCTTACAGAATGGCTGTGGCTTCATCCAACTTGATGTAACATGATGAATAAATAATCTCAGGCAAAGCAAGTAATGACTTCTTTCAGAGCCAAAGAAAAGCCAACGTGCCAAACCATAATGCCTTCACCTGACTTCTTCAATGCAGCTTCTTTTACTTCACAACTACAGTGAAGACAGTTCACCCTCAGCGAGCAATCTCAGTAAGTAGTGGCCTCAGTAAGTAAGAGCAACGCTATCAAATGCGTGCTGTTTCAGGCTACTGTGCACCCTGTTCTGGAAATAAGCAAGCCACAATTCTGTATGTTTACTATTAAAACAGATTTTAAGGCAAAAGTAAGCAACGGCACACATTTTTATATTAGATTTCAACAATTAACTAAAGGGAGAAAAAAAAAAGATAAAATTAACTCTTCTAGAAAGAAAAGCTATCAAGGACAACAGGTATGGGTACAATACATCAAGAAGCTGGTTATACTCTGCCAGTTCTCCAGAACAACAACATATACTGCAACCACAGGAACCTTTGATATTAGTAGCACAAGTCAAAGCTGGAAATTTCCAGCTTTTGAAATTGCAGTTACTAATTTACAACAAACACCAGCTCTATGTTTCACACATGGTCAGTCAGCAGCAGTGATCAAGATAGGCACTATGCTTCAAAGAGTAAAGTGCTGCATTGACAATGGGGGTACGTCCATCTCCTTCCTGACACTGCCATTAACATATAATAGTAATAAAGTATCTCAACCTTTCCTTCATTATCTGTAATGCAGATACGTAGCGATGCTGTTCTGGAATTTTAAAAGGCTGCACCTTCTAATACAGAACAGCTGTTGGATTAAATGAAAGCACTACTTCTTCCCAATTCTGCATACCAGAGGATTTTAAATAACCTATTTAAGCTCTCTTATGTTAATTTTTTGGGGAGGGATATCACAGTTTCCCAGTATAAAACTTGTGAGACTCTCGAGCTTTCAGAAAGTTTCTTTTTTTTTTTTTTTTTTTTTTTTTAATTCAGGAATAAAATGTTCCCACACAGCTTTAATAAACTCTACTTTCAAAGGCATAAAGTATCCCCATCTTTCTCAAGTTTACTTAGCAAAAAAGGTTACCATGTATTTAGCACTCCATTACCATGACAACAATTTCCATAGGGAAAGGATTTTTGAAAGCTGTTTTAGTTTGATTTAAACATTTATTTAAATCCTTCTTTTATAACCTCAGTTAATGCAGGCTCTGGTAGAACCGCTTTAGGCAGAAGGTAAAAATCAAGAAGTCTCTCCCTTGAGAGTTACTCTTCTAAGTTTGCATTAAACACATTAAACTGGCTTGTTCAATTAAACCCACACCACAAATCTCCCCTGTCACAAATACCAATGACCTGACTCTTACCACAACCCCATCCTGTTCCTACTCTTCTCCCTTTCTAACAGTGCTAGATACTTCTCTTACCATGGTGCTCATCCCCAACCGCTCCTATGTGCGCCAGATTCCTCCCAGACTGACTCAGCAAGACAATCTCTCTCCATTCAAACCCCTCGCCAGGAAGGAAGGGCTTCAACTTGTGCCCTCCAGCTGGTGCTCAGCTCCAGCCCATCCTTACTTTCACTGCCAGCTTGCTGACCTACTGCTACCACTGACACACCTGTTGGAACTGCAAAAGAAAAACAAGTAGTACAAACAGAAAACCCCACAGGTGTAGTTACATGGCTAAAGTAGTATGTTCTTTCAACATCTAAAGGGGAGCTACGGGCTCTGGGCAACCTGGTCTAGTGGTCAGTGATCCTGCCCATGGCAGGGGGGTTGAAACTAGATGATCATTGTGGCCCTTTTCAACCCAGGCCATTCTATGATTCAATGAAAGAAGGGGACAGACTTTCACAGGGACTGTGGTGACAGAACAAGGGGAAACAGTTACAAGCTTAGAGAGGAAGGATTTAGGTTGCATATAAGGAAAAGTCTTTTGCAGTGAAGGTGGTGAGGCACTGGAACAGAGATGTGGTTGATGCCTCCATCCCTGGAGACTTTCAAGGTGAGGCTAGATAAGGCTCCGAGAACCCTGATCTAGCTGTGGTGTCCCTGTTCATTGCAGGAGAGTTGGACTACATGGCCTTCAAAGATCCCTTCCAACTTGAAGGATTCTGTGATATTAGAGGATTATTTAATGAGTACAACAAGCACGTGGCAATAAGGCTGGCTTAAATACATCCTCAAAACTTTGATAAACTCCTCCCTCCCCACTTCAGTTAAACACTTGAATAAACTCAACTTCCACGAGACAAAAAGAAAGTCCCTTTGAAAGTAATAACTAACTAAAATAGGGAATAAAGTACAAGAACTGAGAATGTCACAAAACAAGAAAGAGGAAGACAGGACAGGAGGACTTATCAGGATGTGCACTGCTCAATATAATCATCACTACTCATCCATTTTATTAGATCAAGTGTTAAACTTTCCTGAACATATAAAGCTACTTTTAGTTTTTGGTTAAATGGACTGAAAGGTCAGAAGAAAATTTAAAGCCTAGTGACTACAATAGCAAAAGACATTTACAGTGAAGCAATAAAACAGCACATGAAAATCAATGATCAATAAAAGTGAAATCCATGGGAAAGAATTCTAATGCAACACATACAATGTCACAATAACATAACTAGAACCCAACTCAGGAAGAAAAACTTAGAGAATGTTATTTTAGCACTTTATACAACAAGCATTGAGAGCATCAAGTTAAATTGTTTCAAGCAATACTGCCATGAAAAGTGAAAAGCAGATGAAAAGTTTAGACATGCTGAGTTTGCTTGAGACATAAACAGGTACAAAAAGCAATTGTGAAAATTCATCATGGCAGGGTCTGTGAGGGGATAAGAACACAGTAACAGGGATACAGCCTTTTCCTCAGCATGCACCTATTACTGAAAACTGTTAAAAGCCTGTATACCTGTCAACACATTCGTGAAGAATCCCTGCATGCACACAGCACTGAGATTTTTTTGCCCTCTAAGTGTTCTTTTTGAAGTCAGCAGTAATGCACAGCAAGTGCACTGAAGCACAGTAAAAAGCACAGCAAACCCCTGGGCTTCAGGATGGGCACAATACAATTTAAGGAAAAGGAGATTCAGCTCCAGAAAGATTTCAAGCTACTTCTCCCAGCCAAGGAAGGAGCCTCCCTCCCTGTCCATCATTATTCCTGTCCCCAAAAGCTGTCTTAATTCTCACACACAAGTGTTTGTTTCAGCTTCTAAATGAAGTCACTTGGTTGACACTGCCAGCAAGGTAAGCAAGATCAGAAAGTAACCATGGCCAAAAAGTCAGTGACCAATGTAGAACAGACAAAAGTCTTAATTGTTTCTTCATTTAAATCACCCTATGAGGGATACTCCAAAGAAGGAGTAAACTAAGATTTAAAGCACCTGACTTTGCATTAGCTTTTGCTTTTATTTCATAAGTTACTTTGAAAATTAACTTTTAAATGTCAAGGCTGTATGGCACAACTGCCATGACTGGAATTATATAAGTACCACCATATATTCCTTAGGGATTTTGTTAAACACATCTGGAGCTCATACAAAATGCTGTGCAAACTTGCTTACAAACGGGTTGCAAACTTCAACCTGTCCAGGAATACAGCAAGAAGCACTTTCACACAAATGGAGAAAGGTTCTATTTAAAGTATTTCAGATTAGTTATTAAAAAAATCTCAACTAACCCACTCTGTGTCTCAGTCCTGTTTGCAATCATTGCTCCCAAACAACCTGCAACCTTTTTAACAAGTTAAACAGTTTAATTGGCTTCCTGAAAAGAGTTCCAATCAACACTCAGCACAGGAGAGGAAATGCGCGAGTATATGGTAGGTCCTGGCACATGGATTCAAGTTCAGAAAAATGCTCAGTAATGCTGACAGCAAGTGGGGAAAAAGAGGGATCTACAGCTTTAAAGGTATTGTTTCTTACAATGGATTTTTCATAAGTGAAAATGATAACCACACACACCCAGGCTATAATGAGGTCATTGGGTGGGTAAGGCACAGGGTCAAGTGCCACCACCTCCCCAGAGAGCAAGCAGGCCATCTATCTTCACCCCACTGCCTTCAAGGACAATGGCCTCATAGAAAAAAGGGCTGGCAGGAACCAGGTACAGTGAGTGCTTTGTAATATTCCACTTCCATCCCTACTTTGCCCCATCACTTCTCAGCTGGGAGTAGGAGCTTCCTGGAAGGACAGACTTCCACCTCCCTGCTTTCAGCTCTATTCCTACAAGTGACTTCCACTGTCCTGTAAACCGAACAGTATGAGTATTCATATGCATAAAATGGCCCAAATGCAACACTTCACGTGACCAGATTCACCTTCTACAGTTTAAGGACACTCAAGATTGAAAAAAAACAACAACAACAAACAAACAAACAAAAAAAAAAACCCAACAAAACAGAACAAAAAACAACCCAAAGAAACAAAAAACCCAAGGGGGTTTGGCAGCAGGAATACTTTCATAATACCAAAGCCCTTTTCTCAGCCTGGGAGAAAACAGTTTTTACAGGAACCACCATGCTCCAGGAGGAATCTGTATCTTTCCAACACAGATCCTGAGCACATAGAAATCTTGTTTCAAGAGAACTGATTTTTGAAGATCAGATGATTGAAATGTGTAATGAATGCCTTGAGACTATGTATTTATAAAAGCATTAAGAGAAAAAGACCCATTAGTGGACAGATGCACAACATTATGTGAAAAACATCACATTTAAGTTGTGTTTACTTACAATTGGCCACATGCTAAATTTAAGCTTTTAAATTTTACTGAAGAAAAAAACAGTGGTAAAAACTCAGAGTTATTATCAGTAGATGAAGTGCTATGCAAGACACATTCTCCACTCCAAAGAGACTGCTTCCTGACAGGAAAAAGCTCAGCACATGAAGACACCCAGGGAGTTGCTAGCTGATTTATGGCTCATTTGCATTACAAAAGTTTTCTGGCATTAGGGCAATTCTTTCCCTGCCATCAAATTCCTAACCAATTCTGCTGCTCTTCATGAGATTTTCTCCCACACAAATGAACAAAAAAGAAGTCCCGTAGACATCATCGAGACTTAGAGCACTGTTAACTCTATATGCTTAAATTTGGAAGATGGAAACAGTCGCTGCCTAGACAAGAATGTAAGACAGAAAAAAAACCCACAAACCTACAGTGACAACCTACCTCTCATAATCCCTTCTGAATTCAGTCTGCAAGCTGACTTAATGCTGAGGGCATGGGAACACAACAGCCTGGAACCACTGAGAACTGAGTGCCATCAGGAACCTGCCTCTGTCGAAATGCAGACCCCTGGAGGCATTGTTCACTAAAAACATATAATCCAAGAAAATTATGACATATCTCAAGATGCTGACTAATTCTTTTCAAAACATTTTACATCCCACCTGCCACCTAGTACCAAGCATAAGGGCTCATCAGGGCTGTTTCATAAGGTGGTAGGACAGCTGGGATTTCCTTCAGCACAAGCAAGAGATGATTAAGAGCACCACCAAGAAAAATCTGTACCACCAGGCACTTCCTTAGGAGTGTGCCTCTGTGCCACAGAAGTGTCTCTCTGCCAGGAACAGTGTGGCTGCTCCTGGAAGCACCAGAAGCTCCAGGAAGGGGCCCTCACAGAATCACAGAATCACAGAATCACAGAATCACCCGGGTTGGAAGGGACCCCAAGGATCATGTAGTTCCAACCCCCCTGCCTAGCAGGGCCACCAAACATACACATTCAACTCACTCCCCTCACTCACCCTCACTCCCCAGCAGCTCCCAGCCGGTGCACGAAGACCTGACAAAACCAGAAGGTTGTACAGGATCACTTCTTCTGGTGGCAGCTTGAGCTCAGCACTGGTTTATGGTGACTGTGGAACTACAGATCTGCTAGGTAATACTGTTAGATTTCCACCAGCTTTTAGGTAGGCTTAGTCACTGAGATTATGGAGAATTGTACACAGTAGGTCCTAAGAGCAGAAGAGAATATCCTTTTCTTGGAGACTGACAGGACAAGATTGCGTATGCAAACACTAGAAATGCAGCACAGTGCAGACAGGTAATTATATCAGTTTCTTACGGACACCAGTAAAAAGCCTAGATTTCAGCTACCCAGATCTAAGGCTACCTTTTGAAGGTCCCGTGTTTTTACAGCCTTTAGAATGCTACCTCCCTAAATTTCTCCAGCTGCAAAGAAGGAAGTTGCCCGAGGCCTCCTGCATACCCTCCATGCACTGCAGACAGTAAGGGAAGGGGAGGAGAGAAAGACAAAATACACTGACTGTATGAATAGCAACTCTTATCAAAACTGCACAGACTCCTACATCAAAAGGTCTACCACGTAACTACTTATGTTTAAAAAAAAAGAGGCTAAGTCAGTTTCTTTTTTAAAATAGTTTTTGTTGTTGTTGTTGTTGTTTTTAACAGTTTGTTTTTAAAGGCTGGTAAGAGACACCCAAAGGTCCCCTTAGGAAAGCAAGTATGAGGACACTGTATACTTGCTACCTAACGAACTAACTTTGTACAGATCTTACAGCAACAATTTTACAATTTTCACTGTAAGAAAGCATGTCTTAACATTAAATAAGCACAATCTCTTTTATCCTGCAACATAGGCTTCAATGAAGTAAGAACATCACGAATGCTTCCCTTTCTTCTCTTTCCTAAAAGAAAAAAATAAACAGGAAACAGAAAAAGAAAACATGAAACCTTTATACAGAACACTCACTAATTCCCAGTTTCAAATCCCATGCAGAGGGAAATAAATGAATAAGAGATAAACTACACAAGTCTTAAGCAAGCTTTGCATCTCTATAAATAGCATTTCTGGCATTGGAAAGTTTTGAAAAACCCTGAAGAAACATTTCAGAGTCACACTAGATACTTTCCCTAACCTCTGCTAGCAAAAAACAAAACCCTTGTTTGATCATAGACGACTCCACTACTCTTGAGGACAAAAGCATTGAAAGGAACCAAGACTGCACAAACAACCATGTTGTTTAAAATTCCCAGAGGAGGAACTCAAATAGAGAATAGTTCTGTGATTCACAGGGTAAGTAGAGGGCAATAATTAAGGCTGTTTTTCCAGGGACTCTCATCCTGCATCACAGAATTACAAGATTACTGATATAAAAACCTCAAAGTTCAGAAAACAACAACGTGAAGTGAGGAAGTATTTCCCAAGCTAAACAGCAATTCAACACATTCTTCCCCTGCAAACAATCATATTCCACAACATACTTCAGAAAAGGTACAATTTTCTCCCAGTTCTCCTTTTTTATTAGGTTTGTACCTATGATAAAATACTTCCATGTATTTTTAGATATGCAACAAGTACACAAGCAGCAAACATCCCTCAAGCATCAAAAAGATCTCACCAACTTCCCAGAAAACCTGCATTCAAAGTCTTTTCATGCTGCTGTCTGTGGACTTCTAGACATTCTTTAACATCTAAAAACTACAGTGGTTGTAAAAGACTGCTGAAATGCTAACCTAGACAGCAGCGGGCAGGAAGTTTGCTAAAAACATTGAAACCCCTCCATTCTAAGCAAGGAAAGACAATGCAATACTGTATGTTTCAGAAAAATATTTTTATGGCTTCTCTCAGCAGCCAACACAGCAATTCAACTATCCCACACACACACTTCTAAATAACAGAGCAAATAATATGCTTGTACCTACAAACCTGAAGGAGGGACACTTTCAGCTTTTCTTCAGAAACACTCTTGTTCAAATATACATGCTTCAGGCAAGTATACTATTGGACAAAACAATGGATGTAAAATGCAATATCTTTTTTAATTTCAGTAAAAGGATTATGAAGAAACATTTGTATATCTGGAAGCTGAGCTAAGAAATTTCCACTAGACAGATGAGCTGAAATGAAGCATTGTTTCCTCAAGTAATTAAAAAAAAATAATTATGCATCTACAGAATCTTGGCTTGAATATTCTTCACACCCAAGATAAACCTCCATGATGTTTTGTTTTAAGAACAATGTGTGGAACTTTTCCTTCTAACAGCAAAAAATAAATTATGGGTGCTACGGGAAACCTGAATAAACAGCAACACTTTGGCTCAAGAGAGCAAGAATTGCAAGAAGACAATTGCAGACAAAATAGTAACCTGAGGAGCACACAGCATTTGAAGAATGCCGTGTGGGCATAATTAGTCTGACCAAAGAAGAAAAGCATATACATACGCAATTTCTTCTCCAGGCCATCCTTCCAGACTCAAGGTGTTCAAAGATCAGCAGCTATGTATTAATGATTCCTACTGTAATGCACTATGAATGTTTGTAAGTTAAGTTCAGGTTAGGTTGTAAACATGACATTTATAATCTTTGTAAACCTTGGTTTTAATGTATAAATCTTAACTTGCAAGATTCACATTTAGGTATCTAAACTGAGAATCTAAATGAAATTAAGGTGTTGTGAATTATGTTATTTTCCTCAAATACTCACAGAATCACAGAAACACCAAGGTTGGAAAAGACCTTCAAGATCATCCAGTCCAACCATCCACCTATCACCAATAGCTCTCACTAAACCCTGTCCCTCAACACAAAATCCAAACATTCCTTGAACACCTCCAGGGTCGGTGACTCCACCACCTCCCTGGGCAGCCCATTCCAGTGCCTGACCTGTCTTTCAGAAAAGTAGTATTTTGTAACGTCCAGCCTAAATCTCCCCTGGCACAGTTTGAATCCCTCTGGTCCTATCACCAGTTACACAAGAGAAGAGGCTGACCCCCAGCTCACTACAACCTCCCTTCAGGTAGTTATAGAGAGCAATGAGGTCTCCCCTGAGCCTCCTCTTCTCCAGGCTGAACATTCCCAGCTCCTTCAGCCACTTCTCATAAGGTTTGTGCTCCAGACCCCTCACCAGCTTTGTTACCCTCCTTTGAACCCATTCCAGGGCCTCAATGTCTCTCTTGCAGTGAGAGGCCCAAAACTGGACACAGTACTCAAGGTGCGGCCTCACCAGAGCTGAGTGCAGGGGCACAATCACTGCCCTGTTCCTGCTGGCAACACCGTTTCTGATGCAGGCCAGGATGCCATTGGCCTTCTTGGCCACCTGGGCACACTGCTGGCTCACGTTCAGCCGAGCATCAATCAATACCCCCAGGTCCATTTCCTCTACGCAGTCCTCCAGCCACACCGCCCCAAGCCTGTAGCATTGCCTGGGGTTGTTGTGGCCAAAATGCAGGACCCGGCATTTGGCCTTGTTGAAGCTCATTCTATGGGCTTCAGCCCAGCCATCCAGCCTGTCCAGATCCCTCTGTAGGGCCTCGCTACCCCCAGGCAGATCCACACTTCCAGCCCACTTGGTGTCATTCGCAAACATACTGAGGGTGCACTCAGTGCCCTCATTGAGGTCATCAATAAAGATATTGAAGAGGACAGGCCCCAGCACCGATCCCTGGGGAACACCACCTGTGACCGGTCACCAGCTGGATTTAGCTCCATTCACTGCTACTCTCTGGGCCCAGCCCTCCAGCCAGTTCCTTATCCAGCCAAGAGCGCACCTGTCCAAGCATGGGCTGCCTGCTTCTGCAGAATACTGTGGGGCAGGAGAACACTGTGGGAAGGCACACATCATAAGGCACACATCGTAAGGCAACATGAGGTGAATATCAAGTGTATGACTACTTTCAGGCTCTGAGTACTAGCAATCTGGAGATAAATGGTGCCTCTTCCTACTCAGATGGGTTTTGGAGAAAGTCTTGTATATTTACACAGTTGATGGTTTTTTGTTTGTTTAGGCTTTTGTTTGTTTTTACAGAAGTATGATGCTAACAAGACGAATGTAAACTCAATCATAAAAGCACACAATTTCCAGCGAGAATATTTTCCCTAAAAGAAGTGCTTCATCTTTGACTTCAGGAAACTGGCTCTCAGTGTTCACCAAGAAATTGGGAACTGAAGTTATTAATTACACTGGAAATGATATAAAAATAAAATAATCCAATGTAAATATCAGTTTTAAGGTACCTCTCTAGACAGCATTCCAGATAAGGTCATAAACTGTAGAGGTAGCTATTAATAAGATTGACATAAGCGACTTGTCTACCTGTTGAAAAACTTCTTTTTTTTTTTTTGCAAATAAGCCATTTGTTGTTCTCTGATAAGGAAATAGTTGAGAGCTCCTTGACATAATGATGACAGATCATACGAAGTACAGAAAATGCTAAATTACAGCAAGAAAGTCTATGCAGTTTAGAAAACTTAGAACTAAAAAAGCCTATTCTGTCATATGTTAAAAAACCATCTCAAATGCTTTCCTTGTGATTTCTCAACTCCTAGAACTTCTTATCCAAATACATGCAGTAGCACCAAGAGACAAGAGCAAAGCAACTCTAGCCTCAAACTGCACATTCAGTCTTCCAGTTCATCAACTTATACTCAAGTTAATTCTGTCCATATGATGTGCCACTCATGTCAAACTGCTTTAGCTGAGAGGTAGGACTAGAGGATCTCCAAAGGTTCCTTCCAACTCCTGTAATTCTGTGATTTCAGTAATTTCTTTCTAAAATTAAGTTACATTTTTATAAGTTACTCATTTTAAATTTGTCTTAAACTGTTACTGTCAGGAATGGAACTAGGTTTCTATAGGCAACGGTGAGAATATATCAAGGGATACTAAGTTGGTGGGGGAGAGGCGGGGGGGGGGGAAAGTCTGCTCTGTTTTTCATACTAATTAAAATATTGCCTTCAGAAGGTATGACAGGATAGCCCCTCTAGCTCTGCTACTGCAACAGCTACTTTGTTAAATTTAGTGCTTTCAGACTGTACCTCACCACAGCAAAATCTAACTTACATACTTTTTGAACTGTTACATAACATCCTTTCTAAATCACCTATGTGCACATGCCATAGACAAAGTTACCTCTGTTAACCAAAGTACCTCTGTAACCAAAGTTACAGAGATACCTCTGACCTTGACCCTACACAGCAGGCAGGGAAAAACGGAAAGGTTCTCCATTCTCTAACAGCAGAGGAGAGAAGCAGGGACTGAAGGGAACTGCAAACAGTATCAAGGTTCAAGGGCACATAATTACAGTTAAAAGAACCAAGTGTCACAGGCAGACAACAGCAGAACAGAGACTTAATATATACAAATGCGCCACTGCAGACCCATATTAGATTGTACCATTTATTTTCTGACTGGCTGGATACCAGGAAAGCCTTTGGAGTAAGAGGAGACAGTTCTTTGCAAATGCTGGAAAAAACATTGGTACATTTAGGAGCTGATGGCACAGAAGTAAATAGAAGAGCCTAGAAACAAGTTTGAAAAAAATAAGCAAGACGACTTAACTATAGAGAATGGTCTTTAAGTAGGAGTAGCAGTCTCAAATAAGGACCTATTACATAAGAGAAATTTATGCTTGCATGTTACTCTCATACTTCAACTTCTTGCCTGTTAAACTCCTACGAGGTGTAACATCTTATCTGCATAAGGAATCTAAACTGGTCTTTAAAAATTGTAGAGGCTTCTGTTTGAAAAGTTACTTGTTTCATTTCTTGCCAAAAATATGGCCAAAAAGTAAGGCCTTTAAGCACAACAAACAGCAGGTAAAGGAGTATTTGGCAAGCAGAAAGAAATGCTGAGGGCTTTATTTCAGCTTTGCTTCCCTGGTGGAGGGGTGCAGACGTCTGAAAACTGTTGTCCGGCTTTAGGCAAATACTGAGGCACTGACAGCATGAAGATCTGTAGAGAAAAGATAGAATGGCTTCCTTCTAGAGGAAGTTTAACTACTTTCAAGGCTTGATGTTTACATAAACTTAATTGAAACACTGAACTGAGGGGAGAGGGATGCAGATAGTAACTTCATGTTAATCTTGCTTCCCCTCTAGTAGTCTAGGAGGTGGTTTGTCAGCACATCACCAGCACTATTCTAACCACATCAAATATTTTGGGGTTCTCAAGTTGAACCTTTCCAACACTTTTTAGTGTAATCCATCAAGACACTGACCATTACCCCCATCAAAAGCTTTCTTGGAAAGGCCAAAGCTACACCAGCTTGAAGACCAAAAGCTGCCTTCTGACAGGAAGCTGGGCCCTTTGAAGTGCTGGCATGGCAGAAAGACTAGTGCCTGTTCTGCTATTCAGACTCACACACTGTCTTGCTCTGCCAACAGAGAACCCAGATTTCACGTAGCTGAGGCTTAAGAGAAAGATTTATATCAGTTTAAAGTAAAATTCCAGAAAATGCAATTATCTCCCATTGTTTAGCTAATGCTTTTGTCCTTGTGGATATCATGTTTTCTCCCATACTGGTGAGTGAAGCTTTCTACTTAAATCTGTATATCTTCATGAACACAGTCCACAAGCTTACTGTAAAATATTTTATTTCAGCAGTGCTGCATATGAGTTTTTTCCTTTCGAAGCAATAAACAAGAAGAATCCCTCTCCTAAAACCATGGTGGAGCAGAGCCCTTTCCCTCACCCTCCTGACACAGAACACAGTTTTTCCTTTCAACAGAAAAGGTATAATGTGTTTTCCACTCTCTGCTTTGTTAAGTGCTAGCCTATTCTCCCATGAAGAACTGTTCTTAACCAGATATAACAGGATCAAGACCAAAGGGGGGCAGATCTCCCTGTAAGAATGTTGATTGTACATATATTTAGATTTTGAAAGTATTATGATTTTCCTAGGCTCACAAAACAAGTTAAAAGAGATAAAGGAAGAAAAATTAAAAACAGTAATGGAAGTAGGGGGGTGCATGTGTTTGGCATCCTCTAAACTTGTTCTTGGCTTAATAAACATGAGTTCAAACTGGCAGCAGAAGCAGGATACTTCAAGTAGCACACAAAACAACCTGAACTTAGAGCCAGAACTATTAAACTCGTGCTCAAACACAAGGACAGAGCAGATGCCCATAGATTCTAAGCTAATGAACTACCAAAACTGACAATGACAATGAAGTACACACCTGATGAAATTATGTAGGTGTGCCAACACTGGGCATCTAAGTTCAGAACTTTTGTCTGCATTAAGTCAAAACTAAAGCCTAAAAAAAACAAAACAATGACAATAAATACAACAATTACTGGCTTATTAGAACTGCCTTAGTACTAAAGACAGTATTAACCACCTATTTATTATTCAGGCACTCCCGTGACATTTACGTTGGTCATGATGTAAAGCAAGATGTTTTACATGACACCTGCTTGCTAGAGGAAACATGCTAGATTAAAATCGCTGACATGCAAATTCTGTTCCACTTCTGCTCCTGACTGCACATGTGGATAATGTGCAAATGTAAGCTGGGCACAATACCTTCTCATCTACTTAAGTTTCTACTAAAAATACATATATACATATATATAAATGTAATTTGAGAATTTGTGCTAGCAGTCTTGTAGAAATCATGCACAGGTTGGCTTAGAGGAGAACTTTCATTTAAGAGCCTATAACCTATGTAAAGGACAAACATGCAAAACAGGAGGGAAAAAGATGATCTCCCCAGTTACATAGCAGCTAAGTGGTAGAACTCAAAATTGATCTCAGGTGTTAAGCAAGGATCAAAAACATCCTGCATCCATTTAGGACAAACTACCTCAAGAAAATTTAGAAGAGACTAGCCACAGGAAAGAAAGTAACATAGGAAAGCTACAAAACAAATTATATAAAATGTCAAAGAGGACTTTGCTGAAATCCCCTAGTGGCAGATCTGGTTTGTTTTTGCAGACAGCATTTAGAGAGGACTCAAAATATTCTCTTCAATACTAATGCACCTTAGTCAGACCCTTCTTGAAAATCACATCTTTTTTAGCAAGAAATTACTTGTTTGATTATACAGTCTCTTCAGATATATTTTACCTTGTTTGATATATCTCTACCATAGCTGACATAGTTTATTTTCATTTCTTAACATCATAAATCAAAATATTTATTTCAACATCAACATATTTGCACTTCTCCAAATGGAAAGCAAGTTACCTGACATTAACAGATGTTCTTTACTGCAATCCTTCAGTCTTTAGCCACCATTACACACCACCTGAAGAGCAATTAATCAGAGCTGCAATTTTCCCCCATGCTACTACTTCAAGCAGGTGTGACAAACATGTCTCTAGGCACCTCAAATTCACTTAGGCTGGTGGTTTAGAACAGTTTTAGTAACAGTTATTTATTATAGAGTAGAGAGAGTACATGGCTTTCCATTTCAATGGTGCAGAAAATGTCTCAGTCAAAGATGTTTTTATACTAGTTTTCTCCTGCCTCCTATTCCCACAGAGTAAACAAGCATTAGTTCTTCTACATTAAAGCTCAGAGATTACTATATATATGTATGTATACACACACATGCACACACAAAATAAAGGAATAAAAGTTTTCAAGAAATCATGATCACTTCTTAAAAAAAAAAAAAAAGCTCAGCCACCACCAATAATTGACTCCAAATGACAGAAAAAATTGATTGAATAAGTATTACATGTGCTTACATAGATGATAAAGTCTAGGCAGCATCATATAGTATACACTGACCCTTTCTTAGCTCACCTTTTCCTATGAGGCAATATCAAATCTCTGCTTTATCTTTAGTCAGATAAGCTTTAGTTTTAGACTTTTTGTTTTAGATGCACTTATTTTTATAAATACTCTCCAAATCCATACTCTGGATGCTGGAAGCCCAAATTGTATGCACATTGCAATTGAATATCCACAGGCAGTTTTCTGTTATAAAGAACAATTACAGTTCAAGTTTGTCTCCACTACCTCAAGGGAACAAATCATTACTCCAGCACTAGGGATGGGCAATGAAAGCACCCTCTGGATACATAACGCAGCACTGGTTTATTTTAAAGCATAATTTAAAAATTATTAAGCCTTGTGAAAAGGCAGAGTGAAGAGTTTGATATTTTAATCAGCATTGGAATAAAACCTATAACTTTACCGAGCAAAATAGCCTTGTCTTCTTTCCTTTTTCTCTTCCTTGGTCTCCATTATGTACAGTCAAATGGGCAAGGTGAGCAGCCAGGAGTGATGCTCTTCTTCCCCTCAGTACCTCATATCCAGGCAGAGTTCTCTGTATATAAAATTTAAAAACAGGAAGTTCATAAGTCAGTATGTCAATAAAACGTACAAAAAATTGTGGTAATGCAGTTGACTTACTGGCAAAGCAAAGTAGAACTTTAACCAGTCAGTACTTACACAAGATAGATATTCATTTAGCATACAGTAAGTCAAACAATAAATGCACTCAGGCCAATTTCTCTGGCAGAGAAAGAGGCGTACTGCAAAGCAGGTAATCTAAAGAGCAGTAGAACTTATAAAACTCTGCAACGATTAAAACCTTTGGCAGCAGTTAAATAGATTATACCAAAACATCTTCCTGGTGTTTTACAGGTAAGAAGATCAAGACTCTTCAGAAACATCCCATGCAAACAGTAAAACCAGAAAGATACGTAATGTTGACTTTATTAAAAAAAAATCTGCAAAATAGTGAGAAGAAATTCAAGAATAATGAAAAGGAAAAAAAAGTAATTGGTATTCTTCAAACAGCTTTTACTGTTGTGATACACAACAGTACACAATATACAAGTTCAAACAAGTATGCTAGGAAAAGAAACAGGATCGATCTCCTCCTCTCCAGATAAATTGTAGTATTCCCACCTCTTGTTAATCAGAGGTGAGAATTTCAGAACTGCTTGGCGCTTACTGTAATGAATCATATGCCATATCAATTCCTTTCAGAGAATCTTGTCATGTATTTTATCCTCTTCCCCCCTCCAGTACACATTCAGCCTACCCTGAAGGCTTGTGCAAACACACAGTCAATTTCTTGAGAACTCTTTATCAGATTCAAGTTTAAATCAAAAGTTACTACTAAACATTTTAGTCTAATGGACAACAAAACAAATAAATGAAAAACACATAAGTTATGATTCATAGAGGAAGAAAAGTTACCTCACACACATAATCACCTCCTATGATTTTTTTCTGCATTAAAAGATCATAAGATATAAACTGCCAGATGTCAACAAAAGAGGTCATGCAGGAAAAACAGACTAATCTACTTGAAAAGCCAAAGAGCATATCATGCTGCATTCTATCAGAAATACTTGCCATAATTTTTTTCCATATTTATGAAGTCCTTGGCAATTAAAGCCCACTGCTTCAAAATGCACTTTCCTTACTCACTGATGTGGTGTATATCCAGCACTTCAAATAATCAAGTTTCTTTGATCTCTATGCATCAGGCAGAGACTTATGATGGTCAGTATGTGATAGCATTCTTTAAATGGCAAATTTGACTGTGACATCTTTGGTTTATAAATGGAATACTATTTTATCCCTGCAAATATTGTGTGCTGTAGTCTCCAGCAGAACGCAGAAACTGACATTACAGCACCCTGCTCAGCTGCACAGCCATAAGAGGATATAAAGAATTCCAGTATAACCTTATCTCCTCTATTGAGGTAAGTCTTCAGGCTTTCAGATGATCAAAAAATAGTGTCTTTGTTACAACTGCATTTAGAATTACAAGTCTTTCAAAAGTGCACAATCACCACCTACATGGCAAACTACACAGAGCTCAAAGACAGAGGAACTAGCCTTTCCCCTTTGCCTACTTTCCCTTTATTTACAGGCTGTGGTGTGTGAATAATAGCACTGACTGGTCACGGCTGAACCTCGTGTTGATGTCAAGAACTACCAAATAACCAAAGCACTGAGATAACATTAAACTCACAAACACGAAAACAGTGGGACTCACGGAAATGAGAACAGGGAAGTGTCAAGAGTCCTCTCATATGACAGCTAGAAAGCACAGGATGAACAGAGGGAAGGAAGATCTCTCCCTGGGGTCTCATCCTGTGCAAGAGATGGAAGCACACTCCTTCCATTCACTCTCTTCCGTGATTTGCTGATCCCACCCAGTGGAAAGAATATCTGCTGACTAAGGAGCCAGGAGTAGAAGGACTGTCCTGTGAGTGCTGGAGCAGCAACACCTGGGCTCTGCAAAAAGGGTGAGAAGAAAGGTAGATGCTGGTAGGGTTTCAGCCTAGAGCTGCATGTGCTACAGAAAGCATCAGCACAAAACAATCATGGCATTGCTTAATTTGAATCATAGCACCATAGAATGGCCTAGGTTGAAAAGAACCACAACAGTCATCGAGTTTCACCTCACCCTGCTATGTGCAGGGTCACCAACCACCAGACCAGGCTGCCCAGAGCCACATCCAGCCTGGCCTTGAATATCTCCGGGGATGGGGCATCCACAACCTCCTTGGGCAACCTGTTCCAGTGCGTCACCACCATGTGTGAAAACTTCCTCCTAAATTTGACAAATGTGAGGTTTATTGTGTTCAGAATAGATGGGCATTTCACAAATTGAAGTGCCCTATGTTACCCATAGACTAGAGGTAACACAAAGGCAACCTAGTGGAAAATGGCTTAATTTTCTTTCTTTTGGAAATAAAATACACAGGAATCTTGTATCCAATAAATGAGTACTAGAAATTTTGACAAGAAAATAATTTAACAAGTCTCACTTGAATTAGAATTGATTTGGCTCACCTTCTTAAAAGAAACAAAAAGTATTATCCCAGGAAGGTCTACTTACAGTTGAAAATTGCAGTTGAAAATCACAGTTGAAAAATTGTACTCTGAAAACATTTTCTTTCAGTAATACCATGGAACAACAAATGGAATAGGAGTGCATCCTTTATGACCTCCAAGTTTGCTTGTTTTTTCTTTTGCGATTTGTCAAGTGCTAATTACCTTTAAGGAACAAAAGCCTAAAAGCTAGGAGGATCGAGGTAACCTGCAAGACTAGTATTTCTGAAAGGCCCTTTTCAGTTTTCGGTTAAATAGCAGTACAAAAGCAACATTTACTTCATAGGTTTTCAGTAACACTTTAAAATTACATCAGAAAAGGGAAACTAACTCCACGCTCCTTCCCTATCTGTCCTTCAACAACTCCCAATAAGGAAATAACAGGTATTCTTTCTTAACTGCTGAAAATGTTATTATGGATACAAAATTATAATGCATTTCTGTTTCCTGGTACTCTTCTCTGATGAAGATCAAGATTGAATCAGGCAGACTATTAAAAATGCATATATTTAGGGATATTTATATGCTGGGACACAGATGTTACTCATATATCATGAGAACAGTCTAAACCCAAATGATGAAAAAACTGATATACAGAAATTGCAAGCTCCCTTTAATCCTTTCTATACTAAAGCTAAAATACACAATTATAATCTCGTTGTTATGTGCCTACTGCAATGCTAATTGTTCTACAAGATAATTTCAAAAGAAGAGATAGTCCTGATGCACAAATAATGCACTTATGTAATGATCCTGTTAAAAGCATACTGCTCTACAAATTCAGCCAATGTCAGGTAACATCTCACCTAGTAATCACAGGAAGAAAAGGGCAAAATACAAAAATTACTTCTAGCTGTTTAAAGTCTTGATACTTTAAACTTTTTCCAATTATAGTAGCATATTTTTTGATACTTTATGCTTTGTCATTTTAGACATGGTGCCAGGCAGCTACTGGAGTATTCATAAGAAGAGCTGGAATGCTCCAGTAAAGCCACACAAGTAAAAGGAACAGACTGAACTCCTGACCACCACTTTTTCTTCCGTACCTTCTCTAGCATGAAAAATGATATACCTTGCTACTTTCAGTGGAAGTAGTCTGCAGTTTTTAAGAGATGACAGCAGATCTGCTTGCTATACTCAATAATAAGAACTCAGAATTCCTGCATGCTGGCATCAGTTATCAGTCCTCCAATTACTTTCCAAGACCACGCACATGAGCAATAGCATGTTCAACTAACTATGCAGAAGCCAAGAAAATATCTGAACACTTTTTGAACATTCAACAGACTTGATAGCTTGCGTTTGGCCACCTGCGCTCATTATAAGTCCAGAGGAAAAAAAGGAGTGCATAAAATCAGCAGAGCATTTAAAGGAGGATTATAGAATCACAGAATTGTAGGGGTTGGAAGGGACCTCTAGAGATCATCGAGTCCAACCCCCCTGCCAAAGCAGGTTCCTACAGCAGGTCGCACAGGTAGGCATCCAGGCAGGTCTTGAACATCTCCAGAGAAGGAGACTCCACCACCTCCCTGGGCAGCCTGTTCCAGTGCTCCGTCACCTCACCGTAAAGAAGTTCTTGCGCATGTTTGTGCGGAACTTCCTATGCTGCAGTTTCTGGCCGTTTCCCCTTGTCCTGTCTCCACTCACCACTGAAAAGAGTCCGGCCTCGCCATTCTGCCCCCCACACCTTAGATATTTATAGACCTGGATCAGGTCCCCTCTCAGCCTTCTCTTCTTAAGGCTGAACAGACCCAGTTCACTCAGCCTTTCTTCATAGGAGAGATGCTCCAGGCCCTTCACCATCTCTGTGGCCCTCCGCTGGACTCTTTCCAAGAGATCCCTGTCTTTTTTGTACTGGGGAGCCCAGAACTGGACGCAGTACTCCAGATGAGGCCTCACCAGGGCAGAGTAGATTAGCAGGATCACCTCCCTCGACCTGCTGGCCACGCTCTTTTTAATGCACCCCAGAATGCCACTGGCCCTCTTGGCCATAAGGGCACACTGCTGGCTCATGGCCAACCTGTCATCCACCAGGACACCCAGGTCCCTCTCCGCAGAGCTCCCCTCCAGCAGGTCATCCCCCAACCTGTACTGGTGCACGCAATTATTCCTCCCCAGATGCAAGACTCTACACTTGCTTTTGTTAAAGCTCATACGGTTTCTTACTGCCCAGCTCTCCAGCCTGTTCAGGTCTCGCTGAATGGCAGCACAGCCTTCAGGCGTGTCAGCCAATCCTCCCAACTTCGTATCATCAGCAAACTTGCTGAGGGTGGCCACTATCCCCTCATCAAGGTCATTGATGAAGGTGTTGAACAAGACCGGATCCAGCACAGACCCCTGAGGAACACCGCTAGTTACAGGCCTCCAACCGGACTCTGCACCACCAACAACGACCCTCTGCGCTCTGCCAGTCAGCCAGTTCTCAACCCACCTCACTGTCCACTCATCTATCCCACACTTCCTCAGCTTTGTTATAAAGATGTCATGGGAGACAGTATCAAATGCCCTGCTGAAATCAAGGTAGACTACATCCACTACTCTCTTCTCATCCACCCAGCCAGAGATAACATCATAGAAGGCTACCAGGTTGGTCAAGCATGACCTCTGCCTGGTGAACCCACGCTGACTGCTCCTGATATCCACCTTTTCTTCCAGTTGTTACAAAGATGGTGAAGAGTCTAGAAGGCAAGATGTGTGAGGAGAGCCTGAAGTCCCTTGGTTTCCTCAGCCCAGGATAAAGGGAGGCCTCATGGCAGCCCAGGATAAAGGGATCTCCTCATGAGGGGAGCGGAGGAGCAGCACTGAGCTCTACTCTCTGTGACAGGACCAGGGCCTAAGGAAGCAGCATGGAGCTGTGTCAGGAAAGGGGCAGCTGGGGGTTAGGAAAAGGTTCTTCACCAGAGGGCAGCAGGCATGGAGCAGGCTGCCCAGAGCAGTGGTCATGGCACTGAGCTGGCAGAGTTCAAAGACTGTTTGGAGAACTCTCTCAGAGACAAGGTTTGGATTTTGAGTGGTCCTGTGTGGAGCCAGGAGTTCAACTCCATGATTCTCATGGGTTGCTTCCAACTTAGGATATTCTATTATTCCATGATTTAAAATCATGCAATTCTCTCCATCCCTCTCTACACTGTTGAGTCAAAACATCTCTCAACCTTTTATCTGGTAGGATAATATTGAAATTCCCCCCTTAAGAAATGAAGAACTGAGCTCTAAATACCTTCCGCATGCTCACATAAAAGCAGAGCAGCAACGTGCGCAAATATCCTCCCACTAGAGAGAGCAGGTGCAGGCTATAGCATCTCACACAACAACAGCTCTTTATTTCTGCTTCTCTATTCTAACTCAGCCCCGAGATTACAGATAAACAGCATACATCTGCATCACTACACGTTTCCTTAATATTATCTGCTGCAGAACAAACATTCCAGTGTTGCCACTCACAGGTTTGGGGTGTGAAGCATTACTGAGGATTCCACTCAGCTCTGCAGCAGAGCGCCTTCTTATGGCTAATAAGGCTTCTGGGTATACATGCCACTTTGGCACTAAAGAGCATACCATAAGAAGTGACAAAGATTACATCAACCAGTCAGTACTAAGACCAAAAAATCAAACATATATGTAGTACCTTAAGAGCAATATTACAAATCTCCACCAAGTTACCAGAGTAAGAAGTTGTATGACAACAGAGGGATGGTATTTTTAGCACATTAGTTCTGAAATTGAACACCTGGGGTTGCTGTCTGTGTCTCTGGTCAGCCCAAAGCAGGTATCAGGCACTTCACATATGCAAACAGATGCACACTAACATGGCTGTAGCACAGGATCACACAGAACATGCCAATAAAGCACAGCAGAGACTAATTACATTAAATTAGATTCAGTAATTCTGAAATTGAGAGTTTATTCTAAAGCTATCTTAAGATAAATGTAAGATTTTTTTTCTATAACTATATAGTCACAATGTAATTAGCACATAAAGTACAATGCAATGCTAAAACATTAATAAGCACTATCTCTATAAAGAAGTACCAGTCTAGTGTACTTAAATGAAGGGCACTAAACAAAACTAGGAGAGCTTTCCCACTTCAGTGAAGTTGGGGCTGATCACTCATCTGTTGTTAAGAACAACCCTTATTTATGCATATAACTCCACTGACCTTTAAAGTGTTAAATCTGTCATGTTTCGTGCAACAGGGCTACACTCCTAAAAGCTCCAAATGCAAAAATTAAAAAACTGAAAGTGAATTTGTATGCAGAAATCATTTCTACACTTCCTCTTCAGACTAAATGTGCAGACCAGTATCACAAATTCTCCATCTTAAGCACAGCACTTGACAGCAGCTTGTTCTGCCTACATCATGTGGACATCATGTGGACTTGCAACATCATGTTCAGAAGCCCAGTATAGTAGAGATAAAATATGTAAGGGAAAAACATATATTTTCTTAAGGAACTGGCTGAAATGGTTTAAGAGGTTATTATGCCTACTGCAGAGTAGCAAGCTAACAGTCATTTCCATTCTTCATTAACGCAGTAAAAGCAGGCTAAGTTTAGATCATCTTTAACTTGCCAACTAAATATGCAAGAGCCAAACAGAGTTCAAATAAAATAACCCCAATGATTAAATGAAACAGACATTTCTGATTCTGAAGCAGAACATCAATAACAAAAACTTGAATCAGTTCCTATGGACTCTCCAGCTAAATCATTCCTAGCTTACTGGGGAGGAAAATTTTACCACTAACTCAGGCTATCATATTTCACACAGAACAAAGCGAAGCAAAAGAGCTGCCAGAAAGCCCAGGCCACAAGTGAGAGCTGTCAAGAGATTTAATCTTCCTGATCAGGGAGCTGAACATCGCCAGACATATTTTCCATTAAGATCAATGCACTTTACTGCATAACTCAACAGTGGTTTTAAGAAATTAGTTACAAAACTGTAAACCGATAAGCAAAGTGCTATGTCATACTGAATGAGAAAGTGCAGTACTGTTTGAAATCAGAAGATTTTCATTTTTAAATCAGGAGTTAAGATTCTGTAGAATTTGCTGCCCCCTGAAGTTTTAGAAGAATTAACCCCTTCATTTTCTTGTATCTCCTGTGTCAACTCATCCTGGTTCAAGTAAGATATCAAAACCATGCTCTCTGAACCCAACACTTTCCACATTCACTGTGTACAGGTATACATGGTATGGTGAATCAATATGCCAAATCCTGAATGCTTTATGGACTGTTGACAGAAAGCACTGGTTCCTTCCGACAAATGTTGTAACAGAAGATACAAGGCAGCAGAAAAACATCAACATTTGGATAAGGAGAACAAACTGTGCAGCAACCAAAATACAAACAACCTCGTACATGTAAACAATGGAAGCATCCAGGAACGTTCTCCAGTTATTTTGTAAATGTTAGTAACTTCATTAAGTAATCTACACCTCCCAAAATTCCTTGTTAAAAACATTTGCTCTCATTTCAAAGGCAGCAGGCTGAGACCCAGAAGGACGTTGTTATCAATCAGTAAAGTTGCTACAAAACCACAGCTCAATGTGCCCTTCTTTCCCAAGATATTTTGTCAGTGAAACCAAGTCTATGCTTATGAGAGATACTGAGGTATCTCTACCATTCTTTATAAGGTATTTCTGAGACAAATCCTAGGCTGATGTACGGCGTCACAGTTTCAGCATTATTGAACAAGAGAAAGATCAAATTTACCATATCTAGAGATGATAAAACAAACGTCTGTCTCTTGCCTTACTATTCTGTGATTTTCTGAAAATCAGCTGACTGCCAGGTGCAACTTTCATACCAGCTGAAGTGCCAGAAGAACTGTCCTATATCACGTACGTAGGACACGGTTAAGTGGCACTGGATCCCAGTGTCACAAATCCCAGGCCTGGTCACACCTCAGAGGCTTTCCTATGAATCAGGTCCTGCAAGTGGGATTTGCACTGGCAAAACAAGCATAGCTCCTCACACAGCAGTATCCCCAGTAACAGATGTATAGTAAACAACCTTCGCAAACTGAGTAGTCCTTGGTCAGCACAAGTACCAATCCAAAGAAAGTGGGCTTTTTGAAGGTGCTAGAACACGCCCATGCAGCAAGCAGCTACCATGGTTTGAAGTGCTGCTGCTCTTCATCTTTCTCCTTTTCACCTGCTACAATTATACGTTATCACTATTCCACCAAAAACTGGCACACAAATTACCTGTGAGTAACAGAGTCAGCAGAGAGACTCCATACCTGCAGCCCAGTTTATCTCCTGCCATGTCAGCTCACACCCACTTCCACCCAGCTGATCTACTGAAAGCAGCACAGGCCTTTGTTCTGCGCAGATAAACTACTCACACACATTTATTATGGCAGAGTTGACAGAAAAAAACAGACCTGCAGATGTAGACTTAACTCCTTGTATAGTCACCCAGCATGGCGGGCCTCAGCAACTGCACAGTTTGACAGCTGACAAGAGGAGCCAGTGAGTGACAGGCACGGACTACAAAAGAGAAAAGCACACTCTAAGGGTCACAAACTTGGTCAGCATATTTTCAGTGCTCTACAGAATAAGGCCAAGTAAATGATAAAGTATTAAGATATATACATAAATCTATCAATTTAATGGGAAGCACTTGAACTGGTCGAGTATATTTCCAATAAAACTCATGCTGTAAAAATTACTATAAATTTTTATTTAAGAAGTAATAGCATTTTCAAGTTTTCAGGGAAAAAAAAAAAAAAGATGAAATTAACAGCCTACTAACATCACAGTATAAAAGATTAACATTCATAAATACTTTCTCTCTTATAAAAGCCACTCAAGACAGAAGAGGTAATTGAAGAGAAAATGACCATTTTCCTATTCTACCCCAACATTCCAATCCACTTTGCCTGCAAGGACTGATGCAAATCCAGGGGCATGACTGCACCTCTCACCTGCCTCTCAAGAAGCAGTGGAGCTAAGAGTAGGAGTGGAGCAAAAAGGGAGTCTCACAATAACACAATGCAAACGTTTTCTGATTTGAAACACCCTGAACAGTACCAGAATGCCAGGTTTCCATAGCAACCTCAATTCTGCCATGAATACATTGTACATTAAGTAACACATTGAACAGTTTAATTGTAACAGAAAATCCTGTCAGTTCCTAACACAGCAATAAACACTGGAGACCTTCCCTAGCAATTTCTGAGCTGCCCAGCCTGCAGCACTTAGTGCATCACAGTGCTTTGGCACTGCAGGATATGACACCAGTGCAGGCCACAAGTACCCAGATGCTGCAGGCCATGGTGCAGCATTGCCACAGCGCTCCAACAGCTGGCTGTGCCCTTACTGCTGCATGGCCTGAAGCCTGTCTCAATAGCAGCAATGTTTCTAATTATTTCCTTCCTTCTTGCACAAGCCCTTTTGGTATTGTGCAACGAAGAATGATTTAGTCCCCGTGCTCCCCTGAAACATCCTCAAAGCCCTTATTATCTTTCTGTTCTTCCTTTCTCCAACTAAGGACTTCCATACAACATGAAAGGCAACTTCTGGTCCTGTACTGACAGTCAGTTTGCACCATTTACAAGGCAAAAACTCCTATGTGAAACCAAATTTACCTTGATATATATATAACACAGCATTGCCACATTTACCTACTTCTAATTTGACAGTCTCTCTGAAGAGCTACTTGCTTCTGGCCAGAAGCAGAGGAACAGTTTTTCTGTGTTATAGATATTTGTGCACAGCTGAGTGTCCGCTTGAAAATATTCAGGTAAATAAGATTTATGTTAAAGAGATACAGCTCATACAAACCACCTGTAGGCTTTTTTTTTTTTTTTTACAGTGTACGTAACTGGCTCAATGATGGAGGTATTCAGCCTGTGAGACAATTCAAAGCGCTTTTTTTTTTTTTTTTTTTTTAAAAGGACAACTTAAAAATAAGACTGAATTAAGACTGAACAGCTGCATAAAAACAGAAGCACGGAAATTACTTGGTATTATTGCTTTACCGAAAGTTTTACCTTCAGATTATTTGAGCGTTTCAAACTGTGATTGAACTGAGGTGCTCTTGTTGATCAGAGCAGGCTGACTTTGAAACTAAAAGTATGGTGCACTGAGTGTAGCAACAAAATATCTCAGCATTTCCAAAGCCAAACATTCCTCTTTTTTTTGCTAGGGAAAAAAAAAGCCTTCACAAAGTTTGACCTGATTTTACAAATAGCTTCAACCAATTGCTCCAGTGCTGCACTTTCATGGAAGCCATTTCAGCCTCAAAGCAGGTACTGCAATATCGCTGAGCCCTGCACTCACACAGATTTATGTCTGCATCAAGTGCCTTCAGAGGGACTACTTGCTTATTGTACTTCCAGTACCTAAGTACAGTTCTGCAGAATTGGAGCCTAAAGATAAAATCTGTGGGCTTTTCTTTCACTCCACGTTAGTCCTAACAGAGCTGGTAATGTTGAGTGTTTCAGACTGCCCACATATTCCAAGCAAAGACTCATTTTCTCTTGTTTACAGCTACATCAAAGTAATTGCTTGGCTGATCTCAAGTTAAAGTCATCCAAAATAGCTAATCTATTAACAGCATTTTTTTTGTTCACGTTAGAGCCTTTGTTTTTAAACCAGCTTGA
Source organism: Lagopus leucura (assembly GCF_019238085.1). Taxonomy (NCBI): domain Eukaryota; kingdom Metazoa; phylum Chordata; class Aves; order Galliformes; family Phasianidae; genus Lagopus; species Lagopus leucura. Next base: position 44,103,104 of record NW_024962252.1, on the reverse strand, counting down.
GTGTCTAAAACTTAAGATTTGGTAAATAACAATTCAGACCTTTTCAAAGTCCCTCTGGAAATCTGTCTCCAAACTGGGTAAAAATATACAACTTTAAAAAAAAGAAAAAAAAAAAAGAAAAAAAAAAATCTAGCTCATACCTACCATGCCTGGGTATGTAATTCAACAGTATTTCAAAAAGCACTGGCACATTATTTATAGGAAGTATATTATCCTAGAACTAGATATATATTCCGATCAATAACTACTACATGATTTAGAAGTAAATCTACACTTCAAATCCAGAATGCACTGCTGGCTAACCTAATGAACAGACAGTATGTGGCATGAGCTTCTCATGGGGTCAACACGGCTTTTCTGAGCCTTTCTGCTTGCTGAACTCAGCGAGGCAGAAAGATAAAAAGTGAAGGGAAACAGGAAGATACATTTCAAGGCCAGATAAAATAAATCTCTATTTATAACACAGTCTGCTGTCATCCTAGAGCCTTTCACTGATAAAATAATCATCTGCAGTTCTTCCATTGCAACATTTAGAACAAATAGCACGTGGAATGAAAAAGACAACAGAAATTAAACAGAAGATGGTTGTAAAATAAAGAATCAGTTAAAACTTTTAAACGCAATGTAATGTTGACTGCAAAGTAGTTAAGAAACAGAAATTAAATAATCTAATAAGTTCATAGATAGACAGGAGAGAAGAAAAAAAAGGCAAAAAACAAAGGCAGAAGAGATACTTTTAAAGGCCTGTTACCATTTACTGAGGGATGGCAATCATTTTGGCTAAGAAATACATTTTGAAAGTTGAAGCCCTTCCAAAAAGTGCACAAAAATATCACTGCATTCTGAATACACACGGGATGGATTCTGCAAGAAGCAGGTACTTCTGCTCTGCAAAGTTTTGGTATTTTCTTCCCAGAAGAAAAACCAGGAACAGAACGTACCTTTCTTGCTTTTCTCATAAACCTAATCTGAAACAGGCTTCAGAGATGAACAGAAGGACTAAGACCAGTTCTCCTAGATAATGTATTTTCCTCATTGCTCACTACTCATTGAGTCTATAGGCAGCTCACCAACGTCCACCAGGGCATCAGGCCCAGTTGTTTCCATGTTCCCCCCATTCATGCTGAAAGCAACTCCGCATTTTTTGAATTTATCATCCCAGTAAGCTTCTAGAGAGAAGCACTCACTGATAGCTACGAGTTGTAAAAGCTGCCTATTATCTTCCAAGTTCAGCTTGAGATTGACAGCCACCAGGGCAGTGTTCAGGAAAGGACACAACCAGTTGACAAAACACTGGAACTTACCACTTGTATAACACTGTCAAATGCACAGTGTCAACTGAGTGGGAGAAAACTTTTCTCATGACAATGTGCTGCTTGTATTAACAGAAACCATGCCTTACAATATGAAATCCAATTTTCAAAACAAATAATCCGCTTTTAAATTTGCTGACTGATCAGCTAACAGCAGGCTCTGTTTTAAGGAATGAAGAATTCTTGTATTAAAGGAAACAATTCCTCTCCCATCAACAACTATGTCAGCATGAGCTCCACACCAGAGATTTTGCTTTCAGTCCTGTGTGACTGCAGCAGAACACAAAGAGATGACACTGCAAAAGTTCCTGCCTAGCCTCTGCACAGCAATGTAATGATGCCAGCCATCTCTCACTATCTATTCACCTCCCAGCAATGTCTAACCAACAAAGCTCAGCATCATATCCTCCCTGAAAACAAACAAACAAACAAACAGTAAATCAAAGGAAATTTCTTCAGCTGATATGCAAGCACAAGGGCTGGAGAACAACGGACTGCAGTGAGTGAAAGTCATGCTTGTCACTCCTTTGAGTTCATAATTCATCTCCTAGCCACACTGATGACTACTCCAACTGCTTGTTACTTGACCCTCCACATGCGGGTGACAGTGGTTTCCATCCATGTCCATCAACTGTCACATGGCTGTTGAACATTAGGCCCATATCTGTGCAGGTGACTGGCTTATATCAGTCAAAGTCAGTCTTTCACCACACACCTGTATGTGTTTCAACACATAGGATATGCTACTCCATAACAAAGTGGAAATCAAAGACTTTCCCATTTGCTTCACCATCCATTGTCACCACAATGTCATCATTCACACCACACATCCACTGGACAACATCTGCAGGCTGGAAGCTCTTGGAAATGGGATTGAAGGAACTCTGAGGATTTTATGCCAAAAGTTACCAGAGTTATTACTATTAATCTTCAGCAGCTTCACTGCAGAAGGCTCAATGAGTGACAGGAAAAAGAAAAAAAGGAGTTTGAAAAGTCAAACACTGCTTGCAGATTACAAGAAAAGTTGTTTGTTCTTCAATAGATACTCTAAATATCATACAAAATAGTTTGCACACTGACAAGTGACTCAACATGAAAGTACTTCTGAGCCACTGATGATAGTGAATTGTTCCCTACTACATCCCAGGTAAGAACCCAGGCAGATTCCAATCAGTTTCTGGTATCACAGCATCACCTGAGCTGGCAGGAAGCCATCCATACATCTTCCTCCAAGAGTGAAGGTGGCAGCAACAGTTCATAAAAATTTATACTTCTTTTCTATCTTCTACATCAGTCTTAGAGTATTTAAAAAGAAAACAAACCAGAAAATAAGACAGATGGCATGTGGAACAGAGAGGAGGAAAAAAAAAAAGATAAGTGTAGCTGCAGAGAGAAAGCACTGCTAGAAAAGATTTACATTTACTTGGAAAATGACATAAAGTTACCTTTTCTTTAGACAAGGTTCCTCCTACTTTGAGTTCAAGGTATTAGAAGCTCTCATTGTGAACTGCCACAGAACAAAGCTGTGATTTTTTGAGACACTCTTTGTCTTAGATTTGGGGAAACAGCTTTCAGATATCTACAGAAACTCTGTGGGGAAGATTCCCAAATCAGTCAAAAAGAGTGAAGCTAGCATAGGAAAGTCTTCTTTCTGAAAATTAGTAACTGTTAACAAAAAGGCTTATAAATCCTGCTGAAGTGGAAAGGGAAAGAAACAAACACTCTTAATTTGACACTTTAGGCAAAGATAAACACAAATCTTGCCTGAACAAACAGGTACAGAATCCTTGCTCAGCTCTGATATTTTCTGTTCCTGTAAACCTGGTTGACACTGCCATCACTCAAACATGATAGGCAGTTAGAGAGCCTAGATTGTAAGAAGGATGCTGAAAGAAGATACATCCTCCCACCTCAGTCAAAAAAAAAAAAAAAAAAAAAAAAAAAACCCCCAAAGCATACTATAAGTAGCCATGGCAAAGTACATTTAGTTATCGAACAGGAGGCCTGGTGCTCAATTACAAGTTTTACAGGAGACAGAACAACTGAATGTAAGAAACGGCTTGATCTAGCAGGACCTCAAACAACACAGAATCTGAGGCATGCAACTGACAGTTCAGCACGTTTCAAAAGTAAAATTATGAAAAGATCAGAAAAGCCCATTAAGATTATGATGAATATTGTATCCATTGAAAGCTTCAAGTCTAAGCCAGAGGTCTTAGAAGAGAAAAAATTGCCATGAAATTGCAGCTTAAGTCTTGAGTACAAGCTCATCTCTGGGATACTATGTGGTATCAAGCTGAAATACTGATGCAAGCTCTCCAAGTGTAGTCAGAGACTGGGAGCAACCCAGCTGTGAGAGCAAAAGCCGGCACAAGCAGTAACTTGCACTCCCTAGCACTTACTTCTAGCTTCTGTGTTATGTCCCATGGTGAAGTTCGGACAGGCTTTGTCTGGTCTGTCAATGTATCCTCCTTCTGCAGTCAAAAAGAACAGAAATTGCAAATTCATAACAAAGGGCCCCGGGATTGCAGCAGTACACTGTGGAGTTCAAAATGGAATAAACAATAGATGTCTTTTGGCTGCAGCTCACAGCTGCTTACACCTGCTTAATGTTTTCATGTGGCTTTCCACCCACAATCAGAAGGGCTTGAAGAGAAAAGAAGGAAAAATATTCCCATAATGTGTTTGATGTGTCAAACTGAAATAACATGTTTATAGAGGGAATATAATCCCTCTGGTTTGCTTACAATTGTCTCAGGAATAAAGCTAGGGAGAAATGGCTTGGGAATAAGGAAATCAGATCTCAATAAATAAATCTAAAAACTTAATTCTCCTACCTTCACTATCCTCCTTACTGAAGGAGGCTCCTAAGTGAGCCCTCTTGGTGCTAACTTCACTCCTCAGCCGTAGTTACATTTCCTCTTTTGGGGAAAGTGATACCAACCCACATGAAGGCTCTGCAGCAGCAGCGCAATCTATGTATCACACACAAACAGAGTTAGAGCAGACCTTGAGACTGAGCGTCCTCACAGCAGGGAGTAAGAAATGAGGAGCACAGAGGCCAGTACACACCCCCACCCTCGGCGCTGTAACAGCCAGCAGATGCTTCACCAAAACAAGAGCTGAGCCCACAAAACCTTGGACATGTACAGATTATTGATTGTGGGAAGGAAGAGATTTGTCACTCTGTCACGCTCCTTAGCTGGTCACAGCAGACTCACTTAAAGCAAAGGGAAAATTAGTTCCTTCATCCTCCATCTGCATCATAATTATTTTCTGCAGAGATTTCCAACTGCCTGAAGCAGCAGGTCCTTGCATCAGATCACGCTCCAGAGGACTGCGCTAATTTCCACCTTTGACATGCTCACCCAGATGGGTGACTGCAGGGAGTCCCTACAGATGCAATACATATTTAGAGCATTTTCCATAGCTTTGTCAATAACCTTTTAAAGAAATTTTATTCTCAAACACAAATCACTTTTCAACGAATCTGTCCACTGAAGAGAAGTCAGATCCATAAGCTAGCCAAATATTTACAGAAGCAACCCCTGGCCAACCTCAGTCTTCTCTTTCAAAATCCTGGATACACAAAACAACAAAACAGTACTCCCACTCAACAAGACAAGAACTTCTCCAATCAATTCTAAGTCACTTCATCTCCAAAGAGAATCATTTATCATTTCAGCAATAGATGAGCAAATAACAATCAGAATACGGCCACTGACACAGTGGAAACATAAGAGAACAGTCCACTGGGCAAAGGCAAGAGCCATGACTCAGAGACCTGACTTTGCAACTTAGATAAGACACACTTCCAGAAAACCGGATTTTTTAAATGATGTAATAAACAACAAAAGTACTGAATTTAACCCAAGTACAGAATTTCCACCAAACTCAATACTTTGATTCATTAAAAAAAAAGAAAAAAGAAAAAAAAAAAAAGAAAGAGAAGAAAAGGGAATCAATGTAAAATATGCTATGTCTACAAGCAGTCCCAACAACTCCATTAAAGCTCTTCACAGAACCCAAGTTACTTACGGGTTTTGATCCTTAAAATAGTTTCTTATTTTTATGAACGTTATCCTGAATGTAAAAGACAAAAGCACAAGGAAAAGAGAAAATGCAGCCACCCGACCTATGTGTTTTTTACTATGCCTTAAATCTGTTGCTGATAATGCGGCTTCCATTCAGGAACTATATAGGCACATACACTTTCCTTCCTTTTTTCTATTGTGCTCTCCATTAATTCCTGAAGTCTGAGTATGTACACACAACCTTACATACAGGCAAATCCAAAACCCAATATAAAACATAATATAATTTCCATGCAACTGAAATATTTGCTTATACTACAGCCTGGAACAGTTCTCCAGTATGCATTTTAAGCATCATCCAAGTACAGACGCTTAGTCAGGAGCACAGCATCCTGCAGCAAGCCATAATCAATTAACGAGCACCTACCCATCCTTCAAGTCCATTACTACACATTAGCACAAGACACGATGATTTAATGGGCAAACAGTAATAGTGGCGTGCAAAGTAAACACATGGTAGAAGGCTGCCGCTGAGCATAAGCATTCATCACCAGATTCCATCACCTGGAGGCCGCATCGGTCGGTACCACACACTGCCAGCAGCCCGCAGCTCAGCCCCAGGGCCGGGCACCAACGCAGATGCCGAGAGGTTAGCTGCGCACACACGGATGGACGGACGGACAGACAGCAGTCACCGCCGCACCTCCAGCTGTGCTTCTCAGTCACGGTCATCAGAGGCTATAAGTTAACAGGGAGAGCTCGGAACATTCCAGTAAATCACGCGAGGTCTAGGGAAAAAAATCCGATCGGAAGGCTGAAGGCCATCAGCAGAACGACTCGTTCCGCTCCGCCAGCCGCCGCAAGGGCTCGCAGAGAGAGCCCCGCAGGCGGCGACGCTCAGCCCGGCAAGCGCACGGCCACCGCAGCACGGCGAGCGCACACGCAGCCCCCAGCCCCCGGAACGAGGACACGCGGAGCGGAGGGCGGCGCAGCCCTCACCTCCCCTCGCCGCGGCTCCGGGTGACATCCGCACGGCAGCCGAACGGCCGGCCCCGCTCCCTCCCGCCCCGCAGCACCGCAGGGCCCCGGCCGCCGCCCCCGCCCCGCGCCTCCTCCGTACGCCGGGCGGTGACCCCGCGGCTTAACGGCGGACGCGTCCCGGCTTCCCCTCCCCGCGGCCCAGCGCACCTGCAGGGAGGGCGAGCGGCGGCGGCATGGCGGCCGCGGAGACCGCACCGCTCCCCGCTCGGCCAGAGCAGCACCAGCCCCACAGCTCCCGAGCGGCCCGCCTGGGCTCGGCCTGGCTCGCGGCTCCGCCCTAACGCGCCGAGCCGCCTCCAGCCCGCCCCAGGCCCGTGGGAGGGGGCGCGGCCCGCCCCGTGGGTGGTGCGGGGCTGCGTCCGGGTGAGGGGCGGAAGGTGGGCGTCGGGAGGTGCCCAGGGGCTCTCGGTGCCTCAGGTATGGGGCTGAGAAAGGGTCTTCCTCGGAGTGAGGGAAAAGCTTCTCCCCTGTTTAGAGTTTTTAAGGGCAGTACTAAAGCACCGCTTTTGGAAATCCAGGTTTGCGGATGCTGTTATATCCATAGGAAACTGAAATGCCTGTAAACTTCCTCTGTTGTTTCCACATCCACTGCATGCAGACTTCCTCACAAGCACACAGCGAACACCCCAAAAACCCATCCGAATTATCAGAAACTGTTCCCTTGCCTTAGGTAGCTCTGGGTAACCCTATCAGACCTTAGTGGCAGCCTAAATGAGACTTCACTTTCTGTTCCCTCCTCTTGTCAGTAACGAGCTGTGAGAGACAGAAACACCAGGGGAAAGGCCTTCCACATCACAGCATCACTACATCCCAAAGTCTGCTTCAGATGAAAGTCAGAAGACAGGCAGACACCTGCATAAACAGCAACTTAACGTAGCACAAAATGTGTGTGTGTGTGCATGCAGATGGTAAAAAAACTGTGCAAAAATAAAACAAGTGGTGTGCAGGTAGGATGAGGGGAAATGGTTTTAAGTTGAGGGAGGGAAGATTTAGGCTGGATGTCAGGGGGAAGTTCTTCACAGAGAGAGTGGTGAGGTGCTGCCCAGAGGGCTGCCCAGAGAGGGTGTGGATGCCCCGTCCCTGGAGGTATGGGGATTGGATGGGCCCTGGGCACCCTGGTCTAGTATTAAATGTGGAGGTTGGTGGCCCTGCATGTGGCAGGGGAGTTGGAGATTCATGATTCTTGAGGTCCCTTCCAGCCCTAGCCATTCTGTGATTCTGTGATACATCCAGACAACAATTGTTTTTCTTAGTAGTTATGTTAGTCAACCCCAAAGCTTGTTAGATTTAAAGGGAAGTATTTGGCAGGGGCTTTTTTTTTTTTCTTTCTTTTTTTTTTTCTTATTTTTTTTTTTTTTTTTTTAATTTAAAATGGCTTAAATATCCCTTTCATGTTGATTACAGAGCTTATAAATAAGAGGAATAAAACTTTATGTGGTCTGACAGTGATAGGACAAAAGGGAATGGTTTTAAACTAAAGGAGGATTTAGATTAGATGCCAGGAGGAAATTTCTCATTGAGAGAGTGGTGAGGCCCTGGCAGAGCTGCCCAGAGAATCTGTGGTGCCCCATCCTTGGAGGCACTCAAGGCCAGGTTGGATGTGGCCCCAGGCAGCCTGAGCTGCTGGGTAGCAGCCCTGCCCATGATGGGGGGTTTGGGGCTGAATGGCCTTTTAGGTCCCTTCCAAACCCAAGCCGTTTTGTGACTCTAGGATTCTATGATTCCAAGTGTGAATGAAGCTCTCATATGGACATGCAGCTATCTCCCACCACTAAGGTCACTGTTCACAGTATATGTTTTCTGCTGCTCAGTGTCAATATTGGGACAAAACCACTAAAGAGAAAGGAAACCGCAGTCTTAAAATAGTACTCCTTACACAACTTCTTTTGGGTTTGCTGAATTGCAATGGAAGATCTGGGGCCCTACCCACTGAAGTGGAAAACATACTTATCTCTCAGCTGAATTTAAATGTCAGTGACAGAGACAAACACCCTATTCTAACTCCAGGAGAAGTTGTCTCTGTGGAGATGTAATTTACTCTACATCCAAGCACATCACCTGTTTGTCTTGTGCAGAAAACAGTGAAGATAATGCATAAATTCCATATATCAGACAAAGTAACCACACGTTCTTCTCCAGTGTTTACATAGCCCTGAGCATTTCAAAAGTCTATTCTAGCTACTGGCACTGGGAAGAAATCACTCCAGTTCCAGTCACAGCAGCAGAACAAGCACACTAAGGCTGGAACAGAAGCACAGCAGAAGTTCTGGTTACAGAACTGTGAGATATTGCTTGGAATTGAAGTCTTAGAGTTTGTAACATTGGAAGAAACTGTGTGACTTGATCTAATAAACCATTTTATTTTTACTGAGTCTGGAAGCAAGAGATAGTGCCTATCAGCTACAATCATGAACAAGATCTATAGAATAGGTATAGATATAAATACATCTTTGAATTAAAACCTTTGAAACAAAATCTACTTTTGATCTCTGTATAGCATAGGCGATAGAAACAGTCAGAATATTCTACTCTTTCCTGTGACAATATATTCCTGTGGAAAATATTTTAAATGCAGATAATTTAAGACTGTTTAAATCACAGTCTTTGTGATACTGATGCTTAGAATATCTTTACCAGACATTCATGCCTGTTACTGGTTTTGGGATCAGACAAACTTGTTCTATCACTGAACGCACTGTATGGAGGAGATAAAAATGCAAGCTTGGTTTTAATCACTTTCAAGTCATCAATTTTTACTCTTGAAAAAGGGCTTCTTACACAAACTTACATGCATAGTAGCATATTGAAGAACAGACTTCAGATACTTAAGTACAATATTTGAATAGAGTTTGACCTCCTACTGAATATCCACTGCAGTGTATGTTAATAGAACTGCATACATTGAAGAGAATAGAATTGTCAGAGGTACTGACAGTGAATTTCTGGCCTGCACTCAGATCAGCTTCCACAGACATAGAAAAAAAAGAAAAGAAAAAGAAATCGGTTGCTCAGGTAGGGCTCACATGATTTTTTTCCCCAAACATCCGCATCTGTTACCTGACTGCTCATTTATTTAAGGAAGGTAACGCACAATAAAGATTTGCTAAAGTAAAGAATATCCTAACACAGTCCAATTTTGAAAAGGTATAAAAATAAACGTGAGATGGATGTTTTCCCTTCCTATTAGCAGCCATTCTGTCATTGGTTGCTGGTTCTCCCTACCACCCCCAAGAATTGTTACAATTTTTCACTATGAAACAGTCACAAAATAGGTTTGATACAGACAGATTTTTATTCCTATCTGAGTCTCTGCTTGATCCTACCATGCTCTTGGGACTGACTTCCGTTACAACACATCACTAATTTTAGCCTGGTTTCTGCAGTTAGGGCAAAGAGGAATTTTACAAATCTTCTTGACTTTCTTAACCCTGTAGTTTTGAATTAATTGCCTAGATTTAAATCAATTTAGCAGGTAGGGATATGGAAAATTTTTACAAATTTCCCAAAAATGAAACAGACAGAGAGCAGAGCTTTAAAAAAGAGCCTAAAAAAGAAGTTTTCCCCTTGTAACTGATTGTGTTCTCCAGTTTCTTCTGTCAAATGGATCAAACCAGAAGGTGCTTCCAAAATCTCTGCAGAGGAGACTGAGAAATGAAAGCAATTTACTCAGATACAGAAGGAGATAATAACAAAGCTGTATTTCTTTCAAATAAGGTTTTTTCTGAGTTCAGTGGACACTTGACATATTACCCACTGCCATGCCTTATCACAGACCCCAGTACCACATTTTAACAGAGGAAAGAGGGAAAGCTGACCTAAGTATCTCTGGATCAAATACAGAGCAGAGGAAGAATGGCAGAACAAGGGAAGAATTAATAGAACTTGCAAGATTAATTATAACAGTATTGCTGGTGACTTACTCTGCTATTTCTCTTCAGAATCTTTAAAATATTTTCTATAAACAGTAAATAACTGGTTTACAAAGTACGAAAATATGACATTGCAAATTCTCACATACTGCCCCCTCGCGCTATTGAAATTAAACTACAAGAAGCCAGAGCAATTCTCCTTACTGCTTCTAAAATGATCTTGGAGCTAGGAGTATCAGAACTGCCGTAAAAATTGGGAAACATCTTCTCCTTAGATTCTTTCCATAAAACACTGCCACGAAGAAAATAGCTTTAAGAAATCCAAACTGCAATAATGTGTTGTTTTTCTTTCAACACCCCCCTCACTTCCCAAGCATTATTATAATAGAACAGTTAATCACAGAATTGTAGGGGTTGGAAGGGACCTCTAGAGATCATTGAGTCCAACCCCCCTGCCAAAGCAGGTTCCCTACAGCAGGTCTCACAGGTAGGCATCCAGGCAGGTCTTGAACATCTCCAGAGAAGGAGACTCCACCACCTCCCTGGGCAGCCTGTTCCAGTTAGGTAACCGTTCCGACTATACATGGAAATTAAGCATAAAACAGCAGAAGACTGTGCTGAATCTTTTCCTTCCCTTTCATTTCCATCTCTCTAACACTGGGATGATGCACATTTTAAACTAGGCTCATTTAAATAAGAAAAGCTGATGCCAAGACTTTCCAGCTCAAATAAACAGCTGGGGAAAGAGAGAAGTGATAAATGCACATTTTTGCACATAATTATAAATAATGCTTACACTGTCTGCTCAGATACAGGATTTTCCCTACTACCAGAGTGGGTACTCTAGGTACTAAAGACGATTTGTGCTTACCATTATGTAGTGGAAACATAACCAAATAAAAGACTTGAGTAAATTAACAGATCGCATTGATGTTGTTCTTACTCATTTTTATGCAGTAAACCTGCTGTCACACATTAATTAACCTGGCAAATGAAAGTAATAATAATATGTAATATATTCATATGGAACAGACAAGTTAATTGCGTGCTGCTTTACAGCTTGCAGTTAAAGTGAGTGCTTTGATTTTTCAGGTTTCAGAATTCGGCTTTAATTACTTATCTCTGAAAGCTGGGGTACAGTACCCCTGACACCGAGTGCTCAATTGGTCTAACTGACAAAGCTATCCCGCCATGTCGGGCGACAAGGAGCATCGGTCTGTGACATCCTTCCCCTGGTGCTCTCGGACGATCATTCCTCTCCAGCTGGCATCACAGGGATGCAGACACAGCTGCGGCTACGTCCGCATGGATAGGAGGATGAACTGCTGACAGCTCCACGCAGGGGTTTCTCTGTCAGTCACAGGAATCCAGAGAAGAGGTGCAACCTTTTGTCAGGGCACATGACTCACAGGGAAGTGAAAGTCTTTCCTAAAAATAACTAGACAACCTCTGAGTCCAGTGCCACTTTCCTGGCGGTCATGGAGTCTGCCCCCTGCCGCTGCAGCCTGGATTCACACCCAGAAAAAAAATCACAGCAAAGTTTCTCCGGTACATACATTTGAGTTTTCACCACCCTTGCAGCTGCAATCAAGGACCCTTTCACCAAGAAATATAAACTTAATCATATTACTTCGCAGTCATATGGACCTATTCTAGTTTTAAAGGAGCTGCCTTTACTGCTAGCATCACAGCCACAGCAGCACAGAACTCAGCTGCCCTCCAAAAGCCACTTTTGGGGTGACAGTAAGCATTTGAGATGGGGGAGCCTTGCTGCTAACTGTGATGCCTCAAAGTTGGTTAAGCACAGAAATACAACTGAACCAGCAGCTGGGCTGGTATAGAACTACCTTATCTTGAGTTGATGTTCCAGGCAGACTTTGGGTCAAAATGACCACTATGTTTACATTGGTTCAAACTGGCAGGACACCAGGTCACACAAGGCATATCTCTTCAACAAGGGGCACTGGTGACCTGCTGGGACCAGGTGATTTTCTCCTGACCATGTCCCCATCTTTGCATAGATCTCAGGCCATGGTGTCTCCTCAGCCTGGGCTGCTCCCTGTCCAACAGCCCTCAGCTTTGGCCCCTCAAGAGGAAAACACCTTGGCCTCACCAAAGAAGATGTTATTGACCTATGTGTGTGAACTGAAATTCTTGTAGGGTATGAGATAACTGACTGTATCCACCAGGGCCTGATTCTTACTTTACAATTTTATAAATTGACTGCATCGCTGTGCACTGAAATCAATCAGTCTGGACAAAAGCAAGCTCCATTTCAATCCAAATATGCACTGTGTTCAAGCCTGCTAACTGTGAAAGGCTTTGGCTGAAAGGAACCATTGGCTCAGAGAAGAGGCTGGTAAGGCTGAAACCAAACACCTTGAGCTCCTGAGCATACCCTGATGAAAAAGGAGTCCTTTATGTTTGCTTTCTGATTCTGAAGCTGATTAAGATAAGCTAAGGCAAATTTGCAGAATTCACGAACTTAAATCTGATACATATCTATCTTAATGTGGAAAAGGTTTACTCTATAACAAATATCAGTGATGGAAAGTTTGGGAACTAGATATTTGCTTGAATAGAGCAAACCTTTTTACATTATGGATACAGCTTCCATTGGGAAAAGATTTCACTAGTCATAGAGTTGTTTTAGTTGGAAGGGACCCTTAAAAGCCATCTAGTCCAACTGCCCTGCAATGAACAGGGACACCTACAGCTAGATCAGTTGCTGTGCTCAGTGCCATATCCATCCTGACCTTGAATGTATCCTGGGATGGGGCATCTACCCCCTCTCTGGGCAACAAAGTACTGCTGCCTTCAGACCTACTTTGCTTGTGAAAAAACGGTGCCAGAGGGAAAAGTACTTATGCAGATGTGGTCCGCATCTACAGTAGTCATGGATTCCTCCTACCTGCCAACACAGGACAGTGAGCCATCCACCTGGTTCTCATTGTGGAGCTGCAGATTTCACTCAGTTTGCCTTTGGATCGGCATTTTCCTACAGACCAAACACCAGGGAACCTTCCGCTCCCTCGCGCCTCTCCCAGAACGCAGATGCAGCTGGAATGTCCTCTCTCCCAGGCGTCTCAGTCTGTGTTCCTGGCACTTTGATGACAAGGTTTTCTCTCCTCTTTTAAGGAAGGGCATAAATATTCGTGCAACGGTTTCCCCCGGACACAAGAACTCTTCTGTCCATCAGGTGTTGGCCCACTGCCACTGGGGGAACAGTGCACACACAGCACACGGCACAACACAAACTGCTTTAAAGACTTTAATCCCAAGTGCCAGCCCTCCATAGTCTCTCCGCCCAGCTCCAGAGCCTCGGCCCCTACCCAGCTTGAGGCCTAGCCCGGCTCGGGGTCCCTCCCACCCAGTCCGGCCTCAGAAGGAGCTCCCTGGAATACGGAAGCCCGGCGTCCCCGGCTCCTTCCTTCCGCAGACGCTGGCGGCGGTTGCTCGGGCTGCCAACCTGCCCGCCCGTGAGCGAGGGCCCGCCACAGCACTCACCTCGGGGCCAACCGGGCTCCACTTCCCTCCCGACGCCCCCTTTCCATAGGGTGGAATGGAAGGTCCCTTCTCCACGCACTCCTGCCTCGGAAGCATGGTACTGTCCAGAACAGGGAGAGCAAAACAAGGACGCAGCAGGGCAGAAACATGGCGAGCTGATAAACTCTTGATAAACAAATTAAAAGCACCACACGCGGATCCCTGGTGGTCTAGTGGTTAGGATTCGGCGCTCTCACCGCCGCGGCCCGGGTTCGATTCCCGGTCAGGGAAACGGTTACTTTTGTAATTTCGTTCCTAGGATGTTTTGATTTTTTAAATTCTTTTTGTTCCTTTTCTTTACTTTTATAGCCCGACGAGCATCTGTGCCGAGCCTAAGTTGTTGGTGTTCCTGCTGAGAGGGAAGCTTCAGGCATGCTTTGCAATCTGCAGGACTTAAGCGAGGAGGGAGTTGTGCACAGTTACCTGCAGGGAGGCGAGGCATCTACCTGGATGTCCTGCCCTCACAGAAACGTCTCTGCAATATGATACCTTATTTCCCCTGCAGGACCTACAGGAGCCAGCTGAACAACACCTGCCAGGCAGGCAGCACAGTTGGTCAGCATGTAGAAATTCCCCTTTTTGACTGCTCTGACATCTAAAGGTGTTCCTGCTACTTTCTCCACAGTTGAGCAGTCACTTGGTGCCATGACAGGCAGTGAGGACCCATCGCCATGGCAGACCTCATTGCTCACAACCTCCATCACTGGAGCATCCTATGGAGAAAGTTCAATCCCCAGCTGTCCTCTGGCAGGAGGAGGGCTGCTGTTCTTCCTGGGCCCGAGGAGCAGGCTGCCATTTAGGGACCATGGGAGGACCTCTTTATTCATATTGCAGTGGTGCTTGCTGGCACGTAAGACAAGAAATACCCATAATAAATGAATACCATGAAGTCAGCTTAGTTAGCACGACTGGCAGGATCCTCCCCACTTTCAAGACTATGCCACAAGCCTTGCATCACCCACAGGTAACTCCTTCTAATTGTCAGGCTGCGCTGTATGCTGGAAGACTTTGATATGAAAGCACCCCTGGAAATAATACCTTCTTCTTCCTTTGCCTGGATGCACCAGATGAGTGCTGCACTCTGAGCCACTTTCCAGTACAGATGAGAGTGTCTCATGAAAAGCCAGAGGTCCTCCGCTCTGTTTTTTTTGTGAAAAAAGTGACTTCTGGTGGGGTGCAAAGGGAGAGGCCTTCCTTTGATTTAAGGCATAAAGCATAAATTCAGTTTTTGTAGTGATATCTTTGCATGCTCTTAGCATCACGAGCCCAGCTTTAAAGTCATTTGAGAAAGGTTAATCATATGCTAGATTTCAGAAACTTTGAAAAAATCCTATGGAACAGCTCATACAGGTTGTAATATTGTACTAGGAATGGAAGCGTTACCATTCCAAAGCCTTTTCAGTCCAGTACTAGATCTGAAATTTGCCACTGAAGCTCAGATAATGAATATCCACTTTGAAATGAGTGAAAAACAATCCTTGTGCTAGTTTCCTGATACTTCAGGTTCTGCTGTGGTTACTGTTTGAATTGAAAAAACACCAGGATAAGTGTTCATTTTTAGCACTGGTCAGATTGCAGTGGTAGTAAAGTCAGTGATTTTGAAAATTTGAGAGGTCAGGCTGAATTAGCCCTGACAAAGAGAACATTCCTTTCCGCCAAGGGCTGACAGCCTGTGATTGTTTCCAGCTTCCACTTCTGAGCTGAGCCAGCACCTGACTCACTCCTTCGAGAGCCATCTCACCGTGCCACCACATCATCACTGCTTGATGCCTTCTTAGAACTGTGGAGTTGACTCCTAGGAACGGGTACCTGGCCTTGTTAACATTGGAATGGTTATTTCTCCACAGTATTTTTGTAATTTTTTTTTCTGTATAGGTGGGGTCTCTCCAATCCATAGGTAGATAAAAGGAGAGCAGAGAGGGAAGTGTTGTCTAAATGTACTCTCACTGTGGTCATACGTAGTTCATAAAGCTTCTCTATAATGTCCTAATTGCACTTTCGTTGTTGCACACTTGGTTTGCCAATATTCTTTGACACAGTTTTAAAGATTGGCTTCCTTTTACCTGGGCCTCAGATCACCATGATGGGGAGAAGGCACTCGTTTATAAGAGATGGAAGAAGAATCTGTCCTGGAGTCTTTGTTGTTGTTGTTTTAAATAAAAGGTAACTCCTGACACTGCAGAAGTTCCTGACCAGCTGGCTGTATTTGCTTCCAACTATGGTACATTTGAGATAAAAATCTCAAGTATTTTTAATTTCACTTATGTTCTTTCTCAAAAGTTTGACCAATAACTTTCCATATCACAGCAAAAGTTGATGGGAATACAGTGCAGTAGAAATAGGGAAGGTAAAGAAATCGGTATCTACACTACAGATCAGTTTAACCAGCAGTTGAGTATATCCAGTTAAAAATCTGAACTCACACTCTGTATTCCCCTTCTGAAATTTTAGAGAATAGGAACTTTCAGATAGAAACTTGATCTTATGTCTTTCAGACAACCTCCTTGAAGGTACAGAACTATTTTAATTCCACTTTTAAGGCTCTTCCAATCTTATATGCCTGTGATAGGCATAAAACTTTGCATGACTGAATAACAGCAGATTATTTAGAAAATGAAATCTCCTTTTTCTTGGTTTTTTTTTTTCTTTTTTTTTTTCCGAAGACTAATTTTCTGCTTGTTCTCATATTGCATTCCTGTCTGAAGGACACACGCTCATTAGTTCCCATGACATTCAGATGACAGCTTATTTCATTATTTTTCTTTTTTTTTTCAATTGCGAAAATAAACTCTGCAGTGAAACTCCCTTCTTCTAAAAGGGAAACAGCCCTTTACTTACTGATAAAAACCTGCTATCAATAGGCCACGAGGTGGCATCCCAGCTGCATGTCTGCCACTATCTCTTGCTCAGCCTCCCAACCAATTACTGGTACCGATTTCAATTTAATTTTATAAGGCAAGGAGTTATATACTCATGCAATTGTGATAGGCTCTGAAGTAATGAAGGTTTTGTATTGCTGATAGAGAAACTTCATGTGCAGATGAAACCGTTATTAAGCTAAATTGTAAACAACGTATTTCTTTCTCTTCCATCTTCTTTCCATCTCTCTTTTCTAACTAGAGATTTGCAACGAGAGGCCATGCAAACTTTGTGCAAAGGCAGAGGAGGCAGGCAGCATTTCTGCATCCCAGTTGGGTGGGTGGGCATCACGACTGGCTGGCAGGGAGACATGAAGCTCTGCTTGGCTTCCCTGCTGCACTGATTGGCAAGACCCTGGAAGCCGGCTGTGCTGTGACACGAGTGCCGTTGTCACCATGGCAGTGAGCAGACACAAACAAGGCAAAGTGCATACTAGATAAACTGGCAGGAAAAGAAAAAAGAAAAAAAAAAAAAAAAGAAGTGTCAGGCACATAACCCCTTATTCTGGCTGTTGTTTTTTTCTCCCCAACATTTCTGTAAAATAGTACTGTCTGAAATGTAAATCTCTCCTAGACAGAGATTTGATGTGCAACATTTCCTGGACAGTAAGATAAACTAAAAAAGCATAGCAATCTCATTGCAAATCCCACCATAGCTGAGTTAGTTAGCTACGTTAGAAAGCTTACTCTGACTCATATTTTAGAAGAAATTATTTAATCTGAAATAAAGCATCTTATTTAAGGTGATGATAACAAAAGTTCAGTGGAGATTTAATTACTGCACATAGCTCTATCCAAGGGCTATTTTCCAAAAAAGTTTTTTTATAGGAGCAATCACCATGCCCTTTCAAGAAGTGTTCTGATAATGAAACTGTGAAAGTTCTGACCCTTTTAAACATCTGAACTTTTTCAGCCATTTTAAAGATCTGCTTCTAGACCTGTTTTATTACTGCCTTGTGGCTACAGTCAATCATTATTTTGCACTTTTTTTATGCTTTGGTTCCCATGTGTGCTTTGATTAATCACACTTTAGTAAACTACATTGACAATGTATTGTGCTGTGCCTAATCTTTGCCTAGCTGGCAGGAAAACAGAGCTGGGAGGTGCCAGCTTCCCCTGAAAGCAGGAAAACAGTAACAGACGATAAATTGATACTGCAACACATGTTCTGACTGATGGTGCTGCCTGCTGTGTGTGACAGGGAGTAGCGGTGACCCAGGTGAGGCCGGCAGGGCTGGTGAGCATGGCCATGGCAGGGAGTCTTGTGCAAGAAGGTTTCTGATATACATGACAGCTCTGCAGTGCTAAACTGCGTGAACTGTATTGCGTAAGGTGCAGTTCTGCATAAGTGGTCCAGCAGAATGAATGGAAGAAACAGGGTGATCTCATTCATTTCCATCACCTTGGCAGGCTTGCCACTATAGTCAGCTATTACAGTTTGCTGGTCTTACTTTACAGTAAATATGAATATATATGTATAACCATATATATACAATGGTTAAAAATAATGCAATAAATTCTGCTTCTTCTCTGGTCATATTGATGGGGATTTTTCTTCCATATCATCTGATTATCATCAGAGATTTGCATCCCTCACAACCTGGTTTTTGTGCAGCTACAAGCTGGAGGCTTACAGTGAGGGCCAGAAACTTCAGTGAGGGGTGCTGATGAGATTGGGTTGGAAGGAAACTCTTCCTCAGTGTCTGGCATCTAATTTGACAAGATAAAGGACAAAAAACTAAATAACTTTATCCCTGTTGTGCAGCTGGGCAGCCAGGAAGCAGACAAACTGTTGCATTTCTGACATGTTTAAACATTCAGAAGGAGCTTGGCACCTAAATATTTTTACAAATCAGACAAATGAGAATGCATGCTCTGAAGTTTTGGTCCTGCAAGGGCTTAAAAGCGTGACTAACTTTATTTATGTGAACAGTCCCACTGAAGTGGAATAGTTCCTCTGAGTAGGACTGCTTACATACTTACTGGCTCTACAGGATCAGTCCTTAAGCACATATCTGTTCTGAATATCAGACTGCTTTTGGAAAGCAACAGGAAATGTCCCTTAACTGAAGGAGTCATGCACAGTTGTAGCTAAAAGATGCATCTCCGACATGTCCAGCTTTTCTTTCGTTGGAGGGTTATAGATAGAAAAAACAAAAGGTGTGAAGGGGATTTGTTTCTCCTTTTCTTCTTTTTTCTTCTTTTTGCCTCCAGTTGCAACCACAGGCACAGAAATACCCCACTGCAAAAGTTGGACATATGGTTTTACATATTTATATTGAAGTATTACTTTTCTATTGTTTTGTTTGTGGCTACTGCTACTGGGCATCCTTGGGTCTTGACGGTCACATCAAAGGAGCTGCTCTGGCGTGAGAACCGGTCAAAGTGAGCCAGATAATTCATGGATTTATTACTGAGGTCGGTTCCCATGATTGTCAGTGGGCAGCAGGCACGGCTGTGTCGTAATCCTCATTCTCTTGGTAAAGCACATACTGCCTTAAAAAGGTTTAATGATCCAACAGTGATTTACTAATGGGAATCTTTCTTGTAGGTTTAGCAGGACTTAGAAGAGGACAGGACAGCACATACAGGTCATTTTTCAGCACTATCGTTGGGCAGAAATGTTGGTATTTGTTTTGCTTTATTTCCAGATTCATGTTCAGAGCATTTTTAATCTTCTAACTGTGAAGGGAAATAAACAGAAGAGGAAAAGCCATTGTGGCTGAGCAGGTATCAGATGCGTCATAATGCGGGGAGGGAAGGAAGCAGGCATTTAGGACGGCAGATTAAGACTGAATATCCAAGTTAACTAATAAAAAGCACAAACTTTGAGATCAATGAAATAAAAGTGAATGGAGACAGAGATGCGAGGCAGGCCAGTGAAGCCGCTGCTGTGCTGCTGGTTCTTACCTCCAGCTGTTAGCTGGGAAAATGCTTGGCAGGGCCATTTTTATTGCTGTTTCACCCCATTTGCCTTTCCTTTTGTTGGGAGGGGTGGGAGAGGGCTGCCGGGTGAGAGAGCTGCCCAGCATGGGGTAGGGGAGGGGGAGAAGGAGAGGAAGTGGCTCTGCCTTGTCCCGCTGTGGCGATGCTCCCAGCGCAGTGCCGCTGGCCTGGTGCCTCTGTGGAACAACAAACCCAGAAAACCCAAACAAAACACACTGCTCCCTTCTCCCTCACCAAAATACTTCTAAAAGAGGGAGACAGAGTGGAGGGAAGCAATGTTATTTTGTTTTAAGGCTTGCAGATAAAACCAAAGTGTTGTGCTGGGAAGTGTCCTTAAAAACTACTTGAGCTATCCACACACAATACCTATCATCTTGTCAATCCTGTCGCAAAAGCGTACCTGAAACGTGTAAAATTTTCTTTTAAAGTCCCATTAAAAGAGTCTTCTCAAAGCAAAGTGAAGTTACTTGTGTCTTTCTGGTATATGAAAAAAATCCCCCAGAGCATTCAGAGTTAAATCAAAACTAAGAAAAAAGAAGAAGCGTGGGCCCTTCAGTAATTGCAGCTTTTGCCCCTTAGGTTTATGGATTGCCTTGTAGTCATTTATGAGATTTTCACATACCACACAGTAATATAGAATACTATTTAGGGGTATTTGCAGGTAAAACCCTTTTTTTTTACATTTACCAGTGACGTACTTCTTCCTGGATCAGAGTGCTGGTTTAATAGAAGGAGGGCTTGCAGTGTAACTTGCATGAAGACGTGGGCAGAGTTACAAATTTCCAAACTGATGGTGATCGCAATCATAATTTCAATGCTGCATCAGAGGACATTTTTCTTCTGAAGACTTCCCTTTGTAGAAGAGAAAAATGCTGAATACAGACTATGTGGAAAGTAGAATGAAATCAAAAGCACAGAAGGACTTTCATGTAGAATAAGTAGTAGCACAGTTCAGATAACTATTGTCTAAGACATTTAGCTTTGCTTGAGTTCAGGCATTAGTGTTGAATGAGCTCATTGCGAGCATTAACCAGTCGTAATTTTACAAGATCAGTAGATGATAATCTCATATTATCTTCAAATTGTTTTGAAAAACTTATATTCTCAACAGGGGAAGAGATGCCTGATTCTGTGGGAAAAAAAAAATTAGATTGCATTTGAAAATATAATTAAGATTCAAATCCCATCTTTTCACAGATGATGCAAGATAGAAAAGGAGACATTCAGTTGCCTGGGCATAAGCATTTAGTGTCACTTCAAGCAGCAGCTGCATGGACTGGCAGAGATGCTGGAGGACATGAGGGAGATGTGACTGCCAGGGGGCAGGATGGATCCCTGCTGAGCACACTACAGATATTTAGGCAACTGAATACAGACTAAATATGCATTAATACAGGTGGCACTTTACCACTTCCAGTAGTAGCATTTGCCAGAGGCAAAAACTAACAATAAACAACAAAAAGCCCCAAACTAACAACAAACAAACAAAACAAAAACACAAATCTCACCTCTTTTCAGTTAATTGCCTGTCAAACATTTGTTTAATCTGTAAATCAGGAAAGGTTGGGCATAGGATCTGGCTGAGACTGTGGCATTTCTGGCACCTGCCTGGTGTTCTGTTCTTATCATGTGTTCTCACGAGCAGGTGGGAAGCAGTCCTGCTGTCACTCCTTTTGAGACCTTCACACATCAGTTTCCAAAACAGTGGTCTTTGCCAGTGTGAAATGGTGAAGCAGGGGAAAGAGCACATATAAACTTTCAGCTTTGAGTAAAACTACACCTGTGTTCAGGCACAGGAAGCCTGCAAAGAAACATACACCTTCTTTTCTTGAAGTCAAGACAAAATCATCTGTAACTACTGAATCTCTTAAATCCTCATTTGTGTGATCTCAGGCTATCTATGCCCACAGAAGCAAATGGCCAAGGATCCTAGTGGCTACGGAACCAACAGGAACCCAGTTTAAGTCCACTAGTAATTTCTTATGTAAGATCTTCTCGTGAAAAGAGGTTTGTGAACTTTTTCTATTAATGTGAAGAATTTTATCGCTCCTAAGAATTTGTCAACACCCATGTCCTGAGCGTTGGCCAATGTCCTTTATTTACCTTGAGGTAAATAAACTGAGGGCCCATCTTTCAGAGTCACTGCAAACAAACATGTTGAAGGATGGCACCAAGGAAGCAGCAGCACGACCTGCCACCCTGCCTTCCCCTTGCCCTTCCCCCCCAGCTACTGCCAGGGTATAATTCCTGAAATGTAAGGTTCTAACCCCCACATGGAAAAGTTACTCGAAGCTAAAAGTCAGATACACTGTTGAGTGAACAGTCTGATTCACTTTCTTGGGCTACATGCTATGATGTAGATCCCAGGCTCTCCTCTTCCTTCTCCAGGACCGCTGCTCAACTGAATGCAGAATAAAGGCAGAAAAAGTAAACGTGTGCATAGCCACATTCTACCTTTCGGCACTCAGTTATACCAAGTGGATGTCTTTCCTTTGCTCTAACACTTATATGAATTTCTTCAGCTCTGACCTACCCAAAGCTATTACCTTCTGATGTCTTTCCAAGGGAACATGTATGATAAGCTGCTTCTCCTCTCATTTCTCACTTGGGAAATCTTCATTGGACATCACAGAGGTGATATCCCATTGAGGGGCTCAGGATTAAACAGGATGTAGGCTGAGCTCTTGCCTTGCATGGTGCTGATCTCGAAAAACAAATTGAAACCAGATCAAAACCCAAAACAAAACAGAAAAAGAAAATAGAGAAGATATAAGCCACTCAGCATGCACAAACTTTGCTTATTTCATAAGAGTGAGAGTATGACAGGCCCAAATACAAAGGCTGCACAAATCCATCCATGATGTTTGCTTCAGGATGCCAAAACAGCCACAGTTCTGTCTAACCAGTTTCTGAAAAATATTTTTTCAAGCTACCTTCCTTTATGACAAGGCAGAATGTTGCCTTTAAGGAGACAGATTGTAATGATTTGAGGCACACCAAATAGTTTGAAGCCCTTAGCTGGAACCAAGTCAGTGGTTGCCTGTTCTTACCACAGTATGATGTAGGGAGAACTCCTACCAGGCTCTTAGATGGCAGGTTAATAGTTAACAGCTTAAAGTCAAGTAGGGTTGAAATCTGCTTTTTCATGCAAATAACCCCACTTTTTTCATTCATGCAACCTTTCTTCTTGAAACTATCCACAGAGAAAATGAAGGATACCTTAACTGGATGCTGATGAACATACCAGCAGAGCCATTGGGCACTTACATCTGGAGACAAAGAAATGTCTGAATCTCCCATGAACAACGAAACTTCACAGAATACCATGTATGATTTATGGCACAGGAGTAGAGATCCTTCCTCCTTTTTTTCTTTTCTTTCCTTTCCTGTTTTAACCATGGGACAGCATGCTGTTCATGCTGCTCATTGCCTGAGCACCGAGGTCCAGTTTATGCAGGTGTGGATCAGATACATCTCTAACACTTGGAAGGCGGGGGTTAAGGGGGCAAGTCATTTATCTGAGGCTGCATTTTGGCAACGGATGCTGTCTCTGGGAGTCTATAGAGTTGTCACCTCCTTTCTGTTTCTCAGTCCTGTCACCTGTTAGGTAAGTCTAATAGATCTTCTAGAACCTTTCAGACTTGTAAGAATTCGTGGTTATCCTATAGCTAGAGAATTACACACCTTATACTAACACTCTGCAGACCTAACATGAAACAAACTCTTGCCTCAGTGAGAACTGAAGTTAGGAAACCACAACCAGAGGTGAAAACTGCCCTCTCTCATTCTCAATATTGAATTCCATTTGGTTAAATTTTTCTCCTTCTACACACATCCCCTTGGTGAGGATGAATGAATGCTGGAAACCTCAATGCTTTAGGGTGCTCTCTGGGATGGACAGATGGATCTGTTTCATTAAGTGACCCACCACTGCAGAATCAAAAAACAATGCTGTTTTACTGTTTTCCTGCCTGCTTAACTGTATCCTGCAGGAGACAGGCTTCTCATTGAACAGGAGCCGGAGAGAGGCTGATGGGTGTGTTTCAGGCCACAGTCCATGAGTATTTCTCAAGACCAAACAAAAACTGCAACAAATCATCCATAAAACGCAGTCAAAAAGGACTTCATTTAATTAGTGATATGTAAAGACTTTTGCATAGAAAAAAAGGTTAACAAAGTAATGCATAAAAGACCAACTAGGTACAGTATTTTTAAAACAAATATTTTAAAGTATATTTTGCGTAATGTTTAACATTCTCAATGCTTACTGCTTTCTCCACACAGCAGAGAAATCAAGTGCATAATAATACATGCTGTGTTTTATTTTTACTTTTTATTTTTTTTACATAAAATCTCTAGTTTTTTGACTTGATGTATTAAAATACTTAGGTTATTTTAAGTCACTGTAATAAAAAATGAAAGCAAAACATTTTATGCAGCACTAGTTGTCTGGGTATTGACAAAATAACTTACTGCCATCCCCTTTAATACATTCATTTTGGTTTGGAATCAAACCCACATTACAATGTTGGCATGCTAACAGCCAATTTAAAATTGTCCCTACCATCACTTCATTCATACCCAGAGCGACTGTTATCCCAGAAGTTGATAGTGAAAAGAAGAGGGATTTTGTACAGAGTTGGCTAAAAGTAAATGTCCAAACGCAGCTAAATAAGTTAAACGGAACTCTCACAACACCAGGTCTCTTGTTTTGGCATGAGCCAACCCCACAGAACTGTGCATGCTGTCAGCAGGTGGTTACTTCTGGGTGCATGACAACCTACTGTTTGTGCAGATACAAGTTAGCACCATAGTTAAGCCATAAAAAAGGGTGCCTCAAGGCTCACAGGCACTGCTGAAACGTTCATTAATCCAAGCACTGATAAGATAATTGTTTTTACCAGGGCTGTGCTAGATGTCACAATTTGGCAAGTCTGTACAAAGGAAGGAAACTAAGTAAGCGAGTTCCAGGCCTGTCAAATTGGACGTTGTTTCTCAGCAGCCTTTTGGCTAAATGAACCTGTCTGCTTAAAGAGCACACTCTTTCCTGGAAGAATATCGCAGTCCTGAAGCTGCAGTTCAGGACTGCCTGTCTCTCCCAGGTCACTCCCATACCTGTGCAATGTTATTGGTTTTAGCAGAACACATGTATATATGTTTTATTTCTTTTTATTATTATTATTATTATTATTATTGTTTAAATGTCAGGCACTTAGGAAAGTCAAATTCTTTTCTGAGCCCCAGGAGACCTGATGGGGATGATTCCTCCCCTCTCCGCCAAGTGTGGATGTACAGCCAGAGAACTGTTAGCCCTAGTGCCTATGTATGTCCTGGGGAACATCCACATGCCAATGCAGTGGTGATGCTTCTGAAAGCCACTGCCTCCAGGTGCCCTCAGCACACCTGCCAGGAGGAGCAGGCCGCCTGTGTCCCCTCCAGTGCCTGCAGCGGGGGCAGTGCCTGGGCTGGCTTCCAGGCCCTGGGTGACAGTGGCCCTTGGCCCTCAGCAAGGTCACAGGAGCTGTATGTGTGTGTGTGTGTGTTTGTGTTTGTGTGCATGCGTGGAGAGAGAAGAAGGAGTTGTGTAGGGTAGAAGAGGGGGCACTTAGAAGGCTCCGACCTCCGTCCCCCAGGGCCGGTAGGGCTTGCCACTTGCCCCACTGCCAGCCTGCTGGGGGCTGGATGAGGCTGACATGGCCAATGGCGGGGTGATGGCTGTAGCTGCTGCCACCGCAGCGGCAGCTGCACTTGGGGGGAGCATGGGGAAGGTGCTGGTGAAGGAGAGGGGGAAACTCTGGGCGGCTGCCGTGGCGGCGGCGGCTGCGGCATGAACGGTGGCCGAGAGGGAGAGGAGAGAGGTAGAGAGCGGGGGGACGCAGGGAGCAACACTGCCCGCTGAGGGGACCCTGAGGGCGGCGTCGGTGTGGGCGAAGGTAGCGGTGAGCAGTGCGGAGCCGTGGGGAGGCACTTCTGAGGAAAGTCTGCATGGAGCGGCCTCGGGGGTGTGGAGTCCATTGGGCTGTAGCAGGGCGGCCGGGAGGTGGTGGAAGGCGGCTGCCCAGTGGTGTGGGTGCAGCGGGTGGTGGTGGTGGGCCATGGAGGAGGTCATGGCAGCCGCTTCCCGCTGAGAGGCGCAGGTGCTGAGATGGGACACCAGTCTGACACGCAGCGGGTCAGAGGTGTCAAGGCCTTCCACAGATGTCAGGTACCTCGCAACTTCAGTCAAGCACTCCCGGAAGCCAATGCTCATGAAATCCATGGCCAGTGAGTGAGCATCAAAATAACCTGCAAGAGGTGGACAAAAGGCACGCTGAGCGCTAGGCCAACCTCCCGGCCGACGTCAGGCAACACGGCCAGCCCCAGCCTCCCTCAGCCACCGGTCTGTCACTTACGGGTTAAGATTCGCAACGAGAAAAGTGTGTTCTCCAGCCTGTAAGTGATTTGTGTGACCATCCCTGTAACGCAATAGGCTACAGTTGTTTTTGTACACTATATAAACGAAAGGAATTAAGACCATAAGTACTCGTGACTCTTGAAGAGATACACGATGCCGCTCCTGCAGTACCTCGGGAAGCCTCTGCAGTGCGGTGTTATGGTGTCACCCCTGCGCGTGTGTGAGGGACACATTTCTACGCACAAAGAGACGGCGGGGGACCAGGCAGCTCGCACGCACTCTGCTGCCTCTGCTTTCCCCATGCTAGCATTCACAGCAACGCACTGAAGCTATTGCTTGACACTGCGAGACAGTTGTTGCAACTGCTGCTGAGGGCTCATCTCCTTCCCAGAGTCATTAGGACAATGTGGCATACGGTGCTATTTAACTACAAACTAAAAACATCTTGTCATGACTCTGCACACACACAATAAAAAGCTTTACTGAGAAAACGTTTTATGCAATGCCATTGCTAATTTGGAGATGGAAGACTGACAGTCACATAGCCCAAGAGGCATTTCAGCAAATAGCAGCTGGAGCTCCATAGGCTTGAGACAAAAACCATTTGGAAAAAAAAAAACAGTTTTATTAAACACATATGAAAAGATATTCCCTTTCTAAAAGGGTTTAGTATCAAATCTAGTGGTTAAGTTGCTGCTCTTCAGCTACAAAAATCAATTCCACTTCAGTTCAGAGGTGTTCTTGGGAGAGCAATGTCCTGTTACTCTCAAGTGGGCATAGTGGTTTTTCTTTTGCTTTCTTCAAAACTTTTTTATGGTATTTATGACTATGATGTGCATTAGTAAAGACGGATCAAGTGCCCTTATTATGGTGGATTTTGGCAGCAATATTTGCACCAGACCTTGCACAGTTTGGCATGAAATAACTGAGGTCTTCTTGAAAAAATCAAACAGCTTAGAAGGCTGCTTTCACTTTCTATTGCTGTGCGTCCGCATCATAGAATGAACTCAGGCTCTATGAAGAAAGGTTGAGGGAACTGGGCTTGTTCAGCTTAGAAAAGAGGAGGCTCCAGGGATATTGTGGCCTTCCTGTAGTTAAAGGGAGCATATAAACAGGAGGGGGAATGGCTGTTTACAAGGGTGGATAGTGATAGGACAAGGGGGAACGGTTTTGAACTGAGACAGGGGAGGTTTAGGTTAGATATTAGGAGGAAGTTTTTCACACAGAGGGTGGTGACACACTGGAACAGGTTGCCCAAGGAGGTTGTGGATGCCCCATCCCTGGAAGCATTCAAGGCCAGGCTGGATGTGGCTCTGGGCAGCCTGGTCTGGTGGTGGTGAACCTGCACATAGCAGGGGGTTTGAAACTTGATGATCACTGTGATCCTTTTCAACCCAGCCCATTCTATTCTTAATTAATTACATTTACATACAATTAATCA
Source organism: Lagopus leucura (assembly GCF_019238085.1). Taxonomy (NCBI): domain Eukaryota; kingdom Metazoa; phylum Chordata; class Aves; order Galliformes; family Phasianidae; genus Lagopus; species Lagopus leucura. Next base: position 44,075,602 of record NW_024962252.1, on the reverse strand, counting down.
CATCTTCCTAAATCCCCTGCCTGCTATATACCACCTCTTGTCAGTTTACAACAGTGCTTGTCATGCAAGCCACCTTGCCAACCTGATGCTGTACAAGACCCCAGAGAAAGCCTCTCCAGCTAGCAGCATGGTGAGTACAACATGTCGGGGAGTTCAGCCAGGAAGCACAGACCCCTCTGCCGCATCTGAACAATTTGTGAAATCATAGTGTTTTGAGGGAACTTCTGACTAAAACCAGGCAGGCAGGCAGGCAGTGGTGAGAGAGCTGTGTGCTGAATGGCGGCCAGCAGCTTGGCTTGAGGACTGTCTTCACATCAGAAGCCTCAAGACCTCCCTTCCATGTCTCTGGAATGCAGATGTGGAGGACATCGCTGTCCGTGGCTCCCTCTGTGCCTGAGCTGGCTCTGGGATGAGCAGTCCAAAAGCCCTGTATGTGCTGGCTCCCTGTCAATCTCCTGCGAGGTGGCCAAGAAACAGAAATGAGGACACCAGCCCACGTGGGAACTGAGCTCCAGGTGCTTAGGTGACAAGGCACGACCACTAACAGCTCTTTCTACACCAACCCAGGTGTCAGTCACCTGAGCTCAATTTGCACTGAAGCTGCAATAAAACCACACCAAGGTCCCAGCCAGCTACTTGCTGCTGGCTAACAGCTCTTTCCTTTTGCTTGCTTGCCCTGTCAGCAAAAAGCGCTGGCCCCAGGCCAGACAATAACTTCACACAACAATGAGACCATTGCCCACACCTGCATCAGGAAGTATGGAGTATATGCAGAGCTGGAAAAGCAGTAGCCTCCCTGCTTTGGCTTCTTCCCTGCCTGCTTCCCTATCTGCCAGAATGGCTCCAAAAGGCTGAAGCCATGTCAGCCTTTTTCCTGCTGTGCTCACACTGGATTCACCGCACCACTAAATCTGAGAAGCTACCAATGCCACCCTTTCCAGCTCCATGCATTCTCAGTTGGTGGGCCACTAGGAGAAAAACAAGCTATCCCTAGCTCTCAGCACGGGGACAACACAATGTAAGGGTTCTAGGACGTTTCCCTCTCCTCCGATAACAACTTCTGTCCATAGATGAAATGATGGGACAAATCTTTTCTCTGACCAACAAAATTTCTGGCTCCAAAAATGAGTTACGAAGTAGGAATAACTACAATTGCAAATAAAACAAGTATCAGCCTTTAAAATACCTTAGGAAATGATATTTAAAGCTGTTACTTACTTTGTAAAGTAAAACATTAAGTAAGAAGGAAACACAGGCTTAAACTTTGCCCAGCACTAACTTACAGACCTCTTTTCTTAAAGTTTGTTAATCCATCCAGTGAGATTACTCTTATCTCTGGGTCAGAAGGAGAAGATTAAGCCGCAGTGTTTGTGAAATAGCTGGGCATTATACTGATGTGCCACAAATCTCTGGCCCTGGAGTAGCAAGGATGGCTCCTAAGGGTCGCAAAGGTGGTTCTGGTTGGCCACTGGTGGCTGTGGGTAACCTCCCCACACCATGAATCTCCTTGTTCTGTGCCTGGCAGCTCCCGTCCCCAGCACCTCGTCCCTGCCCCATCAGATAGCCACTTGATCTGACCCACTTAAAAAATAATCCCCAACAACATTTGTTTGAGGATAGAGAGGCAGGGGAAGGAGCATTCCTGTTAAATCTCCCTAAAGAGTGGCTGTATCACTAGTGGTACAGATCTTGGAGAGATGGGAGCTGTTGCAGCTTCTATGAAGGAGACAGGCTGGAATAGCTGGGCTACGCACTGTAGAGGGAGGACACAACGAAGCGGCAACCACTGCTCTTGGCTTCTTAGCCTTGCTTGCTCTGAGCACCAAGTGAAACAGACTGTGGAAAACCAGTAAGCAACTACGCAATTAAAGACTGCACCACCATGCAGACACGAAACGATTTGAATTCAAGTTGCACACGCACAAAAAATTTGGGCGTTTCGTAACTTTCAAGAGCACTGCTTTCCCAGCTAAATAGACATCTTTACAGAACATTTTTTCCTGCATACAGTTATATAAAATTAACATTTCCTTAGATTAAATTTTGTACATCTGCTCAAGATACCAAGAAGCATATCTGTTATATGAAAGGCAATAAAATCCCTTTCACTTCTGACAAAATGAGCTAGCTACCAGTAAATCTTAAGCTTAGAGGTACTACTAACAAAAGCCTCTTAACACCTATAAAATATGTATGTCAGCTTGGTGTGAATTTTAACAAATAACAGAACACCAGCCTCCAGCAGGCTTTCCCATAGCCATTTGTTGTTATGCACGCGCTGATTTTAAGTTGAGCCCTGTAATCACTGCAAGGTACAGAGAGCTGCAGCAATTCTCTCACGGGCTAAAAACTTTTGAGTTTAATAAAAAGAAAGAAAGCGATTACATTTCCAGCAGCAGTCTCTTTTCTAGCCTGTACCTTTATATCACAATGGGTTAATGAAAAATGGGCTGATCTACATTACAGCAGTTTCAACTATAATGACGGTTAAGGGCACGGGATGTGGGACAGTTCTTATGGAAGGCAAGCAAGTTCTTTGCTCCAAATAAGCTGCAACCCCGTGACTATAGAGAACAGCTCGTGGGTGGCTGACATCGTTTGGCCTCCAGCCTCAGGGCTGTCAGCTCGCACAAGCAGGGCACGCTTGGCTCATGGCAGCAGGCAATCGAATGGGTCGACCGCACTGCCTCTGTGTCATGCAGGCTCTGGATGCAAGGAACCACCCTGACCTCTGACAAACACATCCAGCGTGTAAATAGAAGCTCAGATAGTGCTGCTATCAGTCTGCAGTCTTATCTGATACCTAGAGCTGCCTATAGCAGGCTGGATTTTGTTCTGGTGGATGAGGCAGTCTAACCTCACATTTATAAGTCTTTCCAGAACAAAGAAAATACATCCACAATAATGAAAGCTCCTCTCCATCCACTTCCTTTGGTATAGCTGCTGTATAATGAGTTTTAACATTGGTTTTGTGCTACACAATTGTTGCCACAAACCTCCTGTTTATGTTTGGTGTTTGCCTATTTGTTTTGTCTCCCTGTGCCGATTTCAGTGCTCTTTGGAAACCCCAAACAAATCTCTGACTGGGCTGCCTGTGAATGAAGCCTTTACTCCCACAGTGTTATGAAAGCAAACACAAGCCCAGGGTCAAGTGCTTCTTTTGTCCCAGTAGTTCTTTCCCACGAGTTCAATCCTGCCATTAGCATTGATTTCCACTCCTTTAATCTGGAAACGCCTATCACAGCCCCTCAAAGTACTTTTTGCTGAAATTTCCCCAAGTAGCAGAAAAAGAAGCCATCTTCTCCTTACCTTTACCTCCAGTCGCTTGAAGCATCTTCAGATGATCCACTGTCATTTGCAGTATTTCTGCTTTTTCTAATTTGGCAGATCCCTTCGAGATAAGAGATTCATGTAAATAAAACTGAGCCCAGCCTTACGGTTTCAATTTCTCCTATCATAGGAACATTCTCAGCTTAATTCTTTTGTGAGCATCTGCATCCCAGACACTGCCTAATGACTACTGCCGTCTCCCTCTCAGTGACACAAGCACCAGCAGCACAACCTGGCTTTATTAAGACTATGGCTCAGTGTAACTCTGGCTTTGAGGTTGGTGCAGAGATGATGCCTTCATGAAATAAAAGAAGAGTTTCACTTTCAGCACATCTTTTTCAAGCAACCAACCCAAAAAAACAACTGAAAACCCACCGGGAAAGGTCTGCAGTTCTGGTGATGAAGATCCCTCTACAGCCTCTTTTGCTGCTTTTACCAGTAGGTGTCCCTATGGACACACACCGAAAAGTATCCTTCTTCCCTAGAAGCCTATTAATTTTTGACATGTCGTTTGGCTGCTGAATATTCTATTCTCATTCTCCACTGCAAAAACAATCGCACAGCCCACAGTTTTTTAAGTTACTGCAAGGCTGAGTTTGCAGGGACACGCAGCTGAACACTGTGAAAAAGAAAGAACTCTTCCAGCAGTGAGGCTCTTTCCTGTCACTGAGGATGGCTCATGGTGTTGTAGGATGCAAGTCCAAAGGCAGTATTAATACATTAATTTATAAATAAAACCTCAAACACACCTGGAACATACCCAGACAGCTGAGTTTTCCATGTGAACATTACCCCAGGATCCCCCTCAGCATCAACAAAAATCAGAGCTGCACAAACTTTGGCTGCTGGCAGACAGCATCCTGCAAGCCAAATCTGCCCTCTGTTCCCACTCATGCCTCTTGCAGACTCTCTGCAGCCTCCACTGCTTCATTTGAGCTGCAGGTGAGCAGAAGAGGTCCGGGGGCACCTCAAAGCTCAGCTCCAGGGGCTCAGCATGTGGCCAGGAGCGGGTGGAAGGGCAGTGGGAGCTAACAGTCTTACTCAGACACTTCAGTGAGTGGAATGCCAAGGAGCTGGGAAAGGACGGGTGACTTTGTCTTTGGCACCTTACAGGGAAGTGTCAGGGAGGCTCAACAAAATACATCGCACGCTTATTTTTACCCCGATCTTACATATTTTTTTAAATTCACTTATTGCTTTCAATATTTCTTAGGATGAATTTTGGTGTGAGGGCGAGCTTTTGATTAAATTCTACATGTTACATGCAACTGCATCCTGTGTTTTGCTCAGACTTCATCTTTTCCGTAGAAACAGCACAGGCCGTCTCCGGGCGAGTGACTAATAGCTAAAAACTGCACACTGCTGGGTCCCTTCCAAAGGCTCTGTAGGACTTGTTTTATAATGTTTGTGGGTTTCGAGAAGTAAACAATAAAATGGGACAAACAACTGTTGTCTCTTGCCCCTGTTTATCTAGCTGAAAATACCTCTGCCGCTCCACTCTGCCACAGCCTACAGAACAGTTCAGCTAAAGCCAGCAGGTACTGAAGTACATTGCAGGTGACACAAGTGATGCTCTTACTGCAACTGCAACACTTAAAATTTCTTTTTCATTGGCCTCCTGTTCATGTATTGAGCCTGGTACAGCGGGCCTCTGGCCACTCCTAGCTGCCCCAACAGTTCGGCACCCACAGGCTGCTCTCAGGGTTTACTTTCTGTATTTTATTTTCAGTTCCAAGGAAGTCAGGAGCTGTACTCTCAGTTGGTGCCTCTGCGTGAGACCCAGTGCCATCTGCACATACCCACGCATCTTCAAATACATTTGATAAAATATACATGCTGTTAAATATCAAATCAGGAGACAAAAAAAAAAATTAAACTCAAGATATGGGGAAGTAATTAAATAATTTGAGCAGCAGAAACAAAACACGCTTTTTGCAGCACTGATGGTACTTGAAGCTTTCGCTGTGCAATTTCCCAGGCAGGAGCTGAACCCAGGTTCCCTGTGGTCAGCTGGACCTTGACAGCCTTCCCATCGAGCACTGCTCATTGAACGCCTTTGAAAGTACCACTGCCTTACCTGGATCTCACCGCTGGGCCTTTTCCTAGCCCCAATGCACTGCTTTTACACGGCCAGTTTAAAACCTGACTGATCCGGGCAGCTCGCTTGCTTCTTTGAAAATCATACAGATTACGTTGCAACTGCAACTATAGATTAAAATGAAAGTTTCCTTAAAGAAGGGGCAAAAGAGATCCAAGATTTATACTGATGACTAATTGACACACAGGTCTGGGGGGGTTGTTTTGTTGTTTCTTCTGTTTTGTTTTTTAACTACAGAGTAAAGCACATTTTTAACAAAACCACCACTGGAATTCATCGAAAGAACAGAGGCAACACGAACACTGTTACCCTTAAGGGAAAAACAAGCCGAAGAATGGAAATGTTTTTCGGCTTTATGATGAATTATGTTCCTAATAGTTTTGCCACAACAAAGCGCTTCACTGAGATGCCAGCTTTGTGCCAGATCAGGACACATACAGGATTATTTTAATAAGCTCTACAAGAGAACCGACATTGCCAGATGAGATACAGGATGAAAAAAAAAAAAAGGGCTTACTTGTTTTTCAAAAGCAGTTGGCACCAGCCGCCTCAGCTCAGATAAACTGTTATTTATACGATCCCGGCGCCTTTTCTCTATAATCTATTCCCAAAAACAAAACACGGTAAGTTTACAGAATTGTTGAAGGGCAAAATTACAGCACGCACGCAAGTTGTCACACGGGAAAAGAACGAAAGGACACGTACCCCTCTTCTTTTCTTTCTGGCCATAATCTGAGATGTTGTGGTTGGGGAATTTGGTCGAAGCACAGAACTATGGCTTTGCCTGGGAAATGACAAAAGTACATCAGGAGTTGTACAATGTGACAAACTGCTCTCTGAAGACATCTTAGATTGCCCTATTGAGTACCCATAGTGCCGTCACATGTTGCTTAGGACACACTGGGTTTTCAAAGAGACATTTTGTTTTGGATTGGTCCAGCCAAGCGGATTGCTCTGTGAACTGCCAGAACCCCCTGAAAGGTTCTCTAGCAGATGGTTCACCGTCCAGCACAGGTTTCATATTCATTGTATCTAAAATCATGCCTACAAATACAGTCCGTAGAACTGCATTCAAAGGAAAAAAACATGGACGACCTTTACATGATAGCTGGAACAGATAATCTTAGAGGCCCTTTCCAACCACAATGATTCCATGTCTCTATGCTATCAGCAGCAGATGTACGCTATGTTACAGGCCCGGCCAGGTTTTGTCATTCCTGTCACCTCAGCGGGCACTCACGCAGGAGGGCAGCGCCCTGCCAACACCTGCTACCTCTTCCAACACCATCAGCACAGTGCTTTTACAATCTGCTTTTACAACTGCACTGCCTACAGCCACGGAAGGGTCTCAACCTCATCACGAACAGGCTTGCTGTTTGACAGACTGTCCCCAGTGATGGGGACAAGCCGGGGCTCAGTGCCCATACCACTGCGTTGCTCTCATTGGCCCTCAGACTCGAGCTGTCCCTGCAGAGTCCCCCCCCGACATTTCCCCCTCCTTCCTCCTCTTCTCCCTACCCCCCCACTTCCCCGAGTGGGGAATCCATCTCCATCGGCTCACAGCGGGGTTTGCTGCTGTTCCCATCCAACCACCGGACCCACAGCTCATTTTCTACTGGCTCCGATTCAGTTCGGTTGCTCGGCGCCGATCGGGAGTGACTTCGCGAACAGATCCCACTGCACGCAGTGCATCACGCGGGGCTGCCGGGCGGCTCACGCACCCCCCGGGCTGGCACTGCCCCGAGCTCCAGGCGGCGCGGGGGTTCCCAGACAGCTGCGGGCTCCGAGTGGTGCCGGGGATCCCGGAGCAGCCCACACTCTCGAGTTTCGGGATGCTGCCGTTATGGAGTGCAGGGTTTTGGTGCCCAGGGTTTTGGCCCTCTGCGCCCGCGCGGGTGGGACTGGGGGGTGAGGGGGCGAGCCTGGGATGTGGGTCCCGCTTACCCGCAGTAGTTGTTCTCGCTGCCCACATCGATGGTCTCGTCCATGTCGCTGTCTGAGGTAGTTTCCTCGCAAGGTCGCTTCATCGCGGCTCAGCCCGCAACCGGCGTGGGGCAGAGAGAAATAAATCCGGACGGAGGCTCCGGCCAGGCACGGCACGCACCGCACCGCCAGCAAAGCGAACCGTCTCTGAGACGCTTTCCCACGCCGCGGCACAGCCTCAAGCGCGCCGGCCCGCCCCCGGCCAGGCCCGCCCCGTCGGGAGGACTGGACGGAGGGAGGCAGGGCGGGGGCCGCCCACCCGGGAGACGGAAAAAAGTCTCGGGCGAAGGTGTCGGGATCCGCGAGGAGAGGTAACGAGGCTCCCGGCCTTGGGAGGGAACGAAAGGGAGACTCTCGGACTGTACCCCCACTCCGTCCCGCGGGGCCCGGCGTGGCGGCCGGCCGGGAGCAGGGAGAGTGAGCGCCCGGGGGGGCCGGAGCCGCGGTGCCGGCGGGCGGCGGCACTTTGCCCGATGCCCCCTGTGGAGCGTCGCTGGGCCAGGGGGAGGGAAGGAGGGAGGGGGACGCAGCGCTCGGGTGCAGGTGGCTCTGCGCGGTGCTGGAGGAGAAGCCAGGGGCAGCCCTATTTCCCTCTGTGCAGTGATGCGGTGATATCGGTGGCACGCCGGGCGCAGGCTCTTCACGTGGCTGTCGCTGCTGTGTCGCCCTTCGCACGCCCGCGGTACCGTCAGCGGGAGATGCACTGTCGCTGGGACGCAACCGAAGCGGAACGACCGCGGGAAGGGCCGAGGCAGCTCAAAGGGACTCGGGACGCGTGCCCCACAGTGGCCCCTTTTATGGTATCTGAACAAAAAATCAACCAATCCAAACAAAAACAAATAAGGACGGGGACCACTCCGGAGAAAACGATCCAGCGGGAGCAGCCTGCGGCGGCCGGCTGCCGTACCCGTGCCCTCTCCTGGGGCTGCGGCTGCCGCAGAAGACCGCGCGACGCTCCCGGGACGGGGCGGGAGGCGGGCGCGCAGTGCCCGCTAATGGCGCTGCCTTCAGTCGCCCGCGGTGCGGCACGGTGCTCGCTTTCGGGGCTCCGCACGGGCATGTGCTGATCAAGTCAGTGCCGCTACAGCTGTATGATGTGTGCTCATTGTGGCCATAGTTAAGGCTGCCTTACCATTTTTCTCTCTCCCTCTCTCTCTCTTTTTTTTTTTTTTTTTCCCTGGGGCACAGTTCTGCCGTGCTTTTCTCTTACAGAGAAACCCGAGCTGTCCCGTGCTTACTTCCTGAGCTAGGCTGATGTCAGGGCTGTGCATCGTGGAATCGGCTGCGAAATCCTGACAGCCCTGCTGGGGTCTCCTGGAAACCCCCAACGCTAAGAGGCCTCTGCTGCACCCAGTTTAGGCAGGTTCATTTCGTTTTCTTTTTGTCCTTTCTTCTTTCTTGCTTTTCTTTTTAATCTTTCTCTTTTTTCTTGATTTTCTTTCATTCTTTCCCCGTTTCTTTTATTCTTTTTCTCTTCTTTTTTCTTTTTTTCCTTCATCTCTTTTTTCTCTTTTTTTTTTTTTTTTCTTCCTTCCCATCCCCAACCCACCCGTTCCCCGGGGGCCATTTTGGGCTCCCCCATGCCGCACTGTCTGCCAGTCCCCGCCCGGAGCCGGCAGCAGGTGCGCGGTGGGGGCCATGCAGGAGCTGCGGGCTGCAGCCGCTGTCCGCTTTTTCCGTCGTTGCCGGGCGGAGAGAGGTGCTGTGAGGCGCGTCCCTCCACTGCAGAAAAGCGGGGCTTCTCTGTATGTCTGCTTGCAGAGGAATTACCACTCCTGAGCAAGTAGGGCTCGCGTTAATGTATCCCTTCCCGTTCTCCAGCGCTTTTTCCCCCGAGGTAACAGCCATAGGGCACTGCTATGCTTGGAGCCGCGGAGCCTCCGGGCGGCCTAAGGGCGGAGCGGGGTGGAGACTGCGCACAGGTCCGGCGTCCAGCATCGCTCCGAGCCGCTCCCCGCCGGGGGAACCGGGGGAACGGTGCTCCGGGATGGCTGCTTTTTTTTTTTTTTCTCGTTTTTTATCCCCCATTTTGCCCTCTTCAGAAGTGCGGTGCAAATGAAGGCTGGGGCGGGGTGGCCGCCGCGGGACCACGGATCCCGCTGGCCGGGAGCGCTTCTAGAGATTTTGGGATTGCTCCTTTCAGACAGTGGGGGACGTGTAAGGTGCAGTAGTTGGGCATGGCGTCCCGACAGAGCAGCAGCTGTCACCCAGCAGCTCTATCCCATGGCACTCAAGATTGTTCTGAGCTTCTTTATGGCTCTTAAAACTTCTGTCATGGAGTTGTGTCTTGTATTTTACCATCTGACTTCTAAACAAACGCATCTCATTTCCTACACACTGTGAGCAGCCCCATATGAGTAAGTGTTCTGCAGCTTTTATTTTCTCTTACTGGGAAGCTTTCAGAACAGTAGAGGAGAGACAGCCATGGCTGAGAACAAGGAAGCTGTATTTTCTTCCTACTGATGGACTCATCGGTAACTGCTAGTAAAAGCAAGAAAAAATACTGTTGTCTTTTTCTTTTTTTTTCCCCACCTGATTTGATTCCAACTAGAAGTTTGAGGTGATTTCTTGCCATTCACACCAAAGTGGTTCTGACAGATTGAGGAAAGAGCAGAGAACCGAGGAAATCATGTGTTGCGAATGTGAGGGAGATAAAAGTAGAGGCATGCAGCGTTGCCAGGACTGTATGTGTGGGTGTGCAGCGTTCGTCCCAGTTCGCAGCAAGCAGCCTGGCAGCCTGGCAGGGCTCCTGCCAACAGGTCTCAATGGGGCTGAGCCTTCAGTAGCTGCTGTGGGGCTGCAGCCATGAGTGTGCAGTGATAGAGCTGTGCTCCCTTGGCGGGCTGCACTCACACCCGCAGATTGTTTCGTTTTATTTCAGTTCTGGGAAGTATAAAAATTGCACGGAGACTTGCTTTAAGAAAACAAAATGTCAAGCTGATGATGAGTCAAAAAAAAAAAAACCAAAAAAAAAAAAAACAAGGAAGGAAAATATAGTGAGTATTTGTAAATCCTTCGCAGTGACATCTTTCAGTGGTTATCACTGAGTAGCACCTCTGCAGATGTGCTCTCGGTGAAGCCAGCTATTGGGTTTTCAGGCTGCCAACTGAAAGCACAGCTCCACATGCCCTGCAGTTTGCATTCCCCACCTTTTGGTGCCTACAGAGATCAATGAATGCACTCCTGCGGGTCAAGTGCTGCCTCCTGCCCCCCAGTCAGTGGATGCTGCTTGTTTGTGCGGTACTCTCGTTAAATGCATGAAATGCTTGAGCTGTCACTGCTTCCTAGGTGATGGGGAAGGGCAGAATGTCCTCTGGCTCAGGGCTGTGCAGGATGGTAAGACAAGGATGGCGGGATGGCACCCCTGGACTGCAGGGGCACACTGCAGTCGGGCTGCAGGCGTGAGCCTCATCCTTCCCTCCTCACACCTTTGCATGCTTCCTCTGTGAGCTTGGGCACTCAGACCAATTAATTCTATTAACAAAGGGTGTAAATTAGAAGTGTCTGTGAACTGTATTGAGCCTCAATTTGCATGGTCTTATTCACAACAAAAGTGGCTGCAATTTGATTTAAATTAATTCACTTTCAGAATAAAATAACACTGAGTAGAATAAAAGCAGCTTTAGTTTTGAATGGTTGTCTGCGTAGAATTGTTTGTGGTTTAACTAATCCACTTCAAAAATAACTCTTATTAATTTTTGTGGGCTTTTCCCTCTAGGTTAGCTTGCTTTGTCTCTTTCTTTCAGTCTCCTATCAGTAAAATGGAGATAGTAGTAGCCTGCTAACATTTTAAAATTGCTGTGTTGAATACTCCTGGTAACTGCAGCATTTTGCCTTCCACTCGGTGCGTAGGTTTCTCAAAACCCAGGACTTGATTTTCTACACATGTGTAGAATTGTTGCCTGGCAGTGTTCTACAGGCTCTGTACGCAGCTGTACACGGCCGCACAAGACAGATAGCAGTGGGGAATGAAGGCTTTGCTGCGCATTTTGAACTCTGACCAAACAACTCCTTGGCTTTGGTTCCGTGTTTTCTTCAAAGACTGTGGGCCAAGACTTAAGAACTGTCTAACTTTTGTCATCTTAATGAACGGTTTCAGTGGTGTTAATGGGAACTAGGGCACTTTCTTTATTAATGGAAATCAGGTCATTTAATTACCTAACAAAAATGCACCTAACCTCGTCTCACTGCTTTCTGCACTTCATGAATTATGAACTTTAATCTGTTTTAGAGAAAGCTCTACTAAAACGGATGAAGCTGCAGTGGGTATAAAATTATCTTTTTATAATGGAAATGCTTATTGTAAAAATCAACACACTAGCATAACTTTCTTATTGGAAGTCGCTGCTATTTAAATCTTCGCAGTGATGTAGCATAGTTTGACTAAGTCATGGTATGTAACTACTGAAAGGCCAGATGAACACATCAGCACATCTTCTGTCAAAAATGGGAACACTGAGATATTACTATTTTTTTTTAAATCAAAGCTTGGTGGGTTTTGGACTGGAGGGATTCTTTTATTCCTTCCCATTCCTCCCCCCCATCCTACTGTCTGCTTCAACGTTTTCCTTTCTTTCTTGAGTGGTTTCACTCCAAGCGGGACTTCTTTTGTGCCTTTCAGTTGCCAGAAGCTGGAGAATTGTCATTATTTGAATTTTGCTGTTGGTTGTTTTTTTAAAATAAAAACCAAGATGCTTTCCAGAGAGTCAGGAAGAAACCAGCTCTCGGAAAGTGCTAAGGAAACAGTGGCTTTAGCTGAACTTTTCTATATGAGAGAAAGGTATAAATCATCTTCAGGCTTCAAATCTAGCTGTTAATAATAAAGCACATCACCTAATGCTCTAAAAATACCCCTGTGTATAGACTATGCATACAACAAAAATAAGCAACCCCAGATATTCTGGCAAGATCTGTGGTATTTTATTTCACTTCCTCAGTAACAGTAGTCATTGTTGGCACCTGGAAATGACTGTGAAAATACAGATCCCTGTAAAGCTGGGTAAATAAAGGGACATGCTCCACTTCTGCTTGTCAGTAGAAGAAACTGTGACGTCTGACAGTTATTAATGAAAATATTTTCTCAATCTCTGCCATAAAGAATGCAGAGGCAAAATAAATCCTTGGTAAAATCTGTTCCCAAAATAAGCCAGCATAGATGCAGTTCAGAGCCAGAAACTTCCACCGCCATAGAATTTAGTTAAGGATCTTAAGACAAAAAGGTAACCTGTTTTTCCATGAACTCAAAGTTACAAATGCTGCCATGAATGTGTGTCTATGAAGAGAACCACCATCTTAAACAGCTGAAAGTTCCCTTTTGTCCATCAGTCTTTTTCAGAGGGAAAAAAACTGCTGTTGTCTTGGTTGTCCTCAGCATTGTGTATTAGAACTGCCTGCTCTGAAGCAGGACTTTTCTCTGATCCTATAGTTAACATTGCATCTGATCCTGCTGGGCTTAACTGGGAAATCTTGTGTTGACTGAATATGGCTTTTGTTTGAATAAAGAAATTGAAGAGCTCTCTGGAAAAGCTGGGCCTAGTTCCAATTTTCTTCTCAATTCTAAAATAAAAGGATGCTGTCAAGGTATTTGTGATTTATGGGGGCAAATGTGTTTCTCTCCTTCAAAATCTTGTATCGCTTTGGCAGCAGTATAACATCTTTTCTGATTCATTTTATTCTATGCACCTTTTCAGTTTATTCAGGATAAAATAATAAAATAAATGTGTGCTTTAATTTAGAGGAAAAGAGATAAGACTTTCTCTTTGGGAGGAAAGCGCGCTCTCACCGGGGTTCTGAGGACACGTCATGCTAATTGTTGGTGACTTTTAAAACTGCTCTTTGTGGTGCAAGAGACGAAAAATTCTGTGTAGACTGAGGGCTTTCCAAAACGCTAAATGCTTTCTTTTGCTTGGTAAGTTGTTTCTTCATGTGTTTTATTTCCGTGGCAGATGTTAACCAAGGGACGTGAAATTCCTGCCAGAGAACGCGCTGCTTTTGGTGCTCACACGGCTGCTGGTGCTCACCTTTGACAGAAGCCAAGGCTCTGTGTTGGGACTTGGGCCACACCGGCTGTGGGGCTTGGGGTCCCTCAGAGCCCTGCTGCCTCCTCAGCCCCACTGCCTGTCAGCACTCCTGCTGCTTCCATGCCGCTGAGGCCTGGTGCTGGGAGTGTCACAGACGCTCTGTTTCACGTTTCCTCTGTTGCTTTGTTTGTCACCACGGAATGTATTTTTACTGAAGATTTTTAGCATTTTTAGCTTCCTTTTTTGAAGCTTTTTTTTTTCTTCTTCTTCCAAACCATCGCTCCTGTGTGAAAAACTGGCCTCCCTGATTGTCTGCAGGCCCTGCTCCTCAGCCTTTTTTCCAGCTTTTGATTGTCCCTTAATTTTCTGCTACTGTTGGGGGGGCACACTGCAGATTTGCTCCCTTCTTTCTTCCTGCACCCATCTCTGGGTCAGGCCTGAGGACATCCTGAGAACACCAGCTCACAGAACTTGCTTTCAAGCAATAACTTCTCCCCAGCCATGCAGAGATCTTTTACATCTTGTTTTGGTAGGCTCTCACACTTCCCCCACTACCTCCCTGGTCTTTGGCTTTTACACAGTCAGTTGATCTTTTCTTCCCCTTCCCTAAACCTTTCGTCTTGCCTGCTTCCTCAGAGGTGGCTGACAGTGTCAGTTCTTCCAGAGTTGATGGTTTTTAATGCAGGTGTCCTCTCTACCTTCTTGTGTGCATAGTCAGGAAGACTGCATGCTAGTATGGCTGGCAGGTTTTCCTATCAGAGCAATGAGTACTTTGACTCTCCTGCTAGATAGACAAGACTTTGTGGAGGCTTCCCTCCAGCTTCCCATACACTTTCTGCTGTCTGCTTCTGGGCTGTCCGGCTCACCATTCTGGTTAACAGCTCTGACCACATCACTGCTGGCACCCTCATTCCCTCCCAAAACACAGTCTTCCCTCCTTGGCCCTTCCCAGTCCTCCCCTTCCCTCATCCCTTACCACACTCACTCTCTCCTCCCTTCTCCTGCTGGTCCACTAAAGCCAGATTATCTGCCCTCCCTCTCTCCCTGCTAGCTCATCTCCTGCAATGCCTTCACATTTCTGGGGGGCCTAACGGCAGGCATTGCAAACCTGGGTATTTATTTACTAGATATGCCCATATCCATAAACTCCCCAAAATTTCACCTCATCCTTGGATCTCCTGGTGGCTGAGACCCCCACATTGAGGTATTTCACACATGGTTTTTTTGCAAGGTGACCTTTCAGAGTAGTGGCACTTGGTCTTGATCAGGCGTCCACCTCAGTAGATGACTTGGGTTGACACAATCAGTGGGGATTTTTTGCTCCTGATAGGGGAATTCCAAGCGCCAGCTGCAGCCCTGAGGTCTGTCAGGGAGGAAAGAGGTGAGAGGGATGAGCTCCAGAGATCTCCCTGCCTCGGGTGGGGATGAAGAGAGGGAGCAGAAGTAGAATGTTTCCTATGTGGACTCTTTGTTGAGGAAATGGGCTGACAAACTTTCCTGCTCTGAGAGGCAGCCCTAATAGTAATAACAAGGACAAAGAAAAATCTTGCTGCTATTCACTGTAGAGATGGGATTATCACTCAGACTAAGTGCAGTGCCAACCTGAAGTAAGCCAGTACTTGCACAATGTGTACAAACCACTTGGATGTCCCCCTTCTGAAGACATGTTCCCAGCAGGGCTCCCAGCAGGTGCTCAGGGTGTGGTTCCATCCAGTGTGCTGCTTTTCCTGTGGTTTCAGAACTGCAAAAGAACATGTGCTTCATGTGTTCACTTAGAGTAACCCACCCGGAGATCATTACTTTTGTTGTTAACAAACCTATGCTTCATTTGTTCATATACCAGAAAATAAAATAGCATAAATTATTTGGATGTAATGTCTTAGTTTCAGCTGGGATTGAATTGTTTGAGTGTCTGGTATGATGCTATGTTTTGATTCTAGGAGGAAAACAGTGTTGATAATTCACTGATGTTTATAGCTGCTGCTAAGCAGTGTTATACAGACCCAAGGCCGTTCTCAATGAAGGGCCCAAGGAGCTGAAAGGAAACAGAATTAAGACCGCTGACTTAAACTGGCTGAAGAGATATTCTGTATCATATTACATCAAGTGGAAGGAGTTATGAAGGGGGAGGAGTTCATCTCTGGCCCCCAATGCTGCCTGGGGGGCTAGCTGGCCAAGGGTGGTGAGCAATTGCTTGCGCATCACTTGTTATATGCATTCATATGTGGATATACATATATATATATATACACACACACACATATACACACACATTTATATGATCTTTTTCCTTTTCTCTATCTTAGTAAATAGTTCTAGCTCAATCCATGAGTTCTACTTTGTTAGTGATTCTCTCCTCTATCTCACTGTGAAGAGTTGGAGTGAGCAAATGGCTCATGGTGGTGCTGAGCCACCTTCCAGGTTAAACCACAGCACTTAGATTTTCAGCATCACTCTTCCAGATAGAGGTTCTCCAGGAATCCTAACTTTTTGCTAGTTAAAATGATCTCAGAAGAGAAAAACATCTAACAGACCAAATACAAAGAGGAAATGCTAGCAGTGCATTACAATCAAAAGAAAAAATGACAGAGCTGGTTGGGCCATTGATTTCTTCTGTACTGATCATAAATTGTAAGTAAGCAGACTACTGTAGAGATGCTAAACAAAGCATGTAAGATTATTTAAAATTTAGAAGACCTGTAATAGCAATGAGGAAATGAACGTGACAGAAAGGAACCTGGAAAGGTCAGCAAGCAGATTAAATGTTGAAACAGTACAGACCAGTTCATCTAACAAAACACTGACCAAGGCATAAAGTGCAACATGAGAAGTGGGAGCACATTCCGGCAAACGAATGACCCCAGTGTATTTCTCATGCAGAAAACTTACGAAGTGGCTGATGTAGCTCAGTTGATCAAATGGCCCTGTACCTCAGGGCAAGCCTGCACAGATAGCGCAGGAGTAAATCCTCACAGTACCTGCGGTCACTACTGCATATAGAAGAAAGACAACAGTGCAGATTGCCTTCCGCTCTGTGTTTCATATTGCTCTCCCTTTCTCCTTCAAATCACAGTTTTTTTATTTAAAGCACAATTTTTTTTACAGGGATCAGATTCAAAATGAGAGATATTTTGATGTGATAACCCTGTAGAAAGAAAGTGGAGTTTCACTGCTGTGAACAGTTGTAGAATGAAGGGAGTGTGTCCACATTCCATTTTATTACCTGCTTCTTTGTTTTCCCTTCCCAGTGGGCACAGAGAGCGTTTGCTTTTACATGTGTGCCCAAACAGATTCAGGATCTATAGCTGAGGGAGAATTTAAGCCCTTCAAAATCACTGGAAGAACCTGCTGAGTTAATTTTTAGCGTAGTCAGTTTTGCAGTTTGGGGTTGGCTGGACTTCTGATATATTGCTGGGGTTTCATGGTTACTGGCAAAGTGACCAGAGAAGTATTTCACAGAGTCATCTAAAGGAGAAAAGAAAACATCCTAACAGAAGACATTCCAGCAGATGACTTAACTTTTAAAAATCCATTTTGAAATTTGTGTATATAACTCTACATTGTACGCAAAATTGTAGCAGAAAACCTGCTTCTAATTTCTCTTTTCCTACATCAGTAAGTATATTGCCCAATAAAGATATGTTCAAATACATTTTGTAAGAGATAATATAAACCTAAGAGTATAAGGAGTGGCAAACACTTGTTCTCAAAAAATGGTGTAACAGATTTGATGCTAATCCGTAGTTCAGTGTCTGACTAGTCTATGTGATGTCTCATTTAAAGCCCTATGATGTTTTACTAATAGGATTCTTTTCATTGAGCTCTGTACAAGTATGTCTGTATAACCTTGTTATTAGTCACTTCATTAACCATTAATTAAATTAATACATAGTGTTTAAAATCTGCATCTTGCTAATATACAATAGGACAGCTTTTGAATATAACAGCAACTTATGTTGAAATATTTTCTTGTATTTTTTAAGAGCGTGAGCACACTTCCTAGACTCAAAATACTCAGACTTACTGGCTCCCACAAAAAAAAAAAAAAAAAAAAGAATAAAATTATTCAAATGGCAAAGCTGCAAAACTACAGTTCAAAGGGTGAAACTTTTCCAAAGTGATCCAGTAATAATAAATGTAAATTTTGCAATGACCACTTGGTGTCATCTAGTCAGAGCTAGTTTGTTAGATTCTTGTTCTAGGCTTGGTTTTAGTGTTAAGAAAAGGGCATTTAATCTTGATTATCTGAGAGCTCAGGGCCCAGTGTTAGCTCCTATTCTCTGTAGGTGAGATCCTCAGAGGCGGTATTGCGCAGTCATTGGAAGACCACCAACCTAACAATTGCAGTCTCTCTTAGGAAGGCTGCTTTGGGGGCAGACCATAGTGTACTACTTGAGTCTTTTTTGCCCTGATTGTAAAGTTATTTTGCTGCCAGCACCTCTGGTGAGCAGAAAAGGTGATTACATCTTGCTCAGTCTATCTGAGGTCAAAACCTAGGGTTCAGTAAGTGGTAGACAGAACTATCAGGTGGCAACAGAGGAACCCTTAGGAGCTCCTGTGTAAATCTGGCGTCAGCTCAGAGCAGCTCCACTCACTCAGCTGCATGAGCAGGCAACTACTTTGCCGGTTTGCCAGTGAGAGGAAAACGCTCAGCCCTTGAATGAGACAAACAACTCCAGGTCTCCTGGGGGGAAGCACATTTTTCAAGAACTCCTTGTGAGGTGAAACACTTGGAATATTTTTTCCTTTGTGAAGGGCCTCCTCTGTTCTGCTCCCCAGTTGGGCGACCCCGCAGAGAGTTACACCCAGCAAATGGGTAATTGCGTGGAACTTGGAACTGAGGCTTGGAAAATCTTTTTGTGTTTAAATCTGTACCTAATCAAACGTCTACTCGCTCTGTGAGGAGAGAGCATAGAGCAGAGCAGGAGAATATTTCACATTGGTCGAAATGAAAGATAAGGTTTTGATTTGATGGCTTTGCTGACCACTTGCACTCAGTTTGCCAGGAGACTTGTGTAGGGAGAGGATGTTTTTGTAAGGGTTTTATTTGTTTCATGTATCAGTTTGCTGTATTAAATGTTTATGATGGTTACCTTTGCTGCTTATAGACTAAAGAATCTGATTGTGTTTGGTGCTGTTTACCACAAAAAGTGTAATACTGGGAGTGTAACGGAACTGTGAAAAAACAGAGGTAGAAATAAGGACAATTAGTAAAATGCAACAAATATGTAGTTGGTTACTTACCAAAAAGAAAATAGTCATAGTTTGTCAGCACTGTGATGATCTAGTTATCCAAAGATCAGACTATTGCAAATTGATGTTGACAAACTGGGGGGAATTCACATAAAAGAACTCAAACCACTGTTGGACTTTAAGGACTGGTTTATGGGAAAGATTAAAACAGCTAGATAAAGCCTGTCTGTCTAGGTACTTGCATAACAGTAATGAATGTGATGCATTGTGCTGCGTGGTGAAGGACTTGGTGGAAGCCGAGGGAATCCAGTGACCACTTACAAAGTTGTAGGCTGCAAGCATGAAGAAAGGAAAAAAAGTGGATGAGGATTGCTGAAGGAGCACAAGTGCTAAGATGAAAAGGAGGAAAGCTCATGCCAAACACTAGGAAATATTACCTCCTGTGAGAACAGTTAGTCTGTGGTCAGAAGTTATACAAAACCCCTCAGTTGAGTCATTTAAACTGAATTGTAAAAAACACTCTAGAAAATATGCTGTATTGGCACAGGGTGAGCTTAGATCGGGAACAACCAGTCTACCCCCTGGTTTCCTTTTTCCCAAGGGCCATTTACAGCTAGCATGGTAGATATTATTTGACTTAGCAAGAAGCAGAATGCATATGGCTGGAGGCAAAGAAGGAAAATTCAATGCATGGATTTTGTGCATGGTGAGAGCTCAATGGCTTCTCTGTGCAGATGCAGTAGCCCCACGGGCATGACATGTGGCACAGACAGGCAGGAACTAAGCTTGATACAAGCTTTTTATCAACTCTGATCTGATCTGCCCTACATCACTGTTCATTCTGTGTGAAGAGGAGTTGCTAGAAGACACAATGAAGACAGAGCCACGCCTGTTGATCCTGTGTTCACGTTTCATGGTCAGTTGTGTCTGTGCAAGGGAAGAGACAGGCAGCAGGCTCGCCAAGACATGGCCCCTCACTGCTCTGATGTGCATCACCTCTCTCTCCTGCCTCCACAGGTTTCCCACATTTTTGGCCAAGGAGAAAAACAGTTGAGACTGTCACTGTGAGCATGTTTCCTTCCTGTCTTGTATTGGTAAGGCACGAGTTACAGGGATTTGGGGGGAAGCTCTACAGCAGCTGGAGAGTCTGGGAAAAAAAGAAGCATTGCTCTGTTGAGAGCCTCAGGACAAAGGTGCAAAGTGAAAAAATTATCTGGTGTGTAGAAAATGCTAAGTCTACTTACTCACCCTGCTGAGGTCAGGGTCTTGGTGGTGCTCATCATGCACACTCCATTGCTCCTGTTTGCTTCTCCAGGAGACTGCTCCCTGTGGCTTTACCCCAGCACGGTCACCACAGCGTTGACCTGGCCAAGGAAATTTAAGAACAGTTTCTATAATAAATGCCATCTTTATTTTGAGGGAAAATGCTATTAAGCCTCAATCCTCAATCCATATTTGTTGGAGAATTTTATTTTTCATTTCATTTACAAAGGCCACCTCAGAGTATGCTTTGAAGGGAATGAGCATGGGTACTTATTTCCCGATAGTACTTATTGCTCCATCACAGCAAAATGACCCCAAAGGCATAAATAATTAATTGTTTAAGCACTTCGTGGGTTTCAATGTGTTTTTTATTCACAGTACTCCTTTGAGCTGCAGAAATGCTTTATCTGATTAAAGATGTTATTTGTATTGTTCTGATGGGCATGGAATGGGCTAAGCCTGGTCTGAAGTGAAAAGTGGAGGGACTGAAGTTGTCCTGCAGAGAGAAAGGGGAGAAGGAGAGGATAAACCTGAGGAAGAGAGATAGGGGAGAGTTGTGCCTTCTGCTCATGCTAGTGGGTGCTCACCTGGTGAAAAAAGGGAGGACCAGCAGCAACTGGTCAAGTAAGGTCAGGCGGCAAACCCGGCTTCTCAAGCCTGTGCCACCAGTGGACCAGACCACAGGGCTGCTGTTGACAACTGTTGACATCCAATCCCAGCCCTGTGCTAAGCCAGACCTTTGAAAAAATAGCCAGACTTATCTCTTTCTTTCAAAATCTACCTAGGGATGCACTGTTTGTTTATTACATGCCTCAAAAATGTGATGGATGTGAACAGATTCTGTTGAATTTATGGTCTTCTGGGATGACAATAAGAAAAAGAAAAAAAAAAAAGTGCACCTGCAGTTTCTTATCTTCATACTCTTTTCATGGAAAGTATCCTGCACAAAACCTGCTGCCAGCCCATGACGTTCTGATGTGGAGACAAAAAGATTTTTGGATTAATGACATACAACCTCATGCCCAGTGAATGCAACCAGCCTTCCCCAGGTATTTGGAGAGTGATTCTAATAATTTTACTTACAATACTTAATACTTCTCAAATACTTAGATTCTTCAGCATTCTGACCTAGTGATGTCTGTTCATGTTATGTATTGCAGCAGGGGAAGCCAAACTCAGCTGGAGACTTTCTACTCATATGAGTGTGTGGGTTGCCAAACAGCAGGATGCTCTTCAAAGGATGTCCTCCAAAAGTGCCTTTGGTCTCCATACCTGAAGCATGTTAAATTTTGGCTAAATTGCAAAGCATCTTCCTTTCTTTGTCAGTCTTAAAGTCCTGGTAGCAGAAAGTGGACTTGGCTCCTTTTAAACTGCAGTGGGATGTATAATCTGCTTGATAAAGCATCCTTAGCAGAATAAGATAGGTAATCTTTTCTGGAGGAAAAATGGAGTAAAAGCTCCAGTGAATAAATACAAGATTGTTTTCAACACTCTCCTCCTGGACTCCTGCTGTTGAGTGACTGCAAAATTCAGAGAGATTATTTTGGCAGTTCCAAAAATCTGTCACACAGATCGGAGTTTTTTTTTCCCTTGCATTTGTCAATGTGTGACTAAGCACAAGTATTACAGGAAGCATGGAAATGTTTGGGCTTTAAAGAATGGTTGTGGAAAAAGACCTCCTACTGGTTTAACAACTGCTGTTTAATAAAATAATTTTCGGATGTCCAAATTGCTGATTGTTCCGCTGAGGGTTACGTTCTGACCAGAAGGGATCCCACCAGTCCCATGTCATCAGCCTGGGCACTTTGTGAAGTTTTCTGCAGCCATTTCCTGCTTCAAAACAATGAAGGATGAGAGATGCTCATCGTTACTCCCTATGGTGCAGGGAAGTGTTCATCTCAGTCTCTAGGACGGCATCAAAATCTGAGGAGAAGGAGTCAAAACAGTTTCACTGAGGTACAAGGAAGAATCTTTGCTTGGGCGATGCAACTGTTTGCTTGATTTGGAAGGCCCATCTAGAAGGGGAAAAGCAGAATGTGTCTCACTAAAACGCTGAGAGTCATTGTGGATGTGCTGGGAGGAATTTCCCACTTCTCTGTCCACAGCAGGACCCTGGCCCAACTGGCTGCTTGCAGACTGCTCTCGTGCTTCCTTCAGTAGGGCTTGCACTCACATTGCTCATGGTGCTTGGACTGTTTTGTTGTAGTAGCACACTGTGCCAGATCAGTTGCTCACACATGCGATCACTCATACCTGTTTCACTTTAAGCTCTTTCCTGCTGTGCTGCAAGGCTTGAGTCTTACTCACTGTCTTGTGAGGTGCTTGCAGAGTGCTGCTGGATGGTTTTCTACATGCGATGTGCACAATGCTACAGGCAAATGCTGAAGCTTAAAGCACAGCCATGTTCATGGCTGGTCTGGCGTTCTCTTTGCAACGTGTTTGCTCTCCCATTATTTTTGGGCATAATACACAGCTTCAGCTCTCCATGCAATTGTGCATTCTTAGTTTACATGTGGCTGCAGACAGCAAATTGATGATGCCACCACATTTTTATTGTTTTTTGTTTTTTACAGGCAGCCAGCAGATGCCAGGAAGTGTTGCTTATTGACATTAATCATTACCCTGTTGATAGCCCTGGGCGTGCTGCTGTAATTGACCAGAACCAAATCCAGTAATCATATCATGGAAAATATACATCACATTTATTTCACATCTGAATTGCAGTAATATGAATTCATGGCAAAATTCTCAGTGACTACGTCAGAAGCAGGAGGAGAGCCTTTGTCTGCTAGCACAGATGTAACTAAGCTGTTAAGTACAGTCTGATGTGCTTAGGCAGGAGGCTGAGGCTACATCAAGAAGTTATAAAATTATCCTCCAGGATCTTGTAGCCTAAATCCTATTCAGATAAATATAGAGAAGTCTCTGTAGTTTGTAGTGTTTGTAGAACTGTGTTTTCCAATTGTGTTTTCTGTTGTTTTCTTTGAGCATTACCCTTCAATAGATGGGGCTGCTACAATCTCTTCAAAGAATATAAATACTCTATTAAGAATGTGTAAAAAGGCCTTCCAATAAGACAGTTGAAGAAGCGTTTCTTTTTACAAAATTATCTACAGAAAATGATGAGAACAAACAACAGCTGAACAGTAAAGCATCAAGAAGAAACACATCTGAGGTTTAATTTGATCACTTTATGCCTGGGAAACAGAATGAGGAGTTAGTTATTGAGCAATATTTGTATCACATTGACTATTGTGTTAATGAATTCAATTTTTATTAAATAGCATCAACATGTTAGATACTACACTGGAAAGAAATAAAGATCAGTAGTTAGCCAAAGTAGTCAACTGATTTTCTTTCTATGGTGAACATAAAATCTATGTTGTTTGTTCAACAAAACAGTTCTTAAAGAGATGAGGCTTGAGAATACCTTAAGTTGCCATGAACGGCAGGGTCCAGGGGGAACAGAAAAGATTTGATGTCAAAACTTGACTGCAGATATTCCTTTTGACCATTTCTTAGAGTCTTCCCTTACTTAGCTTACTTCCTAAGGAAGACAGCTTCTTCATAATGATAAGGAAACAGGCTGGTGCACGCAGCTGCCTTACCTTCACAAATTCACTTTGGAGATCTTTAAAATTTTCTGTTTCTTTCATGTTTTCATCTTTCTTTTTAGTCATTGTGGTACTTTTAAATACTGTGGTATTTAAAAGCTAAACAAAACCCAGAGTGTAGCCTTTTTGTTTCAGTTCTCCAGTAACAGAAATATTGCAGTCAACCAAAACTTCAAAAGCTACAAATTTAAGTTGACTGTTGCATCTTATCCAGCCGCATACTACTTCAGTTTGGGAAGCATATGCATTTTAACAGTGATTCTCAGTTTTCAAACCTAATTATTAGTAGCCAGAGAGAAATGGTTGAGACATTTCTGTTTTTCTCTAACTTGATCCACATGGGATCTCCTTTGAAAAACTTGTTGCTGTAAATTAAGCAAATCCTTAGGTGATTTGTTGTCTTAAAACTTCTGAGCCCAGGTTGAATGTGCTGTACAATCATATTATTTCCTTGTTGAAAACTGTACACCTTTGGTAATGAAATCAGAACACAATGAAGTTGGAATCCATCCTACCGTGACTTTATCCACACCTTTCTGCTCTATATAGACCTGCACTTAAAAGAACTGGTGAAAAATTCACAGTCCTGCTGCTTTCCCTGCGTCTACCCATTCCTAGGAAATGGCTGTCAGGTCAGTTAGTTATGTCCCAAGAGGAAAAACTTTAAAACCAAAGCTATCAAGGTTGAATTTCATATTGCTGTACCTCCAGAAAGGTTTGAGTTACATTAATGATGATTTTGTGGTTGAATTTCTTGGCCAGGGTGGTAAGTGAAGGACTTCCTGGTAATGAGATGCTCACCTAACTGGCTGGATGTCCAAATTTTCCTCTTAGTATTCAGCAAACCTGTAGGCTGCTTAAAATTCACCTTTTTCCATGTATATTCTTGGCCCCAGCTGCTTTTCCAAGTGCCAAAACTTTGCTAGGAAAAAATGAAGACCCGTAAGAATGCATACTCTGATTTTACTTCATGGAAGAGAAATCTTTTTCTATGCTGGCATTAAACTCTTGAAGGTGAACAAAGAGGGAGACATGCCTAGAAATGCACAAAGAAGCTGGGTTAATTAAGAGAGCTCCCACTGCCCTCCTTCATGAAAGCTGTTATGCTTTTGAAACCCTGGAGATGGTTTCACTGTGAATTTGTGAGGTTAGGAATACAGCTGGGATGCTGAGACTGTGGGCTGGGTGGTATGTATAGAATGTGTTTGATCAGTTTCCCCAGTTGTATTAGAAAGAGATGGCATAAAAGAAACAGGGTGGAAATAAGCAGAAAGGATGAGCAGCTCCCTCTGGGATAAGTCTGAACTGATTTAGATTGCGGGAAATCACTTTTTATGTTGAATGTATTTTCTTAGAGATTTCAGTGGGGAGATTTTTTTTTTCTGGTCTGTATCAAAATCACAGAAAATAGTTTTTAGCCTTCAGAAGCACATGACTCAAACTTTGCCATTCATTTTGCCAGACGTTAGCAAAGCAAGGTAAGGCCCAAATTTCTGTGTATACTTTCTTTCAAGTAATGTACCAATCTCATCTCACCCTCATTATTTTACACAATTAACGTTAGTCAGTTTTCAGTGATTTTCACTGTTCCAAAAAATACTTTTCTTGCCTGAAACACACCTACTGTGGGTGTACTTGAACACTACTATCACTGGTCTAAATACATGTAATTGCAGCATGTTGGACAAACAACATGGGTGATGGAAAACATGGTGCTGCTCTTTATAAGTCATTGAAGTTGAACAATGAATCTTCATCGCACCCTGTTAAGCTTACCAAAATTAAGGTTGTCCAGGAGATCATAACACTTTCATAAAAAGGAGGTACTTACAGCACTGTAAGTCGTATTTGGAGGCAAAAGCACCTTCAGCTCTCAGTGAGTATATAGAATGGTGCTGACATGCATCAGAATGCGTTGTGTCTCCTCTTCCCTGGTGAGCTGGGCTCTGATCATCTGATTCCTGTACCAGCAAGGAGGGATTTCCTTTGATGACAGGACCATGGATAAACATGGCAGAAAGTAAAGAGCATTAATGATAACAGATGTTGTAGTGTTTTGCTGTGTTTACAAGACTCCTCTGTACTTTGTGTATAATATGAATTATATATAAATGATTGATTCTCATTTGATTAATATAAGATGAAATGAGCAGCTCAGAGCTTTCTAAAGATGCAAATAAAGAACTCAGTGTCTGTTTGAGAAACTCTGTGGACTTGACAGCAGTCATTAAAAAATGATCCTTAATTAAATGGGCACCTTTAACTTTTGTCTTGCAAACCATTGCTCAGCTCTCTTTCCTTCCTATGTAAATATGGGGGCTGCACTGAGATTATAGTGGGAAAACAATATCAATTAAGAAAAGTTAAGGTGTCAGAATTAAAGGGAAAATAGTTTTAAAGTTTGTTTGATTGTTAAATGCAATCATTATGTGCAAGAGATGTCGCACTCACAGGTTCTCATCCTAGTGTGGTATTTCAACCACTCAGATATCCTGGGAAAACAACATGATGAGCTGTAAGCAGTTCAGGAGCCTCCTGGAGTCCATTGACAACAATTTGCTGGTGCAGGTATTGGACAGACCCAGTGAAGTGTTACTGGACCTGCTGTTCATCAACATGGAGGAGGTCACAAAAGAGGTTAAGATTGGAGGCAGTCTGGGCTGCAGTAACCATGCTGTGGTATAGTTCATGATCTCAAGGAACACAGGCTTGGCAAAAGAAGGAGTCAGGACCTTGAACTTAAGGAGAGCAAACTTCAAGCTGTGAACTGTTGGATGAGACACACTGGGAAACTCTCCTTAGGGACAAAGGAGCAGATCAGAGCTGGCAGTACTTTAAGGATGCCTTTCTGAGAGCACAAGAGCTCTCCATCCTCCAGAATAAGCAATCAGGCAGACAAGGCAGGAAACCAGCACGACTGTGCAAGGATCTCCTGGTCAGGCTGAATGAAAAATGTGGAGAAGTATAAGCAGTGGAAACAGGGATAGATGGCCTGGGAAGAATATAGGGATATTATCTGAATGTGCATTGATGGAGTCAGGAAAGTCAAGATGCAGGTGGAATTGAACCTGTTAAGGAACATGAAAAAACTACAAGAAAGTGTTCTTTAAATACACTGAGCAGAAGAGACAAGCAAAGGAGAGTGTACCCCCTCTGATAAACGAGAAGGGAATGCTGGCAAGGCCAAGTACAAGGCATTGCACTTGGATGGAGACAATCCCAGGTATGAGTAAAGACTGGGAAAACAGCTCATTGAGAGCAGCCCAGCAGAGAAGAACTTGTGAGTTCTGATGGATGAAAAGCTGGACACGAGTCAGCAGTATGTTCTTGCAGCTCAGAATGGCGACAGTATCCTGGGCAGCATGAAAAAAGGATGGCTAGGAGGATGAGAGAGGTTGTTCTCCTCTACACTGCCCTTGTGAGGCCCTACCTGGAGTAATTTGTCCAAGCCTGGGACCCTTTTGTACAGGAAAGATGTGGAGCTGTTGGAGTGGGTCCAGAGGAGGACCACGAAGATGATCAGAGGGCTGGAGACCCTCTCCTGTGAAGAAAGGTCGAAGAAGCTGGGCTTATTCAGATTGGAGAAAGGAAGGCTCCAGGAAGATCTCATTGTGGCCTTCCAGTACTTGAAGGGAGATAACAAGCAGGAGTGGGACCAACTTTTTACATGGTATAACTTTGATAGGAGAAGGGGGAATGGTTTTAAACTAAAAGAGGAGAGATGTAAGTTAAATGTTAGGAAGAAACTTTTTATTCAGAAAGGTGGTGAGGCACTGGTACAGGTTGCCCAGAGAGGTTGTGGATGCCCCATTTCTGGAAGTGATCAAGGCCAGGTTGAATGGTGCCCTGGGCAGCCTGATCTAGTGGGTGACAACTTTGCCCATGGCAGGGGTGTTGGTGCTTATGATCCCCTGCAACCTACGTCTATGACTCTATGATTCTATGTGTGCCTAAACTTTTTTTCAGTGTCTCTTCCCTTTGACTTTTATTCGGCAAGCAAGCAAGCTTTAAATAGCCAGAAGATTTAATTGCTTGTTGATGTGGAGCAGTAACAGTTATATGCTAGTTCAGCTCAAAATAATATTTGCTTATATTAGTGTTGTGCAAAACTTGAACTTCATGAAAACTCTGTGACAGTAGCAAAGGAGTGGGAGTCCTCCTCGCCTCTCAGAGAAGTTCCCCATAAACACTGCATGAAGAGCACCTTCATTCAGAAGCAGCTGTAGATCTATACATATCTGATGATTCATTGAGTGGTTTCTGGTGATCCTGGATACCTGAGTTTCCTGGTGCAGTGGCAGTAGCACTGACACATTTGACAAAAGAAATGGGACAGCTTTCCTTGTTATGCCCCTAGGGAAGATCGCATTCTCCCTCACTGTTAAGGAAGAGACTGTCAATCATCTTCTGAATGCAGGTTTCTTTCTGTTTTTCCATGTGATAAGGCATGATGGACGGCACCGAGGCAAGTCACATCCTCCACACATAAAGTTGGTTGAGATTGCCATTTTCATGGAGTGTTTACTCATTTCATCCTAAACTGTGATGGAAAGTTGAGGCGTGCTGAAACAATGCAGTTTGCAGATCCACTGAAAGAGCTGGCTAAGCCAACCCAGAGCTCTTAACACATTTTTGGTCTGAATGCTTCACAGAACACAGAATGGAGAAAAGAAAAAAGGCAGCAGGCAGCTTGCTTGCCAGTAACCAGGACTCTCTGAAGCTGATAGTCCCCATGTAGAAGCTTTCAGTGAGTGAAAGTAGATAAACCCACCTGCCCAGATGGGCTGATTAAATGGCCTCTGAGGGGGTAGGAAAACAGTGTGACACACGTTCAGATTGTGCACACTTTAACATTCATTGTCATTCTTTCCTGAGTGCCATGTCACAGTGTTAGCAGCTGGGGCAATCTGTGGAGGAGCTCCAACAGTGAGTCTATGGACAGGCCAGTACTTAAACCCACTGTGAGAAGGAGGACCAACCAGCCCTTCTATGGCTGTAAAACACCAAAATAATAATACAAAAATAACAGCCAGCCAAATTGCAATGCTCAGAAGTGCTCCATGGCATCGCCTGTCTCGCAGTCATGGCCTTGGTGAGCCATTCCTGAAGATGAGAGAGCCTGTCTACCAAAGCCACTCATTTGTTGTCTTCCCCATCCTGAACCCATTTTGCCATCATTTCCAGAATTGCATTTTCCTTACACTGCTGAGAAGCTGTGAGCTGCTTTTATGTGAAAAAGTCATGAAGTCGGATGAATGCTCAGGAATGTGGAAGCTGAGGAAAATTTGAGTCATAAGTGACTGCAGTATTTGCATGAGACTCTTTGTCTGACTTAGAAATACTGTGAAATTTTTGATCTGGGATAGTTCTAAAAGGTTGGGGTTTTTTCTTTCTTTGTGTTTACTCCCTAGGTGAATAGGGCAGTGTGTCTTCCTGGCCATAGAAGCAGCATCGAGGTGAAGCTCTGCTGGCAGATTTTAGGGTCTGTTGAATCTCTACTCTGAGCTTTGCGGGAATCTGCGACACAATTGTGGTATTTTGGAGTAAACATTTTAAACAGGAGGAGCAATTTTCAGTAAACCATAGGGAGGGTGGGAGAGAAGATTTGCCGTTGGAAGAGGAAGCTGGAAATAAAGGCTTTTGTTTCTTCCTGCCTGGAGAGGTCACCCAGTGTCTCTGAACTTCCAGTTACCTCCTATAAAAAATATTACAGCTGTTAATGCACACCATTGTAGTTCCCAAGCGCACAACCAGACAAGCTGAATGGCAGAGCTGGTCATTGTTGTTTTTCTGGAAAGAAGAAAAAACGGAGCAGAATAAAATGAGTGCAAATTGTAAAGTCTTTTCACTCTATTTTGAATTGCTGTAATAAAAAAGGCCAACACGTAACAACCACATGGAGAGTTACACAGGAACGATAAGATATCCTTGTGCCTGGGGAAGCACAGCTCATTGCTCCCTGGTCAGTCATACTCTGGAGCCCACAGAGAAGCTGGCTGTGCCAGGTCATTTGCTGACAGACATCTGCATCCAACTTGGAACACAGCCCGAGTGCCTGGTAGGAGAACTCTGTAGAAAAAAACAACAGCTGAATATCAGGTTTGTACCATAAAAGATATATACAAAGGTCTCAAATCGACATTATGCTGAACCTTATTTTTACATTTCCTAAATTTTAAGTGCCTGACTTTGCACCTTATCAATATCCATAGGGGTTTTTCTTCCTTTACGTTTTGTTATTGTTACGAGAAGCTCTGACCACACTTCAAGTACTACGAGCAGTCCCAAAGAAACCTGCAGGTTATTGGGAAATATATTAATTTGTTCCAGATCTCACTTCACTTATCACCACTGGTTTTGGAAAGCAGCAACTTTAAAGCAGGGTTGCAAATTGTTTCAGCATGTTAAAAACCACAGTGGTGTGTAAGTTCATCCGTGTATGCCATATGTCTTAAACAGAGATGTGCATTTTATGTCAAACATTCAAAATGACCACTTAAGAACATGGGATTTTATTTAAATTTTGGCTGCCCGGTAAGTGTTTGACTGCATTTCCACTAAATAATAATGACATCAAGAGCTTTGTTAAATTAACCACAAGACCAGTATGTATTTCCTATAGCTTTCTCAGGGGACGTCCAGTACACTAATCCTGCCAAAAGGCAACATATGAAAATATTGTAGGGACTCAGTGTATGTGGAGTAAGGCTGTAGATGACTGTCAGGCACTAGTGTCCAGCATAGACCTGTGTAACTCAGTGTTATTGCTGCTATTCTGGAATGTGACATAAATACTCAACAGTTTGATGTCAGTCCCTTTGGGGTGGGCTGACCACCGGGATATATGAACAACGACGCTCTGCTGATGCTGGGAAATTCACAGCACATCTGTTTTTCTATCT
Organism: Lagopus leucura; assembly: GCF_019238085.1. Taxonomy (NCBI): domain Eukaryota; kingdom Metazoa; phylum Chordata; class Aves; order Galliformes; family Phasianidae; genus Lagopus; species Lagopus leucura. The sequence continues at coordinate 44,045,199 of NW_024962252.1, read as the reverse complement.
CTTTTGTACCATTGGGTTTCAATACTGAAAACTGCTGCCCCAGGCTGTGTACACAAGCAAACATTGGCTCCCTTTTTGCAGATATATGAGTAAGTCTGTCTTTGCTCAAAGATCCAACTAGAAGTGACTGTTTTATTTCCAGTACCTACTGATGAAATGTTTCAGGGAGCTGATCTGGCGACAGAAATAATGTCAGGTGAAATAGGTATAACACAAAAAGCATGTACTTCAGTAAAGAATTACAGTGAATTTCTTCCAAGAAAAACAAATAGATAAAGCGCAGAACTCAAAAAAAAATTATGAATGGAAGAAGAGACTGTATTTGCTATATTGTTGGCTACAGATATGTATACAAATGTATACGTATGATTACATACAAATGTGGCTACAAACCTATACAAACAGGTAGACTATTGTATTGTATCTGCTTAGTATATCAGTTAGCTTCTTAGGATTCACTTTTTGGCAAATTCTTTTATGGGCATATGTCTTTTATCCTTGTAATAACCACTAAAGTTCAACTAAGTTGTGTGGTATTACTTAAAACAAAACTGAAATGACTATGCATGCAACAAGTCATTCCTTCAGCATAGTAGGAAACATTTTTCAGCAGTACAGCAACAAAACTGTGGTGAGTTCCTAGCTGACAAAATGGAAAAGTCATGTCTTGCACTCAAGTAGGAGCATTTTAAAAGATGGCTTTGGCAGGCAAAGAAGCAGGTTTTCACAGTAATGTTGCCAAGTGTGTGCTTTTTGACACAAGAGCATTTTGGACATTGTATGCTCTATAGTAACATGGCCATTAAAAAAAAAAAAAATAATTGAAGGTCACTCTTAAGGAAGAACATTCTTCAATTGTAATATATCAGAAAAACAACCACCCTTTAGCAAAGCATTTTGCAGCCACAGATTGCCTGGTTACCACCACAGCTGATGCTGAAAGAGGTAAATACTGCTGTGGCAACAATTTCTGCTTCAATTTCTGACATACAGAGAAAAAGATCTGTATACCCAATTGATTCCATGTGGTATGATATTCAGTGGTAGCAAGGTGTGCTCATTCCTAAGCTCTTTGGCAGATGCACTGTACTAAAAGCCTATGATAAAAAAATTTTGTGAAATTTTTTTTATGCATTGCTTAGTTTGGACTTGAAATATCAGTCTTCTCAGAAAGTGAACTGCAAGTAAAAAACCACATTTTTACTGACTAGTGACTGATTCTTGTATTTGCCCACTAGATGGCTGTAATTGTTGAAGGTAAGTATCTTAGACTCTTGGAAGGGGCTTCACATAACAAAATCTACTTTCAGTACACCTCTCAGCTCTTGGCCTCACTTCTGTTACTTAGAGATCATCAAGAATTGGGAGGCAGTGGAGGGATGGAATTTCTCAAGTCAAAGGTGCGAACTCTACCTTGATATTTCATCTTCAACAAGGAGGCACTTGCAAAAATGGATCCAGTCATAGTCTAATGAGTAATTATGTCAAACAAGAACTTATGAAGCAAACTTATAGACTACAAAGAATAATAGAAAAAGGATTTATCAACCAATAAACCATACTAGATATTAAAAAACAAAGGGAGAAAGTGAGAATTTCCAAAGTCAAACCCTTAACTAAAATAATAATAATAATTATAACAAATAACAGCACATAAAGTAAATTATGTCAAGGAAGAAAAAAAAGCATAAGTGCTGTGTCCTAATGGTATTACAGGGTTTAAAGATAATACATGTATTGTGCTAAATATAAACAATCCTTTTGCCTCAGCTTTCACTATATGATGACGAAAATCATCAAGTGCTGGCTCTGAGGTAAAAAGCGGGAAAGTAAATGACAGTAGGCATGTTATCATGTGTGAGATGGAAACAAGACTCAGATATGTTGCTCAAACAAGATATGGTAAAAAATATAAACGTGTAAGCATCAATTAACTGTGTTGGACCAAAAGACCATCTCACTATGCTTCCTACTCAGGATTTGTTTCCAAGCCTGCAGCAGTTTGTGGCCCAGAGATTTCCACAACCAAAGTTAATGGTGGAGAAGGTTGTAGTCTTCACTTGCTTCCTCTTTCAAGTCCCCAGTCAGTTTCTAACTTCAATCATTCACAACACTTCAGGAAAAGAAAGTCCAGAGGTTGTCTGCAGCTTAATTGAAGAACATTTCCTTTTGTTTGCTTTGAACATGTCTCCTGCTTCTTAGGTTGGAAGAGACAGTGGGGAACATGTGAATATGTGTTCCTTGTGCCCTCTCCATGCACTCCAGTTGGAGCATTGGGCAATCTCCATTCGTCACCAGCCAGGAAAGCGTATTTAAGGCAGCTCAGGGCTGAGATAGATACAGAATAATTAAGGAAGCTGGTTGAAGAGAAAAGAGGGCAAAGCATTGCCTTTGTTACATAAGCAATCCAGACTGACATGAAATCTCTTTGAGAATAGTAAGTGATCTTTTTGCCAAAGGAAGTACAGTATGCCCAATATTCTAAGTGTCTAGTGAAATATTCAGTACTGTGCCTCTTGAGAAACAGTCAGGTTGGAGAAGGAGGCTAATATGAGATCCATCAGGTGCACATAATAGGGAACGGACAATATGTCATGCTGAAAAGAAACCTCCAGGCTAAAAGGAGGTGCCTTGAGACCCTGTCTTGGTACTACTGACACCCAGTGTGTTTGTTTCATGAGCTTGGCATAGAAAGCAGGAATCAGATGAAGAAAACCATCACTGATAAACAGAAAGAATACAGATGAAGATCAGACCATTACTTAAAGGGTTGATGACTTTGAAAATAACTGCAGCAGAAAAGGGGTACAATGAAACAGACTGCTCAGAGAAGTCATGGATTCCACATGCCCAGAGGTGTTCAAGGCCAAGCAGGATGGGGCCCTGAAAAGCCTGCTCTAGTGTCTGATTTGGTGGGTGGCTCTGCCTGTGGCAGAGGTATGAGAACTAGGTGATCTTTGAGGTCCCTTCCAACTCAAGCCAGTCTATGATTCTAGGATTCTTTGATTCTATGGTATAATAGTACAACTTATTGCGTTTAGGAGGTGATTGGAACATCTGTTATACACTAGATCTCTATAAAAGGCAATAAGGACTTAGAAAATGTAGTGCGATTTGGAAATGAAAAAGACTTATTTACCCTCAAATATTTTATCAGGTCTGGCATCTTAGAGTAGAGAGGCACTGTTTTGCCAGGTGCTGGTGAGCTTGTATATGAATTTTTTTCCCCACTCCAAGAGAAACTAGTTTGGACCAGAGTAGTGCAGAGGTGGGAAAGGAGAGTGTTTGAGAAATCAAAGATGCAGTTTATAATGGAAAATAGCAGAGTTTGGCACGTTAGTTTAGTGGGGAGGGCAGACGGACATGATTATTTTCTATAAACATATGGGGGGAGAAGATAAGCTAACTAAATCTAATTTAGAAAGAAACAAAATGCCAATGTAAGCACTACAACAAATGGCTATAAACTGACTGACTGAATAGGTAGAAGAAAATATTTTTGATGGAGTTACACCAGTTCATAAAACTCCAAGTTCTTCAGTTCATCTGACAACAAGGCAGAGTCCAGGATGATCTCCATTTTCTCATTTTCTGTCACTGACTGATGAGCCACTTTCCTCTGGCCCCACAGGATCTTGTACTGGTAATGCATGTCCCTGCCAAGGGCACTGCCTACTTGGTGACACCTTTCCTGGTATGAATTACGTGCCAGCCTTGAGCAGCTGCCAACAAAATGTACAAGAGCCTTGGCACATTTGCCTGCGGTTGGTTGCACCAGTTTCCAGAACACAGTGTCCTTCCCACTCTTTGGAGAGCCCTGTCTCATGCTGCCTATTTTTAGATTCTTTTTTTGCCCACTCTGTGTGGTGGGGGTTTTGCCTCCAACCTTTTAAAATGCTCTTCGTGTTCTACTTCCATTTCCGTCATTTCCTTTTTTTTTTCACAATCCTCTCTTTTCCACACTAATTGTGAAGCCTGCACAAGGCTGTCTTTGAGATATTTCAAAAGGACACAACACTCCCTAAATACAACTTTTTCAGATCCCTTCCTCTCTTCTGTCCAGGGCCACTTTCTGGTTAGTCTACATTTTGTCACATCAGCCTTGCTGTTTCGCAGTCCCTGTGTTAAGATTCTGAAACAGCTGTGTTAACCTCACATGCCTGTAGTGTAAGACACTCCTGGGAAGATGAGTATTAATTACTTGAAAAATACTGCTCCCACTAAGCTAGAATTATGTGTGTCTGCAGAGCCTTTTTTGCATAGTATTGTGGGGCTGTTTTGTGGTTTCTTTTACATTACTGTTGAAGGGAGAGAAGCCTGACTACAAAGTCATCTTCCTCCCCTCACTGTCCAATTTCTTAAGTCTTGGGATCTGTTGGATAACATTGGAGCTGCCTCCGGCATGCACATCTGTTTTCTTTCCCTCAGGACAGAGGGCAGGAGGGAGCAAGGCCGTGTGTCTGGGTCATGTCTTGTCTTTTCTACTGGTGAATGAGGAGTTTGGATGTGCCCCAGGCACAGACTTGTACCAAGGAGCTGGTTCAACAACAGGCTCATAGCCTCGTCCTATCTCACCTGGGAGAAGTACTGATCCATCTGGCAGTAGTTTAGGCTTCAAAATTAATTTACGGGAAAAACCTCAAAAGCATGGAGAAAACAATTGTTTTGCCCAAAATTGGGACAGGCCTGATAGTAGAGTTTAGAGAACTTTATCCATAGATCCAGAAATAAAGTCAGATTGCAAAGAACTCATCAACCTCCTGTTTGATGTCAGTATTTTTTTCCTGTTGTGTGACAAAGCATAAGGTCTCCTTTTTCTTCATAAATACATACTACGTACAACAAGATGAAAATCTACTCCTGAATTTCAGAAATGGAAAGGCTTACCATGATTACAGGGGCACAGCAAGAGCTGCCCTGGGTTACAGTGCTGTTTCTCGTTATGCCAAATAGACTAACTAATGTGATGCTTCAGCAGTAAAGGTAATGAAGATCATGTGTCTAAAGAAATATAAGACAAGTTCATATAGGTCACAGTTTTGTCACACTTCTGTGACTTTCTTTTCAGATTGCACTTTAAATGACAGTGAAAAATTGTGGTCTGTAACAATTTATTCCATTTCCTATAAAAGATAGACAAGGACAATTCAGTGTTTCAGCTACTCTTATTGTCTGCTTTTCTTGACATAAGAAATCTGTTTCAAGTGTCTTTGGGTTATCAGTTCCAATATAAATACACCACAGGTAATGCTTGATTTGACATCCACATCACTTTTTGAGACAAGAGTGTGTCTATATTTCTGCCTTAATCTGTGCCAGTTTGCTATGATCCCTTCTAACATTTTCCATACTGCTCTGTTTCTTCTTCTCTTGTATCTCCAAAGTACTTAGACACTTGGGAAATATCTCTTTAATTATTTAAAATAACATAGGGACATTATGAATATATACCACCAGTGTTCACTCAGCAGATGATCACAGTGACCATGTTAAAGTCAGAGAAACCATTAAGGAGTGCTGTGCTGCTTAGAGATAGCTTGGGCTTTTTACCCCTCACAAGAAGATTAACTTGAACAACCTTTGTATTGATACTTGGTGCTCTACAAAACAGGATGAAGACTTTTCTAAGATTGGTTTCCTGAGCTGAACATCCTGCACAACGCCTCACAGCAAATCTCCCCCCAGTGACTCAAAATGCTGGCTACTGCAATCCTGGGCTCACGGCAAGGAAAATATCACTCCCTTTTTGGGATTGAGTCCTCTCAGGCTCCCCTTAGTGCATCTCCTGGCAATGATTAGGAACATCTACTTATTATTTTAAAGGCTACTCCCCCTCTCATAGACTCCAGTCCTGTGAGGTCCTTAGGAAACATACCAAGATCTGAAAAGCTATTGTTTGGAGTTTCAAATCCTGGTCCCTTTAAGTCCAGCTGGTGGGAAAAAAGGAGAGAGAGACAGAAACAAAATAGAAAGGCGGTGCTGGGGAATGGGGGGAGGGTTGGAAGTTTAGTGCAAAATAGGCAGAAACAGGCATAAATGTATCCAAAGGATGGAGAAAAGTGGGACAAAAGTATGCCAAGGTATGCTTCGTCTGGTCCTACTGGATGTTTCAGTAGGGACTTTGTGTAGGCAGGGGAAAGTTCCCTCATATGGCATAGCCTGCAGGGAGGAGTAATTAAAAATGTATCTCAATAAACAAGCAAAGAGAAAAAAATCAAACAGAATACCAGCAAGAATGAGAAAGAAAAAATATCTAAGTATCTTGAATATAAAGGTGGGAGAAAACCAAACAAATGCAAGTATTCTGCAAGTGGCTTCCTGCCAAGACAGTTGATTTTATCTCTCTGTGATGCAGCAATTCCCACTGCAGATTGGAGCCATGCGTGCTCTTCCAGTTTTTCAGAAATATTTGAAGTCTACAAGTTGTTTGAATTGCCATTAACAGTGGATAAAACGGAGTGAGAAAGAAGCTTGGTGCAGAGAAGGAGTCATCTTGGGGATATCAAGACAAAGACAACTATGTAATAGCCATCAATACTGAGACTTTGAGTGAGAAGACAAGGACATTTTTAATGAATATGAAAAAAAGCATTGAGAACAATGATTTAAAAGAACCAGCAGTGTTAGTTTGCTAGAATTTCACCTGACACTTAGTAACTTTGGTGTTTTCCCCTACTACAGTTCAGGAGAGCTATTTATGTTTAGCAAACATTTCTTTTGGTGTAAGTTTACCCCTCCCATTCCCATCTTCAAGCCATGGGTCATTGATTTGCTTACTGTCAGTGATGGAAAAATCTTCAGAATACAGTCTAATATTTGCCTGACTGGGACAGTATGCAGCGTATTTGAACAGTCTGTTGTTCTGCAGCAAATGCAGTTATGATAATCTGATGTTCTGAAATACACGTGTAAATACACAAGCTATACAGGAACATTTGGATGGGGTTGTTTGGTACATTTTTGGGTCTCTTCCTTGGCTGAAATGATTTTGTGAAATGGCTTGTACTAGTAACAGCTGAAAATTATAATAACCTCTTTCATCTTTGACATCGCAGAAAAACACGTGGCAATTCTCAGCTACAAAATTCTGATGGTCTTTGTCAGTTGTTTGAAATTTTGGCTATGGATGTATCTTCCTTACCCATCCCTGCAGTATCTAATTTAATCTCTATCTTATGTACAGTTACATAATGCAAGCATGTAAATAATGCTTTATTGTTGTTCAACACGGCTGTCTTGAACTTCACTTGAGTCATGCCAAATTTGAGCCATGCTCAGATAAACAATGTCAGAACAAATTTGGATGGACTTCAGCACTCCCATATTTCAAATGGTATCGTAAGAGAATTGCTGTATGTGTGAGTGAGCAGCGAAGAAATGAAACATACATTTTATTACCAGGAATGCAGATGTGGTTCTCTGTCTCACAGATAAGCATGTGCAAAACATTCAGCCATAGTTAAGGGTGGAATCTATTCTGAACTCCATTTTTATGGCTGCATGGGGAGACCTGATGGTAACTTCTTTTAGTGAGGATAGCCCCACCAAGTTTCTGTCTTCAAAATTTTGTGACTGAGAATGTGAAAGGGTGTGAATACTGAGGAAGCTAACTTTTTTCTTATTCCACTAGTTTAGAAACCATATGCAGCCTACTTGGCTTCTGGAGCTGTTCTATGAAAAGATCTCTCCGATATAATATTTTCAATTAGGAATTGGGTGAGAAAGGTTCCTGATGTTCTGCAAAGCAGGCCTTTCTGGATGCCTGGATTTGGGGTCCATTCATTGGTTTGACGTAGATTTTTGCATGTTACTCATGGTTGGAAACACATATCTTCTCGCGGTGCATTAGGTGTGGCTATACAACTGCAACAAGCAGTTAAGATTTTCTCCTGTGCTTCATCTTACTAGGGCTAAATACAGAATGGAATGTATTTTTGGTGGATAAGGACAGAAATTAAGGTCCCTTTTAGTCTGGAAGTTGCAGTGATTCTTCTTTCTGCAGGCTCCCAACATAGCTGCTAAGTGCTTTTAAATATCACTGGCACTATCATAGAGAAATTAGGCCATTCTCCATGAGCTACTTTATGAAAGGCTGAGCCTACCCAACTGCTTCTATGAACCCTGAACTCCTTCTGCAGTGATACAGGCTTTAGTTCTGGTTCTGTGATCCTCATATCTGCTGAAATGTTACGGCTCACAACCTAGCCAGGAATGAAAGGATTGCCATAGTGCATAGTGTAAGGTAACCATTACAGGTTTGAGAGGAACTTCAGCACCTGTCCTTAGAATATGGGGTCAGAGATTGCTATAATGTTCCTGTCAGTGACTTATCTGCCACCCTATGGCCAGAAGCATTATCCGTTGATAAATGGGTAAAGTTATTCAGAGCTTCATTTGCAAAAGTCATTTACCCACAGTTACCCTGGAGATTTCAGCAGTTCTGAGGCTGCAGCCAAGAGAAACTTGGGCTCTGTGTTGATGTGTTCTCTCAGAGGCAGTAGATGTAGTATGGCTGTGGGACAATTATTGCAACTAAGGAGAAGGGAATTAGAGAAATCCTGACAGAGAAATGTGAAATGTGAATGAGAAACCTGAGTAGCATATATGTTATATTTCAGTCTTTGTCATTGTTGCAGTTTTGTTTTGTTGTTTTTACCTCAGTTAATAACTGTATTCCTCATTCTCTCCTATAGATTTGTTTCCATAACCTTGGAGTACTTGCACGGGAGAACATGGGGAATGTCCATAGAGGAGGAACACTGATTCCTCACATTTCTGTATTGATCTTGAATCAATCTTGGTATGTTTCACAAAAACAAAACAAAACCTCAACGCTCCTATTCTAGGTTCTAAGAACTGAGTGGGACCCCATTGCCCATCTACTACTGGTAACAGAGACTAGGGATGCTCAGGCAGCCTTGACCCTTCCAAGCCTGGTCACTACCATGTGTTTACAGGACAGCTGCCCACAGTTTATCTCAGGCACTGTATAACCAAGATGTTATAATTGCAATATAATCAAAAGAGTAAGG